>NC_134578.1:33865000-34165000 GCF_050947875.1 Dermacentor variabilis | reverse complement strand
TTTTGTATTGGCGCTTCTGTATATGGGCGGTGAGAGCCCAACCATCGCCATTAACCACGCATACGAGCGAAAGAGCCAAAGACTTCGTATATAAAAAAGCATATTTTATGGCAGCTAACGTACGTTTCGGGGCTACTTGATATATACCTCACTATTTTTCAATAACGCCTAGCTGTTCCAAAGCTCCGCTTAAAACTCTGTAGAGCCATATGCAGTTACCGGTTAATAAGGAATATTTCCGGTTAATTGACTGACGCGCCCCCATTCGGCGACGAGATCAAACTCGCCGTCACCCATGTTGGCAGTGCATCCATCGTTTATATATAGATAATTGGCGATTTTGATGCTATAACCAATCTATTTAATGAATGAGTAGTGCCTCACTCTGACATGTTTTGTATAATGATAATGGAAGGCGACACATGCGCTGTAACCCAAGTTGGCGTCAAAGATGTTGACTGAAAAGTGGCGCATAAAGTTTTGGCGCCAAGGAGGTTCATCGAGGAGCGGCACATAGCCAGTAACCCAAGTTGCCACCAAAATTAAAGAACAGCACAATGGTCGACATTTCACCTGGTTCCATCAGCACAGCAGCCCGATGGTATGTATATGTATCTGTGTAAGTACGGCATACGTTTCAGCTCTACAGCACATACATGCATACATACCCTGGCGGAAAGCCAAAGAATGCTAATATCATTAAAAGTAGTCCAAATGCATGACTACATGGTCCCGTGTGTGCGCGACAAATGACGGTTAATTATTGTTGTGTGGCAAATGTACACCCCAAAGGGTGCAAACGTTTTTAGAGAGTGGCAGGTACAATCGCGCGCATGGCTTACTTCCCAACAGTCAACGCGCAGATGGGCCACAGGGGGAGGGAAAAGCGTCGTCATAGCAAGTTACCATTCCGAGACTGGCTGGCTAGACGTCGTGCTCCCTCATCCTAGTACTCGTCCTCGCTCCTCTATCATCGAAGAGCCCTATAGTGGCGCGGTTCCGTTCGTCCGGCGGTTCAGACGGACGCACAGGACGGCGCTGTAGTCTGACGACGAGGACCATGCCAAGTCACGATGGAAACGTTACGAGAAAGGGCACCACTTCAATTAGCGATCTGTGATGCGCACTGTACCGCATGTTCGCGCAGTTCCGGGAAATTGAAGGCGTTCTTTTCCTTGCGCAGGTGTCCGAAGCAAGCCGACGTCAGGCAGCAGATGGTGTACGCGAGCTCTTATGACGATCTACGAAAAAGCCTCGCTGGTATCTCGAAGCAGTTCGAGGCGTCCACCGTCGAAGATGCCAGTCAGGCTGCAATGGAAGCTTTCGCGCGCAAGTAGGGGACGTGTACGGCATTTGTCAAAAGTATACGGACTGCTTTGCTTTGCAACCGCGAGGCTGAGTACGGGCTGTTTAGAGAAGTTCATTTGTTCCGTCGCAAGTTCCAACGCCCTGAGGAATGAAATAAAACTTTCGTACTCGCTGACACAGTGCCACGGAGACTGCACCACACAGCCGAAATACATATACGGTGAAGGTGCTGTGTGCAATGCACTTGGCATTATCCTTAGTGGGCACCTCTCGCAAGCAATAATTCAAGAACACTATGTTGCACCCCTAGTCATCCGTTCGCCAAAGATGGTACGGGCCGCACTCTAAGCGTGTACAAGCCGAAACCATGCCGATATTGCACGGCTTGGCGAAAGCGGCCACGAAATAACGCGTTCTTTAGTAGGCCCTAACTTGACCGCTTCTCTAATGTCCCACGATATAATGTAGTACTCCGTAATTATTCAACATACTTCTTTTAAAATGCAAGTGTCCGCTTTGATCGTGTACGAATGTCACGACCTCACCTCCTCACTTTCGCCTTGCAATTTCTTCCTTTGACTTCTATTGTATTGCATTAGCTATCGAAAACTAATCGTCGTTGATTCTAGTCGAGGACATTCTTCCTGCACATGAATTAGAATGAACTGCTGAATGAATTGAATTAAAATGAAAGCGTTGGGAGTGCCGCCATCATGTGCTAGCTGCTATGATGTCGGGGCTTTCGGTAACTGTAACCATGAATGCACAATGCTGCGGTCAATTCATGCGCATGAAAAATGGTTGCGCAGATGCATTCAGTGTTGCATGACCGCGTGCGGTTTACGTTACTACACGTATGAAGCTGAGAAATTCTTTCCACAAGAATCCAGAATTAATGGTGGCGCCCGGGAACCCAAAATAAAATAGTCGTGTTCCTAATAAAACGTTTACTTGAGAGTTCGACGCTGTGTCTTGACTATTGTGTGTGCCTCGCATCTCTTTGCGTTGGTTTTGAACGTGCAACAATATATATACTCGCCCAAATATGCACTCTTGTAGCCCCGCCCACAGAATAGAATCTCCGTGTATACCCCTTCCTCGCTTTAGCTCTATAACTATGGTATCTGTACTACTGATGGCCACTGCGCCGTTCGGAGAAGTGTTGAGACGTCGGAAGCGGCATAACAAGGTCACCCAGCTACGTTCATTGTTCAAGATTCTTCGTCCTCGTATAGTAAGGCACATCCACACCTTTGTTCTATGACAGTTATGGCGCAAATTTTCGGAGTAACACGGCGCGTTATTCTTAAAGCGTCCTATCCGAGGTTCGGACAATGCAAAGAGACAAGCGCGGTGCGCAGGTGACGTGCGTGCTGACGATCGTGTCTGAAAAGTATCAAGCCACCGGCCCACGAGGAAACAGCTGAAATTTCACACCATAACCCACGCGCCCTATCTCCCTGTAGAGTCCCACCTGCTGTCGGAGAAACAAGGTCACGTGCACAGACGTCGTCGCTACGTCAGACGCACGTATACTGCTTTCAACGTCACAAATTATGGCACATGGTTAAACCATCTGATTCCGACTTTGATAAGTTTAGCGCCAGCGGACGATAGATAAGGAAAGCTGATAGCGCATCGTGCTGTCCAGGTATACCTTGTCCTTGTCCGCTGCCGCTAAAACATTATCTAAATGCCACTAGAAAAGCGCCGCTCAGCAGTAAAAAAAAAAAAAAAAAGAGAGAGAAAAATTATGCAGATCCCACGTACTCTGGCAATCGATGTAAGCGAATCTTTCCGTGCTGGATGCTTTGGTTGACGATAATAAGCGGTGATGCTGACGGCAAAAGCTTAATTTCTTCAACGTTTAGGCGAACACATGAGTGGTGAGTTGATGTTAAATGTTAGGTTGCGTGCACCACTGCTGTTCGTCTGCGTAGGCATGTTCGGCCACTTTGCAAACGCACGATGTTAGAGAGATGGGACACAGGTTATTTATGTGCGGAGGTTTCACCAGTTTAGGGATGAGCACCACCGTGGCGGTGCGCCATTGCGACGGGACCTGCCCCGAGCTCCACACCTCGTTTATCTCTGCCGTTAGGATTTCGATGACCTTGTCGTCCAGTTTCCGGAGGAGCTCGTTGGTGATCCCATCTGGTCCCGGGCCGGATCTTCCATTTAAGTTGAATAGTACGTGTCCGATTTTGGAAATTGTAAAAGGTTCGTCGAATTCTGGCCTGCCTAGCCCCGTGTAACCCGCTCTCACGTTTATGCCTTGCGAATCTCCTTCCTTGACGGGTAGATAAGTTCGCGCCAGGGCGTTGACAATTACTTCGTCTGTGATGCCCGAGGTGACCTGCTTATGTATAAGACTATCGACGTCGAGATTTAACGCATTCCTGGACTGTTTGTCGTTGAGGAGGCTTTTAAGCAGATTCCACTTACTACCTCTTCTCATGCGACCGTCCGTTTCGTTGCACGTCTCCTCCCACTGTTGCAGGGCCAGTTGTCTGGAATACCACTCTATTTCCTTGTTTAGTGACGTTAGTTTTGCTCGTAGTCGGCGATTTAATTTCTGCATTTTCCACCTCTCCCCAAGAGCGTGTTTAGCCTCCAGGAGATGCGCTAACCGCGAGTCCATTTTGGGGACTTCAAGTCGTGTGCTGATTTCTTTTGGCTGCGTTTTTGGCGGCCTGTTTGAGGTTGGCAATTAGATCTTTAAAGGATTCGCTTGGGGAGGGGGGGGGGGGGCGTTTCGGCTCGAATTTTCCGGAAAAGATCCCAATCGACGTATTCGTATTCGACCGGAGGTTTGGGTTTGACCTGCACCGCGATTTCGAGAACGTAGTGGTCACTACCCAAGTCCTCCTGGACATTATCCCACGTGCACTCGATATTTCGGAAGAATGCGAAGTCTGGCGTTGTGTCTCGACTGACCGAATTGCCCCTTCTAGTAGGAAACCTAGGATCCGTAACAAGCGTGAGGTTAAAATCGCCTGCACATCCGGCAAAGTTTGTGCCCCTCTTGCTGTTAAAGCCGCATCCCCATTCCGTGTTCGGAGCGTTGAAGTCCCCCGAAATTAAGAGGGGCGCTTTTGTGGCTGCCCTGATTGCGGAATGGAATAGTGCATTAAAGTCTCTGTTCTTATCTGCGGGCGAACTGTAGACGTTAAGAATAAAGACATTCGCGTTGCTCGATCTACTGGGCACGAGCTCGATCAGTTGTGCTTCTAGTCCGCTCCGATATTTTGGAACGGTGTGCTCCACAAAGCAGACGCCCTTTTTAACTAAGGCGGCGATGCCTCTCCCCGTTTCGCCTGTGTACGCTACTGCGCGATAGCCCGACAGAGTGATCTCCTTCTCCGCGAGCCTCTCCTGCAGTAAGATGACTTGTGGCTTGCCTGTCATCGATCTGACGAGCTGACCTTGCGCCTCTGGAAGCTAGCGCAGTTCCACTGCCAAATTTTAACGGTATTATTTGTGATCGCCATCTTCTTTACTGTGAAATTTTTAGAAACATTTGGCGCCCCCTTCGGGATTTGATCCGGTTGGGAGCGATTCAGTATGTGTTATTTGTCTACTTTTGGGCTGAGCCCTAGGTCTTTCTAGTAGCGTTACTTTCAACTCTATGGCGGAGAGTATTTCCATAATGCTACTCAGGGTCTTTTCCAATTTACCCTCGTTTTTGACGGGAGACGGACGGGGTCTCGTTGACCTCGGTTATGTCGCCCTCTTCTTCCTCCTCCGTGTCGCTAAAAGGTTCCGGGTTGAGCGCCTTGCGTTTAGACTTCCCGGCTAACGGACCTGGTTTACTGTTGCTAACCTCGTGCCGGTTTATGAGTTTTCCTTTTATGCTGTTAAAGGTTTCCTTAAGCTCTGCGAGCTCGCGTCTAAGTTCCCTATTTTCCGCTTCGAGCGCTCGGATACTGGGATCAATCCTATGCTCTGGCTGTGCCTCACCTCTCGTTTCTTTGCTTGATGCGTCCTTCTTCCCAGACGGCTGTGTCGCTCCCTTGACCTGGTCGGCCCACGTGGCCCGCTTGACGGGCTGGGAGCGAGACCGGGATCTCGATCTGGAGGAGCGTTCTCCTTGCCTCGGTTTGGATTCTCTCCTTCACGAGCGTGAGCGCCCTCCGGATCGAGATCGGGTACTGAGGATGGAGCCGCTCCACGCAGCTGGTGCAGCCGACGAGATGTCGCCGATTGCGTCGGTGACGTCAGACCCTTCGTGCAGTTGTGCCTTCCTTGCTATTTGTTGGCGCCTTCGGCGTCGGCGTCGTACGATGTACGGGATTTGATAGCGCTTTTTGTACGTTCGGTACCCGGTGATCGACGTGGGGCCCGCCGCACGGCTCGCACTTGGGGGTGCATTGATGTTCTTCGTCGTCCGCTTTTTGCTTTTCCGCAACCGCGGCATTTACTTCTCTCTTCCTCGCTGCTGATGCAAACGTCGGCACGGTGGCCCACGTGGCCGCAAGCATGGCAAACGCCGACTTCGCGTCGATATGGAGAACACGGCCGCAAGGCCGTGCCGCAGATCACGTGGCGGATGGCTTCATCCGCTTCTGTCAAACAACCGCTAACCGTTCCCGCCATACTAAAGGAAGCTAGACTTCAGTATCCCACCAGCGCGGCGACACCAGGTCCCAGTCCTTGCGCAGCCCTAACTGCCCCGTTAAGTGGTAGTCCGTCCGGTCCGCCATAATAGATAGATCAAAATAGAGTTTTCGCATTTGGCAATGGAACTGCAGGGGGTATTCTAACAAAAAAGCCCCTCTGCAGCAGTTTTTCAGGTCTTTCGCTGTCAAACCTCAGGTCATTGCTCTCCAGGAAACATTAGTCTGCGCCGCTTCGCTCCATGGGCTACATGGCCGTGTCGGGCCGGCCCGAGGGGCGAGGAATTTGCACCTTGATTGATAAAAAGCTGACTCATGTCCCCCACGACCTCAAGCTGGCGAGTGGCGGAATCGAATATGTCATGGTTGAGATATTGCTCGACGTACCGAGGCGGAATCAGCGCAGAAACAGCGTGTTCGTCCTCAATATCCACAGCAACCCCAGGGACTCGCGCCAGCAATTCAAGACCATCCTCAAGAAAGCGACCGACTTGGCCGGTCCTCGACCCTTGGTCGTCGTCGGTGATTTCAACGCACCGTACGACATCTGGGGTTACGTCTACGACACTACCAAGGGGGCGCAACCTGTGGCAAGACGCCAACGAGATAGACCTCACTCTGGTCATTGACAAGGATTTTCCTAGGCGCGTCGGCAACTCCGTCACCCGGGACTCGACACCCGACCTCGCCTTCGTCGGGAACGTTGAGGACGTGGACTGGGAGAACACCGCCATGGAGTTCGGCAGCGACCACTACATTCTGGAGACCAACTTCAAGGTGCCTCGGAGTAGGGTCAGGGAATTCACGTTCATCGATTGGGACCATTTTCGCAAGATTCGCGAGGAACCCGGCAGAGCCAGGGCACCCGCCACACTCGAAGAATGGTGCGAAGGCGCCCGGAACGACGCTTCCGCGGCCACCAAGAAAGTGGTAACCGATCTCGACGTAGAGCGGATGGACAGCAGACTCACCCACCTGATCGAGGCCAAAAACGCCCTGCTCCGCCGATGGAAGGGTCAAAGGCTCAATCGCAGACTCCGAAAGATCTCGGAACTCAACAAGATCATCGATGACCACTGCAAGGTGCTATGCCAGCAGCGGTGGGACGAGCTCTGCGAATCCATCAACGGACAGATGCGCAACGATAAATCCTGGGGTATGCTGAAGCCCCTTCTCGACGAAAGTGGGTCGAAATCAAACCAGAGGCATACGTTGGCCCGTGCCCTTCACGAAGCCACCAGGTCTCACACAGTCGATGAACTCGTCTCAAACCTCACACAGAAGTACCTGCCCGTCCGTCGCGACGGAGATCCGTCGACTCAACTCCCAGGCTACCGAGGCCATCCACGCCCCGAACTGGATGAAGACTTCTCCGTTGCCGAGGTCAGACAGATCATCTTTGCACTCAACCGCAAGTCTGTGCCGGGTCCGGACGGAGTCACCAACAGAATTTGAGAAACCTCGACCACACGTCGATCGTCTTTCTGACCGACAAGATCAACGAATCCTGGAAGAGCGGCGTTGTTCCTGCAGAATGAAAGATGGCCTGCATGGTGCTCATTCCCAAGCCCGGCAAGGCCCCGAACATCGAGAACCTGAGGCCGATTTTTCTAACCTCCTGCGTCGGCAAGGTCATATGGAGCGCGTCGTCCGCAACAGGCTCAACGGGTACCTCGAAGACAACAATGTTTACACATACAACATGATTGGCTTCCGCGCCGGACTCTCGACGCAGGATGCCATAGAACTAATCAAGCACCAGATTGTGGATGCCCGTTCCAGAGACGTCAAGGCTCTGCTCGGTCTGGACCTCGAGAAGGCTTTCGACAACGTGCTCCACACCTTCATCGTAAATACCATTTCAGACCTGGGTCACGGCTCCAGATTCCACAGCTACGTCTGCTCTTTTCTAACGGACAGGAAGGCCAAGCTTCGCATTGGGGACTTCCGCTCTGACGATGTGCCCCTCGGAGGGCGGGGCACTCCTCAGGGCGCCTACCATCTCCCCCACACTGTTTAACATCTGCATGACTGGTCTTTCCCAGAGGTTGGCACGCGTCGAGGACGTCAAGCACACCATCTACGCCGACGACATCACATTATGGTGCTCCGGCGGCTGCGAGGGCAGAGTCGAAGAAGCTATGCAGGAGACGATCGACGTGATCGAGGAGTATCTCCGCCCCGCCGGACTTCGATGCTCCCCCGCCAAGTCGGAGCTTCTGCTTTTACAGAAAAAAGAAGGGAGGGAGACAGACCCAAAGATTGGAATCCAGTCTCCGAAAGCAGCATCAGTCTTCGAAATTGTGACGGGGGGGGGGGTGATACCCAAGGTCGACGTTATTCGGGTCCTGGGCATGTTTGTCGTATTCAACGGCGGGAACGGAACGGCTCTCCGCAAAATCATCGAAAAGACGGACAACGATTTCCGCCCCGTTCGCAGAATTGCAGACACCGAGGCATGAAGGAAACCAATCTCCTCAGGCCGATCAATGCCTTCGTACTATGCCACTTCACATACACAATTTCTATGCACAACTGGCTCAGAGCGGAGCGAGACAAGCTCAACACTCTCAACCGCAAAGTAGTCAAGAGGGCTCTCGGGCTACTCATCAGGACCTATACCGAGGATCTCCTCAAGCTCGGGGTGCATAACACCGCCGAGGACATTGCCCAAGCCCAAGAACGCGCGCAACTCACTCGCCTGAGCACCACAGCGGCAGGTAAACGCATCCTCGAAGAGCTGAGTTACCACCCTGCGCGATTCCCGATGGTCGGTACCCTTATCCCAAGGTGCATTCGAGACAAGTTCAAAGTGGTCCCTGTGCCCCGAAACGCCCATCCCGTCCACAACGAGGGCAGACGCAAGGCCAGAGCAGCAACCATCCTCAAACAGATCAAGCAACGAGACATTAGAGCAAGCTTCGTCGACGCCGCGGAGTACAGAGATGGGAACACCTTTGCCGTCGTTGTGGTCGACTCCAGCGGCAACGTTTCCAATAGCGCCTCCATTCGAACTTCAGACCCCGGAGTCGCCGAGCAAGCCGCGCTCGCCTTGCTAGACGGTCGTGGGTCCGAGATGGATAGCGATTCGAAAACGGCAGTTAGGGCTGTTCAAGATGGTTGCATCGCCAAGCAAGCTGCTCGTCTTCTTAGCAGCTCGAGTCCCTATGCTCTCATGCATCATTCAATCCACTGGCTTCCCGCTCAAGTAGGTCGGTCGAGTGTGCTCTCCCGAACCTCAATGAGTCTGCTCACGAGGCTGCGCGTGACCTCACCGACCGCGCTTCCTCTGTAAGGAGCGTCGACTCCCCTCCTCCCTACGGCCACAGAGACGCTCCCGCTACTCACAACGAGGTTATTAAATTCTTCTACATGTCTAGAAGGGTACGTCTTTCCTCCCCCTCACCCCAAGTTGAATAGGGCGCAAGCCGTTTCGCTTAGATTTCTACAGACCAGCACATATCCGTGTCTGTCCGTTCTCCACGAGGCTTACCCCGACGTCTATCGCGACGACGCCTGCCCGTCCTGCGGGCAGACCTCCACTCTAGCGCACATGCTCTGGGAGTGCGGGTCGACATACTCCAAGTTCACCAAGGAGGAGTGGGACTCGCTTCTGCGTGGCCCCGCTCTAGAAAAGCAAATCCTGGCTGTCCGGCGTATCCGCGACCGGGCTGGTAGGCTAGACCTACGGGTCCCGACGAGGGACTAGCCGGGTGCGCAACGAGTTCGCGTCCTCGCTGGACCTGCAATAAAGTTTCTTCACTCACTCACTCAGATCACGTGGTTGGGCACACGCACGCCTCTGAATAAAATCACGACTACGTGCGAGTTTTTGATTCTTCTGGCTTCTAGTGAGGGGGGATTTCTTTCGTTCACAATCATGTTTCTAAGCCTGTTTTCTTCGTGACAGGGGTCGATGTGCCTTATTACGCCTTTGCATGTATCTTCGGGGGCGGCGATGTACGCCGACTTCGTAGGCTCTTAGTATGGATTATTGGATGGATTGGATATTGGATTATATGGATGGAACCACTTAGTATGGATTTTATTTAGTCTCGCATAGGCCCTCGCATTAGAGGCGTGCGGAGTTGAGATAATTAAAATATTCTGTACCTTGTTTGGGCACACGGTGTCTTCCTTCGCTTGATGCTCAGGCAGGGCCGCCGCCATGGCCAGGGCTTGAGCGTCGGCTTTTGATACGTCGAGGCCTCCCTTGGGCCTCCCCTGTTCCGTAAGTATATTTCTCTATCATTCTTCCAGAGCTAATTCAAAAAACGCTACTATAGTCGGACACAACTTCAGTCTGCAGTGAAGCCCCGCCCACGCCCTCATAACTGCCTGCAAAACGTTGCTGCCAGCCACTGTTTTTCCGTGAGGCTGCAAATAATTCGTACATCAAACTTTTCCTCTTACCCAAATAAGGCGGTAACCACAAAGAATAAAATTATTGGTGCGTAATTTCATACGTTTTCTCTCAGCGGAATTGCGAAAGCCTAATTCTTTATTGAACTGAAATAATGTGCTTGCGTCACTGCAACTATTTATTGTCAAGTTTCACTTCAGTTGGCAGTGAAGTTTCATGAGTAAAACGGGTTCAGCAGTGCAATTAACTGCATCGCAGACTTTTAGAATGAAATGTTCAGACCCCGTACACTTTGTCCATGTCTGTTGCCCACCTCATTGCTTCCGCCGATGAAAAGACTCTTGAAAAGGTATCAAGTACGACGCTATTTTGAAAAGGCCACATGACGACGATTTTGTTTGCTTCTATGATTGGCTAGCGGAGTAAAACAACCCCGCGCCTTCCTCCACGACCCGCGCTTGGACCGTGTGCTTTGGTTGCCAACTGCTGTTTCTTTCTTAAGTTGCATTCCGCTATAATAATTTTTATTTTACACTTTCGCTTGTTTACTTCTTCTTGGCAGTGTTCTTCCTGCGCTTCTTTTCTGCACGAATCCATTTGACGTGGTTCCTTGTTTTCCAAGTAAAGGAGAGGTGTATCTCACAGGCGTACTTGTGAAAGACACCTTATTTCATTTCTCTTTTGCGGGTTCACGCGTCCTTATGGCGAATTGTGGGCGTTATTCACATTTGTACTAGTAAAGGTACCCCCCCCCCTTTCATAGAAAAGTTACCTTGGGTTGCCCCCTCCCCACCCCCCCAAAAAAATCCTGGGTACGTGCCTGGATTAAAATATCGGTGTTAGCACCACCCTAAAGCAGCGCTACACTACACCCTACACTCTTAAAAAAGTTTGCAACCTTTGAGGCTTATCTTAATTGTCCCACGACGACAGTCATCTGCCTTGCTTGCGTTTCCTTTCTTGAAAAATGTGCGTTCGCTACTTTCCCGTGGAGAATGATATGCCACGCTGATAAGCCCCAAAGGGTGCAAACTTTTTTTAAGAGTGCATACAAGGTATAACCAGGCACAACCTATTTCTGTTTCGTGCGGCTGTCCACGATGCGAAGGTTGTGGGATCGTTCCCAACCTACGGCAAGTTTTTTCATCCACTTTCATTTCCATTAATTTGTCGTTTCTTTATTTCATTTATTAGCACAAGCAACTTGCCCTATGTTGTCCTTGGTGTCAGTGTTTGTTAGCTTCTTATGATATGACTAATAAAAATCGGCCCCCTCGGTTAACCCCCTTTCTTGTCGTTTGTCTTCGATAGAGTGTATTAGCGGCTGGATGGATGGATGGATAATTGAGGCTCAACCCTTTGAATCGGGCGGTGGCGGCGCGCGCCACCTAGCCTTGAATGGTACTATATGCATGCATACCTATGTATTTACTCCTTTACTTTTGCGTTGATATTATCCACCAATCAGATAGCCTCCGTTTAGTTATTTCTACCTGTTCAAAGTCTATTTTACTTTCACTCTCTTTACAACCCAAAGCTTTGAATAGTTCCTCGTTACATTCAACTACAAGGTGAAGTTGTTTACAAACAAGTATCAGGTGTTCAGCAGTTTCCTCCTCCTCTCCACACGCCCCGCACAACAAATCTATCTCCTGGTATCTGGCTCGGTACGTTTTAGTCCACAGTACACCTGTCCTGGCCTCAAACAACAATGAGCTTCCCTTAGAGTTATTGTAAATATTTTCTTTGGCTATTTCTTGCTTAAACGTCCTGTATGTCTCTAATGCTGATTTGGTTTGCATCTCTGGCTTCCAAATACCCCTCTCTGTCTCCTTAACCTCTTTCTTGACGGATGATTCCTTACCTGTCCCCCCACTGCTGCTCAAGTATTTGCTTGACAATATTCTAGTTCGCTTCCTCCACATTGTGTCAACATTCCTCGTGTACAAGTAACTGAAAACCTTCCTAGCCCACCGCATTTCCCCCATTTTTCTCAATCGCTCCTCGAATGCTACCTTGCTACTAGCCTCTCTGCCCTCGAAAGAAGACCATCCCAGATCCCCTTGCGCCCCAAGATTTGGTGTCTTGCCATGTGCTCCCAAAGCGAGCCTACCCACACCACGTTGCCTAGTTCCAGCTGTTGCCGGGTCTCTGCTCTCATACACAGAACTGCATTGGCAAAAGTCAGGCCTGGAACCATTACCCCCTTCCATATACCTCGTACTACCTCGTACCTATTGTAGTTCCACAGTGCCGTACTCTTCATAATCGCTGCACTTCTGTTACCTTTAGTCGTTACATATTTTTCGTACTCTGTCAGATACTCAATGCCATTATTTATCCACACCCCAAGATACTTGTATTTATCGACCATCTCCAGCGTGGCCTCCTGTATCTTATGCTCGCCGCAAATTTTGGAGTGGCAAGAATTTGGAGTGGCGCCCTCTTGCGAGTGACGTCACGGCCAGGACACCGCTTGCTCCGGCTCGCTCAGCTGCCGCGCGCGCTCGTTCCCTTTGTGCATGCTTGGATTATGGGCGGCTCGAGCCGTACTTATTTAAGGATATGTCGGATTCTTTCAGCTGCCATGCCTGAACCACAGTTTATTCTTCAAAAGCGCGTGAGCCGAGAAACTTTGCGGCTTGGATATCGCAAGCTATGTAGCGTCGAAGGGGTCTACTGGTTTTGCGATGCATATATGCGCCGTGTCTATACGTAAATTTTGAGTAAGAAGAATGTCCACAAATTCAACACGCGAAGTGTGCATAATACTTCGCTAAACAGTCGACATTCCCTCAGTACTTAGCTATGAGAGACATTGCATTTTACATGGAAGAAATATCTTGGTAATTCGTGTCAACATGTTATGCGTGTTAGAAAGTCACTGGCCACCGAAGCTTTCATAATGATTCTTATTACTCTGGTTAGCTGTTCTAGTGAAATGCGGCTGCTTTATTAATGCGTAAAAGAAAGAGTTAGGCGCGCATTTCGTATGAAAAAGTTTGCAGCTACTTTCACCGCTCTCTGAAACAGACCTCCATAAAACGAATTGATGATGGCTGCTAACACGACGGCGCGTCATGTAGCGTATTTACATAGTTCATTCACAAATATCATAGTAGCAATCACCTGAAAGAAAAGTTTCGTGGTTCAAATCGAGAGCCAATAAATTGAAAGCGATGAAATGTTTCATGGTGCCGCCCTCAGTACCCTTTGTCACAGACTACATGGCACACCCCTCAAGCAACGGTAGCAATCGAATGTCGTTATGGCGAGGCACGCATTGTTCGCGAAGTCCATCAGTTAACTATACAACTTCGAATTTAAACAATGGAGGAGTTTTCACAGCGCCAATTGCAATGCCTAAAGTATGCTCGAGGTACTACCGCGCAGCTTAGGCTGCCTAGAAAAGGAAAAGTCAAGCACATTTTGCCTCACCATGTTGTTTAATTATACAAACGGAGAACTATTCGCTTCGTTGGTACATAAAAGAGAACCTCGCAAACCTTCATAATGAAGACACCACAAGCATTACATATTTCACGTTATTTTTGACCCTCCATCGGGGAAATATGATAACTTCAATATGTGCCATACTACTAATAATTAACACTTCGCCTTCTTTCTGGCTGCAGCCGTACGGTCCAAAAATCATATCTCACTAAAAAAATTTGGGTCGAGCACCTGTGTCAGTTCGCCAAACAGATTCGTCATGTATATTCCTCAAGCAACAAGCACCAGTAAATTGCTCAAGTGAGTTGAACGTGTAGAACGGAACAGGTTATATTGGTATATTCCTTTTCGTACTCTGCAAACAGCTGCAAACCTCAATTAGCTTTACTTCCAATTGCCGCCGCTCAAAATAAACACGTGAAGAACCGCCTAATTTTGAGAAGCAATTAAAGAAGCAAGTGGTGCTGGTAGAATCTGAACTGCTTAAGTCCTCGTGTTACTGCCGAGCTTTTCTGAGAATAAATATAGAAATTCGATATTATACCATGAACTTCTATACGCGTCGTGAGAAAACCTGTTTTAGCGGATAAAAATGAAGGTATTTATTTATTTATTTATTTATTTACTTATTTATGTATTACCTGAATGGCCCCGTAGGGCATTACAGCAGGGAGGTTCAGACTTAAATGAATACATGAACAAATTATTTAAATGCGTGGAAAAAATCGTCATTTTCTGTGTTGTATACAATGCTCGATGGCAAACTGTTCCAGCCTCGAACAAACAGTTCTAACAGAAAATGAATAACGGAAGACGTCACCCTTACAAAAAAATTTCCTGACCTTCAAACAGTGGTCAAGTCGCTTAGATATGTAGTGTGGTGCCTGGATATGGTGTCCGCGGTTTATACCTGTTTTAAACTAATAAATATCGTGGAAAAATTTTAATCTGATATGCCTTCTACGATCCCTCAGCTCTTGCCATTTAAGTTTGCTTTCTGTCATGCTAAGCTGCCGGCTATAGTTACCAAGAACAAATCTAACTGCCCTATTCTGGATCTTTTCTAATTTGTTTATAAGCTCAGATGTGTGTCGTTCCCAAAAAACACATCCGTATTCAAGTATTGAACGTACATGACTGAAATTGCGCCGCAAGAATCCCATAACTGATGCTGCCTTATTTCCAATATAGTTAACATGCTTGTTCCATCGTAAATCAGAAGTAAAAAACACACCTAGATATTTAAATTCCTTGCTTGTGTTTAGAGTTGAATCATGAATTCAATACCTATACGAATGATTAGCTCGTTTTCTTGTGAAGGTGACGTGAACAGCCTTATTTATATTTAATGACATATCCAAACGCGCACACCAGCCTGCTATAGTATTTAGGTCAACTTGCAGGATTTGTGAAGCGGAAATGGCATCTACGACTCTATAAACAACCCAATTGTTGTTACAGAATGACGTCACGGCCACGCCCCCTGTTTGTACCTAGATAAACAGCGCGCGTTTGGGAATAAAGAGATTCCTATTCCTGCTATCTGAGTAGCGTCTGTATGCATGCTAGTACAACAAGTAGCGACGAAGATGGGATCGGAAACTTAGGCCGAGATTGCGCAGGACAAGAAGAATGGCGAAGTTCTTGGATTTCGAGCCTTTCGTCGATGATGGCGAAGAAGATTTCATGTCTTATGTTGAAAGATTTGACCACTACTGGAAAGTGACCCAAAACAATGATGACAGCCTTAAGAAGTCTGCCTTTATAACGGCCATTGGTAAACGCCCCTACAAAACGCTGAAGGACCTGTTGCTACCAGCGGAGCCAGAAGACAAATCATTCAATGAAATCGTCGCAGTCCTGAGGGAATACTACTCTCCGGGAAGCAAAGTTATCGCCGAAAGGTTCAAGTTTAATCGCCGCTACCAGATGGAAGGTGAGACAATTTCTGCATTTGCCGTGGAACTACGCCATATGGCAGCAAGATGCGATTTTGGGCCGTTTCTGGACGATGCTCTTCGAGACAAGTTCGTGGCTGGCCTCCGCGAAGCTTCGATTCAAGCCAGCCTTCTGAAGAAAAAGGAGCTAAGCTTCGAAACTGCGTATGACCTAGCCAGAAGCGCGGAACTGGCTGCGAAAGAATCCAAAGGCTTCCGCCCAACCTCTGAAAAGACTTTTCTCGACGAAGACGTCCACGTCATTCAGAAGACAACAAAGACAAACAAAGATTCAACAAAGACAAAAAGCGAGGACTTCGGCGGGTCTGGCAGCCGGTAACTCTTGTTACCGATGTGCGGAGCAACACGATGCGGGAGACTGTCCATATCGAAAGGCAAGGTGTCATTATTGCAAAATGACCGGTCATCTGGTTCGGGCGTGCAAGAAAAAAAAAAACGAGAAGCGGTTAATGCATTCAACGACAACGATGAAGAAGTGGAAGAGTTACAACTTTTTCACGTTCAGCAAAGTGGACCGACGACTCGACCTCACCGAGTGCAAGTGCACATTGCAGGTACGCCGGTAGAGATGCAGATCGACACAGGTGCCGCTGTCTCGATCATTAGCGAGAGCGTCTTTTCGTCCCTGTCTTGTTCACAGCCACCAGCCAAACAGGACTGCAACTTAGAACGTACGGAGGCGCACCACTGGAAATTGTAGGGCAAGCGGAAGTGCCTGTGGTCTACCGAGAACAACGCAAGACGTTGCCTGTCGTGGTTGTACCTGGAAGGAAGCCGTCGCTACTTGGACGTGACTGGCTTGCAGAACTGAAGATTGACTGGAAGAGCGTATTCACGGTGCAGACAGACGGATGGAGGAGCTGCTACGCAAGTATAGCGATGTCTTTTCTACGGAGCTGGACTCATAAAGGGACACAAGACACAGCTGGTCCTAAAGGAAGACGCCAGACCAGCCCTCTGCAAGGCTCGACCGGTTCCCTTTTCCCTGCGGACAGCAGTCGAAGAAGAAATTCGACAGCTCGAACGGAACGGGCTCCTGGTTACCGTGGCACAAAGCGACTGGGCTACACCAGTGGTCGTCGTCACCAAGGCAGACAAGAAGGTGAGGCTGTGTGGAGACTTCAAAATTACCTTAAATACTTGCACAATGACGGAGCATTATCCATTACCCTTAGTCGAAGACACCTTTGCAGTAATTGCGGAAGGCAAGGTCTTCACCGTATTAGACCTGACCACGGCGTACCAACAAATAGAAGTGCACCGTGACTCTCAAAAACTGTTGACGCTTAACACGCACATCGGCTTATTTCAGTGCCTCCGCATGCCATACGGAATTTCCAGTGCCCCAGCCATATTCCAGTCGGTGATGGATCAAGTATTAAAAGGCGTGCAGGGCGTTGCCTGCTATCTCGATGATGTCCTCATCACGGGAGCGTCCGAAATGGAATGTTTCCAACGCGTTGAAGCAGTCCTTGCTCGGTTTCGGGAGCATGGCGTTCGGCTCAAGCAAGAGAAGTGTAAGTTTTTCAAAGACTCTGTCACCTATCTGGGGCATATTATTAGCGCAAGTGGAATTAAGCCGTGCACGGAAAAGGTTGAAGCTGTTAGGAATGCGCCAGCTCCAAGGAATGAATCGGAACTAAGAGCGTACCTTGGCATGCTATCTTTTTACTCCAAGTTCATCCCCAACATGTCCACACAGCTGAAACCCCTATATCAATTACTGAAGGGAACTCGGCAGTGGCCCAAAGACGCTGAAGAGTGTTTCCAGAGGAGCAAGCGTTGGTTGACGAGTGACAGTGTCCTAGCCTTCTACAATCCGGAGAAGTCAATAGGCCTTGTAGCAGACGCGTCTGCATACGGATTGGGGGCGGTACTCTTCCATGAAATCGACGGAAATGAAAAACCGATAGTCTACGCTTCGCGAACACTCAGTAAAGCAGAGACTGGATACTCCCAAATAGAAAAAGAAGCGCTTGCCGTGGTGTTCGCTATCAAACGATTTCATAACTATATTTACGGACGAGAGTTCACTATATACTCTGATCACCTGCCATTAAATGGCTTTCTCGGACACAAGCCCATTCCAGCACTATCAGCTGCCCGAATGCAGCGCTGGATGCTGCTACTTGCGGCCTACCGTTACAAATGGGTATATAGTAAAGGGAAGGCTCTCGCTAATGCAGACGCATTATCGCGGCTGCCGCTAAAGAATGAAGCTGACGTCAGTGACTACGTGCAGTTTTTCTCGGCAACAGACGAACTGCCCTTATCAGCTGAAGATATTCGGAAAGCAACAAAGGACCCAGTCCTATCGAAGGTCCACTTCTTCACATTAAATGGATGGCCAGCAAAAGTTGCCGATGAAAATTTAGCACCGTACTTTACTAGACGCCATGAACTATCGTTGGATCGAGACTGCGTGACCTGGGGCAATCGCGTAATTGTGCCACGTGCGCTTGTTACGCCGGTTTTAAAATTGCTGCACGGACATCCAGGCGCGACTAGAATGAAAATGCTTGCGAGGAGCCATGTGTGGTGGCCTCAGCAAACTTCGGACATAGAAGACACTGTCCAGAGCTGTGCAGTCTGTCAATTTAGGCAAAACACGCCGTCCCAGGTAGACTTCACTCCTTGGGCCCGTGCACGCAAAAGATGGGAAAGAGTGCACTTGGACTTCGCTTTTGCAAACTCATGCTGGTTGCTAGTCCTGATAGATGCTTATTCCAAATGGGCAGAAGTTGTGTGCATGAAAACAACTACAGCGGAAGCAACTGTGCAAGAGCTGCGAAGAATATTTGCGAGCTCCGGTCTACCGGAAATGGTCGTCACAGACAATGGACCGCAATTCTCGTCTGCTCAGTTCTCTACATTCCTTGCCTCCAATGGCATACACCACCTCACTTCTCCGCCTTATCATCCTGCTTCGAATGGGGCGGCGGAACGACTTGTGCAAACCGTCAAGAAAAGCCTACTAAAGCAAATTCGAGAACACAAAAAGCATATGGCAAGTCTATGCAGCGTTGTGTCGATCAGTTTTTATTTTCGTACAGGAACACGCCCTGCGCATCGACAGGGATTACGCCCGCTCAGTTGTTTTTGACGTGGGCCCCGAGAACACGTCTTAGCCTCCTGCACCCGGAGCTGAGTAACCGGTTGAAGAACGAATCGCGCCAGCCCACTTTTGTCCGCTCAAGTTCAACGTGGCGCGAGTTCACAGCAGGTGACGAGGTGCGAGTGAAAGGAACTCGTCCGGGCGACCCTCTTTGGTTAGCAGGCACGATCACGCGCCGTATTAGTGCTGTCACGTATACAGTGCGGATGAATAACGAAGAACGTTTTGTGCATGCTGACCATATCGTTTCAGCTATAAGCGCCCGGATTACCAGCCAGCCAGAAGCTCGCATTTAGTCCTACAACTTCCAGGACGGCTCGATCAAGCAGACCCCATGGCGGCCCGAGAAATGACAGCCCTTCCAGACGGTCCACAGCGCGACGATCATACACTGCAAAACCAATCTTCCCATGAGCCCCCAGCATGGGGGCGCCTTGAAGATCACCAGGCGATGTCCGGCCCCGAGACCTCGGAGCAGGTTCCAGTGTAGCCTACTCCTGAAACCTTAAGGCGCAGTTCACGAACACGCAAGCAACCAGATAGATAGGGATACAATTAAAAAGAAAATTAAAGCTGGCAGAAGTGTTGTGACAGAATGACGTCACGGCCACGCCCCCTGTTTGTACCTAGATAAACAGCGCGCGTTTGGGAATAAAGCCATTCCTATATTCCTGCTTTCTGAGTAGCGTCTGTATGCATGCTACAACACCAATCATCTGCAAACATCCTGAATGAAGACTGTACATCAGTTGAAATATCATTAATATACAACAAAAACAATAGTGGCCCCCAACACTCAGCCTTGGGGAACTACCGACGTAACTGATGCATATTGCGAAGATATACCGTTCAGAACCACAGCCTGTTTCCGCAATGACAAATATTCGACAATCCACGCTATTATTTGACCATCCAAGTTATAAGCTTTTAAGTTGGTGAGTAGGAGACCGTGTGCGACTACATCAAATGCTTTACTGAAATCTAAGAAAACGCAGTCCACAACTGGTTGCTTATCAACTGCCGAGGCTAAATCGTGAATAAACTCTACCAACTGCTATTGCAAGATACACAACGTCTGAAACCATGTTGGCTGGGGCTTAGGAGATTATGTTTAGTTAAATGGGCCATAACGCAGCTGTATATTACATGCTCCATAATTTTGCAGGTCATACAAGCGGGCCTGTGGTTCTGAACGGAGTTACGCACCCCACTCTTACGTATGGGCACGACTCACGCTAATTTCCAATAATCAGGCATGTCGTTTCATTGAGGGACTTCTGAAACAACTGGGTGAAATAAAAGCATACCGCGTCCGCACGATTCCTTATGATAGCGGCAGGAATGTCATCAGGGCCGCATGCCTTAACCTGGTTCACATCTTTTAATAATTTACGGATACCATTGACACAAAAGGTGACTTCCGACATGCGGTCTATTTCAGCAGGTAATTCAAAACAGACAGTACGTGAGCTAGACGGCAAAAACACAGATGAAAAATAACGACTAAAAATTTCAACTTTAGACTCATTATCATGGATAATTGTTTCCGCCTTGTTTAAAGCAGGTATTGATCTGTTGTCTTTGCCATTACGCTTCACATGCCTCCAAAATTCTTTGGTATTCCCGACAAGTCTTTCTCCTAGATTAAAAAAATACAAGTCTTTAGCGACGTCGGACTTTTGTCTAAATTATATCTTTAATGCTTTCAGCAAGGCCAAATGCTCTGGCGAAGTAGACGCCTTGTATCGTTGATAATTTCGTCGCTGTCGTCGAGCAAGGGCACGCAACTCGATCTGTGTTAAACCAGGGTTTGTCTCGAGCTCGCCTACTTGATATAACTCGTGATGGGACAAAAGCATCACGTAGTTCAAACAATTTCAATTTGAAAGTATTCCGCAGTTGTTCGGTATCTAGATTATCTGCGAGTGCATCAAAAGTTGGAAAGAACGACTCGAAAGCAGCGCTAATCGCCTCGTAGTTGGCCCTGCTGTAGGCATAAATCTTTCGACTAGGTGTTTTGGCAACCTTCACATAGAGAACTGATAAATATGCTAGAACGACGTTGCGATCGCTCAAACCTGGCAACGCCCGTACATTGTACACAACATCAGGTATGTTACAGAGCAAAAGGTCGAGTACGTGACCTGTTCCGTCAGTGCGCGATGGCTCGTGCACATACTGATAGAAAGTGTTCTGATATAAAATATCAAAGAAAGTTGAGTATAGGCACCCTCCAATCGTCGGGCGGCGCCACCAGCGCGCTGCCATCTGCGCCACCAACGGAGGTGTCGCCAAACACGAAGGCGCTCCGTTCGTTGTTGCCGCCGTGCTTGCATTGCCGGTATTGCTTCCCGTGGGTCGCGCATCCGTGATTTCAACGCTTCTGAACGGTGCAACGCGCTAGCTTTTTCTGTGGACATCGTTCTGCTACGTTTGCAGCAACCTTAACTCTTGGATTTGCCATTATCGCTTGTCAGCATCCAGTGAGAGACCGCCAACACCCGCGATGTCGCGGGTTCTGCATTGCGGCTTCAAGTCGGTTGACGGCCTCGACCAATACTTTCGGCCATCAATACTACGGAAAGGACGCCGCTTCCGAAACTTAAGAAGTCGCACAGATATTACACCCAAGTGCAAATTTTAATGTACTTGCTGAATGTAAAAAAATGTTTTTTTTTTGTCTACTCGAAGAAAGAACACCTAACTATTCATGTTGGCAGGGATGACTCCTTTCTGCAAGAGGCGATACCAGGCCTTGAGAAGTTTTTTTTCAGCTGGCTTCTGCCTGCTGCAGCAAAATAAAACGTGTTCATTGGGATCTGCATGTAGTGCCAGACTTTGCTTGCCACACGTGATGGAAGAAAACAGTTCACATTTTGTACTCCTGCTGTGCAACATTCAATGTCAGATTTATTCATACATAGCTGACAATGGTAGAAAACCATTAGGTAGTTGAAAAACATGACCATTGTGTACCACTTCTACCACTTCATGTGAAGGTATCATAAGCAGTTGCACTAAAAACATACAGCCTTACGCCTGGCGTACAGCCTTACGCCTGGCGTCCCTTCACGACTGTGACAGTCTTTTACAGAGCAGTACCTCCGCCCACTTTTCTTCTTCACAGCTTTGGCAGGGGGCTGATCACACGAGTCCAATGACGCCATCGGACCTTCAACAGGCGCACATGTTCTCTTTCGGGTGCGAAAGACAGAAGCTCTAAAAGCGCACGCTGAACAACGGAGGCAATGGCAGCAAAGGGTCTCCGCGCGCGCGCGATTGCCTGGAACGCCTTCACGCTTCTTGCTTCGGCCGCCAGATGGCACGGCCTGTTCTGCAAACTGCATTGCAGGGTGCCTATAGGCTTCCTCAAGCAGTATCCCTTGGTTCCTCAGCTGACCAGTCAATATCCGGAAGGTTAAAGTCCCCCCCTAGAATAAGGCATTCATTGTTAATAGTTTCAAGAAAATTGGCTAAATGAACTAGTGGTTCTTCAGAAGGACCAAGAGGCCTATAAAATGATCCAAAAACAATTGCTTTCCCATTGGGCAGCCTTACTTTACAAACAATCGATCCACTTTCATTATCCGGAAATTCCGTTTGCATGCTCGGGATACTATTATGGACAAGA
Organism: Dermacentor variabilis; assembly: GCF_050947875.1. Classification (NCBI taxonomy): domain Eukaryota; kingdom Metazoa; phylum Arthropoda; class Arachnida; order Ixodida; family Ixodidae; genus Dermacentor; species Dermacentor variabilis. The sequence goes on along the minus strand of NC_134578.1, from coordinate 34,142,556 downwards.
ATAAACACCCCTCCGCCACGTGCACAGCGGTCTCGACGAAAACACTCGTACGTGTCCGAACAGTCGTAGAAGTCACATATAGCCAGCGTTTGTGACATACTTGTTGCACCGCGGCAGGTATGGTATCATAACTGGATTCTTATATGCTATGTTTTTGCAGTTGTCGATCCGCGCATAAGAAAACCCGCGATGAGCTGGTCTCTGCGCTCCTTCGTCTGGCACTCTAGCGTTGCCTTTGAGAACTGTATTGTCGTCTAAAATAAGCTCTTCGAATAAACTTTCGCAAACAGATACGTCGTAAAAATATATTTCAGACGACCGCCATAAGTTACAAGCAGAGGGAACGAGGGCGAACAAACGAAAACACCGCAGAAGGCGCCCGGACATCGCCCGAACTGCAGCAGACGACAGGCGCGAGTCCGTGCTCTGACGTCACCCGAGCGGCGCTCGCAGCGCCCCTGTAGTTCGTTCTCGGGGCTAATAGACTCATCACAACTGCGCTTATCAGAGAACAAACTATAAATAGATTGGAATACCGACCTTGCAAGTCGGTATTCCACTGCCCACCTGGGAAAGCACATATCAGCAGGTCCAATCAACTGGGCTTGGCTTCACAACCCAGCTGGGGGACTCTGCTGCAGATTCCGACAACGATGACTTAGATTATCCTGTACAAGTATTTTAAAAACAGTGTTTCTCGCAGAGCTATTTGTGAATAAAGTTGACTTCTTTTCATCGCGTCAGAAATTTGCATGGCTGTCGTCACCCAATCTATTACGGACGCGTACTCTCGTTCCGTCGATAGCTCAGTTGGTAGAGCGGTGGACTGTAGAGGAAGACCCAACACTGATATCCATAGGTCGCTGGTTCGAATCCGGCTCGACGGAGTACTTTTTTTGCTTTTTTTTTTATTAGACGTCAACATAGAGGCGCTTAAATATTTTACACAGACACAAAATATGATTATTTATCAAAGCGACCAAGGCAGAAAGCTGGGCTAGTTGGTGTGACATCATTATTCAAAAGACTAGCGCAAATAACAGGGACACAGACGGAGGAAGCGACAGGACGACCGCTCGTCCTCCGTCTGTGTCCCTGTTATTTGCGCTAGTCTTTTGAATAATGATGATTATTTAGCTGCTTTGGTGTAGCCTCCACTGCCTTACCGTCACGTCAGTGCTTGTGGGTTACTACATCGCATTCTAATTGAGCCAGGGTTTGAACATAGCAGGTTTTGAGAACTCTTCCCCGCACCAAATTGACGCAAAACGTAATGGATCGTAACAAAACACACAATTTACAACTGCCGCCTCAATTTCTGCTTACAAAGCAGGTAGCGCCCTCTGTTATACATTTTTGTAGACTGCTCAAGCAACTTTAGTAATTTTAGTATATCGCTGCGATTTTATTGCGCCAACAGAAACGTCAGGAAGGTCTGACACTTCAATAAATTCAACAACCTATTAAAATGCCATATTTTATGGCTTTACATTTTGTCACGTAGAAGAGTGCCGAAAACTCACTTAATAGCGAACTGCACCTCCGTTGCGGGTCAGCCCGGTATTGTACTATCACGGCCGCTGGATAAATAAGAAAGGTACTATCTTCGGGATTTTTTCTACCCAAGGGAACGATAGTGGCAAAAGTAGCCCTTAACAGCTCCACTGTAAAATAAATTTAGTCTGACATAAGGCATTTCAGTTTCGTTTTCATGAGTGTGCGTACTATGTGCACGCCTCGCTTTTCCCGGCAGTTACACGTTCCTTACAATATATGCAATGTTCCGCATTAAAATATGCTTATTTTGATTATGGATAATCGTTAAGAACTTCAGACATGGCTCAGTATGGGGAGAATTCGTTTTGACAGTCTTGCGATTCAGGAAAGCACCACGTGCTCATAAAATAAAACAAACATACACGATTTGATCATGCTTTAGGAACAAAGCGTTTGCAGGTGGTTCCTGCATGGCCAACCTTTGGGCTGCATGTCGATGTCACATCTTTGCAGCTTGCAATCAAAAACGTAACGTCGCAGTGTTTCCGATTTACAATTTCTGAATCGAAGCAAATAAAGGATACATCCTCATTTTAAAAATGTGTTCTATTTTGTATGTGCATCACTGCACATCAGTTTAAAGAGATCCATCTGGGATTACATTATCCAAACATAACATTGCTATCTTTAAAATCACAACAACAAATCATAATGAGTGGAGTTATTTTTTACAGAAGTTTAACCTAGCTGCTCCACTTTGTTTCTGAGGGAACTGCAGTCTTTCTGCAGCATCTATGGCTATCCCAAGGTGGAGTCCCTCGCAACGATCCTCACAAGCCCTTCTCCCCAAGACTGCTATTCCTTACATTCAAACAGCGACAAATACACTTGACAATCTTGAATGGTGCATTAATGAATGGAATAGCAGAGCATTCTTTGCATTTCTAAGCATAAAAGCTTATTGGTTCATCAAACATACACTAAATCTTCCAGACCTGTCGTCCCAATGTCTTGCTAAGCATAAAAAGACGCAAAATGAACAATAGGCAGAGATTCCACTTGATGGCCTTAGCAGACTTTTATAGTGCACCCAAATAAGGGGTTCAATACAGGACAACGCCGTGAAATGCACAATGCCAGACCAACGTCACTGGCATGACAGCTTGGGTGCCACGTTCAAGACAGGGAAGACCATGCTTCATTTTTTTCCACTAATAATCAAACTTTTATCCACGACACAAACAAGACTTTGATGAATAATCTGACCAGCACAAACTTAATTAGACAATAAAAAATCATTTTTTTGCCAAATCGTAGGAATTAAGGAAGGGAGAAGGTGACAGAACAGTGTGGAACGTTTCACTACAGTGCCCCTCTAATAACAGGTCGTGGCAGAATTCAGTGAAGAAACCATCCCAAAATGACTGTCGCAAGAGTAAAAGTAATTCGTGTTCCTTGTGATGACCATATTAAAAGCTGATAGGTCTACACTTCTCTTGAATGCTGTTACAAAAAACAAGGTTAGGACAATGCTTGTATCATCATGCAGTTGCACGAGGAGATGCGTCTACTGTTTATCATCACACAAAAACTGCAACACAAAATTAAGCTTTGCTGTCATGTAACTTTTAACTGCATAGGAGTTAAGATGTAAGGTTAATGCGAGAAAAAAGCACGGAGCACTGCTGCAATTGCCTTCACTAGCTGCACGAGCCAACATTTCAAGCTTACTTGATTACTCCTTGGCAGTGTGAAACAAACTTACTGACTTGTACTCAACACCGTTACAAAAGCTAAAGGAAATGCATCTGAGGCAAGTTGCACACACAGTTGAACTTTACTCCACAAGATCACACCTTGTAAGTTCATACAAGTACAGTCAATATATGTACATATACTTTGTGGAGTATTTAGTTCAAGTGATTTAGCCAAGTCAAGCATGACTTGGCTAGCATGGGCTAGTCGATTCCTTTCCCGCAATTGCAATTGGCAGTCAAGCATAACTAGAATCAAACTTGACATTTGGCTTCATGTACTAAGTGGTCTTCATGACGTGGCATTACTATCCTTGCTAAATATATATGTTCATCAAATTAAGTCGTCATCTTTGCTGCTGCAACGTGCAAGTTGCATAACACGACGACTGAATAATGAGTTAAGCTTTACTCACATCTACGGAAACACGGATAGATGTAATCTGCTGGCTTTGCCACAAGCCATCCGCTTGTGGAATTCCCTACCTGATAGTACTGTCATGCAAACGCTTGGAGATAAATTAAGAGAACTCCTGAAACTGCAGTTTCTGTCCTAAAAATGTGTCATTCCGTATGCCATGTTCTGTATATCTATGTAACGTCATGGTGATTTTTCATTTCTCTTTCATTCTTTTAACTACACTTTGTTACACAATGATTGATTATGCACATAAGCAATGGTAGAAGTGATCTGGTGTTTTGTAAAGCACCACATACTGTAATTTGTCTGAGCGTAGTTAGTATCGTCCTTTTCTTTGCATGCTTTAAATTACACTATTTATTAAAAAGTTTGATTATATGTGTGGTAAATTTAAACAATGTTTTCCTCATTAGCACATCTTCTTCATCTGTGACACTGTTTTGTAACAATGATTTATACTTTGCGGTATTCACAGGTACAACTGTCTTGCAATGATGCCCCCCTTACTCAATGCTCCTTGTGGGGCCTGTAAAGTACTTTGAAATAAATGACGCTTTTGTCGTGATGCAGTTCACTATGTGATGCTGCTATGGACATTTTGCCACGGTGACATTCACAGCCCTGAGTGGTGTGATTGGCTCAAGCACAAAGACATGGGGTTATTTTGCCAGAATACTGTCTAACTTTGACATAATGATCATGGATATTAAGAATTATCAGATATTACTAAGTATCGCTATATGTTTATAAGCTGATATTATCATGTACACTTATAATTAACATTGAATATTGCAAAGGTATTTTCGTGTTAGATGCAACTTCATTGTAATGAAGCTAAACTCTAGCAGCTTTGCCAATTCCAAGTCACGATAAAAGCCAGGACAAATGCTGTTGCCAAACCATTTAATCAAAACAGGGTACGCAAATCACTATGCACTTGATGCATGTGTTATGCAGTCATTGTGACCCCTTCCCCCCACCTCCTCAAGTCTGAATGCACATGTCTATTCAATGCTCCCTCAACAACTGATACTTCTTCAAGCTTGGGCAAACACTATGATAGACCAGGTATCTCAGCAAACACATCAATTAATAAGGACAGTGCAACAACTGAAAAAAGGCTATTGCCTAAGCAATACATTATTTGTAGCAGTGGTAATGAAGTACTGTGCAATAACTGCCTAAAATTGCACATGTCATTATGGAATTGAAACCCATGCTTAATCAGTAGGTGTTTAGTACAACCCCCGAGACTAGCACTAGTCTTAAAGAGTGTGTTGCTGAATTTCGGCATGATATACATTGACATTTCACTATGTATGTGCTCTAGTGCATACAGAAGCCCCTGCATGAAAATTTTACATGCAACAGCTAAGTATCAGCATTACTGGTGCTTATCTTGTTATTCCTACTAAACTGCCACACCTTGAGGTGGATCAGCTCCAGTTAAAACATTTAACAACATCGTCTGATAAAAGGGTTTACTGGCAATTACAGAATTTCCTATGCCCGCTGCTGCGAATGAGGCAATGCCAAAAGAAACTCTTTCTCTACAGCACTGTCTGTTAAAAATACTTAAAACATTAGCAGGGACACCTGGTTGTAGAGACTGTAGCAACAAACACAATTTATATTATCGAAAACCAATCATCGAAAAGTGTGTTCTTCACACTGCAGTAGAGAATGTCAGTGTGCTACAATTTGATGCATATGTTGAAATATTCATGCACGAATTCGATGGAAGAGTTGTAATCATGAAAAGAAACATCGGAAGAAGGTCTAGAGAAGTTATTTCTTAAAAGCCACTACTGAAAGTATGGTGCATTGCAATTTATGACAACTATGGCCCTAAGCCCACAGAAACTCTAAGTTTGCACCTCATAGACCTTATCTTGTGCCAAACAATAATCGCCATCTATCTTACGAGCCTTTCATTTCTGTCACGCTGCAAGGCCAGTACTTGCAGGTCACGAGCGGCGTGCTTGTTTATAGCATTATTGACAAGAAAGTAATGAGTGTAGTGTTTTCAAGAAAGGAAACAGAAGCAAGACATATCACAATTATTGTTTGAGGACAAAGTGCCCCCCAAACAATGTGAACATTTTTTAGAGTATAAGCAGTAAAATATTGTTTTAGTGAAGAGTGACATCTTACACAAGCAAACTAAAAAACTAACAGTTTGGAAGTGGTGAAGTGTAGATCATCGCCCCACTAACAACAGGTAGGTAACATGTCCAGATGGAAACTAAAGAGCATACTTATGGTACTGTTTCGGCAACTAGAAACATCCCTACTCAGTGATAACTCAGAAATTCAATACTAGTTCTGCCCAAAAATCAGCCCTGGACTGCCCTATGTGCCTCTGCGCTCGAGACACATTTCTGAAGGCACCAATACTGAAAGAAAGTTCCCCTTCACCATGACATAATGTAAATTAGTGAACACAATCAGCTGGCCTACTTACACAAATTCTCTTTAAGCTGAAAAGCAGTGTATTTGGCATCGTATTAAGTTATTCTTAGGTCTTCACTCACTATGCTGATCAAAATATGACAGTATTCACTGCAGCACTTGACCAGGGGGGTTACCAGATGAATCAAGGTTGAGAGGCAGCAAGCCATCTCAATACAGGTCCAAGTATGCGGCATGACTTGCCCAAGAAGCCTGTAAGAAGCAAAATATTTCATTTAGTAAACATGCATAAAGATTTGCTTCATGTTAAACATGCTCCTTTCTGGTTATTTCTTTCTACAAGGCTTTTGTGAGACAGCTGAATTACAAAACATTGCACAAGAGGTTAAAACAAGTTGTCGTCACGGGCTGCATGATGCACAGTGAAACGGTGGTGATAGCTAGCTATTGTGTTACCCTTCTTTGTTCCAACTCCAAATCTTAATCAGCGCGCTAACTCAAGTTACGGTACTAGTTTTAAGTACTGTGAAAAGACACTTAATTTATTCACTTAAAGTACTGGCAGTCCTGCTCACTTCATTTTCTTTTTTGTTAATGTCCATGAAAGCTTATATGGGGTGGAACATAAACCTTAGGCTGCAGCCGTACCCTCTGTAATCGAGGTCTGCACGCGATCTCGCGCCATATCATCCAACATAGCATGCGCTATCTTTATAAACTCCGTTGCCATTTTTCCCAACATGACCCTAAAGAACAGTTGATTCAGAGAACTTATTGAACTAGGCGAAGCAGGTTTACAAGACACCTGGGCAGCACGGCCGTAAGTTGTACTAATTTTCACGAAAACTGAATTCAGAAGAATTAGTTTTGTTTCGGAATGTAAAACTGAGGTTTCGCGGCTACCGTAAGCTCAACCGTTGTTCCCCGAGTTACGTAATCAGGCAACATGGGCAACATCAAATGTCATTGTGAGGCGAAAATATGCAGAGGCTACGCACGACCGAATGAGACCGTCGGCGAAGGAAAAGCGGCCGCTATTGCGTCACAGTCGGAACGATAGCGCAAGTTGCTAATCGGCCTTTCGCAGGGACGCTTGAATGTGCAAATTCGACGCGCCAAGAGCACACGCCAGCCGATGACAGGCCGCAAACTTCCAAATAAGGGTAAGCTTCACTCTCGTGATTCTATTGGGTCATGCGCGGTCACGTGGGGTGCCTGGCCAAGTTGAGTCATCGCGACGTGCCGTGTGCTGACGCGTGACGACATAGTTCCCTTATAAAAACGCTGATACTGCAACGCAGAGACTGAAAAATCTATACTAAATAAAAAAATCCAGGTGGTATAAGCGCATAGCTTACCGTAATATAATGTGTGGTTTCATTTAGTGAATAAAATAACCCAAGTTGGCACTTTTTGTGTGTGGCGGCTTAATTTGAAGAGCAAATCAAGAAAACAACCGCCCAATCGTGGACGCCCTCTGTAGCAGCGCGGAGGAACACAAACTGGGTGCGCTGCGATCCTGGTATAACCACCCTTCCCGTTTGCGTCGAGAGGCCTAGTGCGAAAACAAGGACTTGGTTACGTTGTGCCCTCGATCAATTAAATTACAGCCGCACTATGGTGAGTACCGAAATTTTGTCTAACCACACGGTCAGCGGTCGTTTCGTAGCGATCGCCTGTCGTCGCGCGGGCCGCACGGTCGGTGCCAGTCGTTTTGAAAGGGGCGAGGTTAGCCGGCACGGGTGACGATACCGGCGTTTTGTGCCATCCTCCATGCCACGGCCCCCGAAGCCTAAGGGCTGCTCCTCGTAGCTAATTTTGGCAACGTTAAAAGCCACATTCACGAACGCTCGTATCTCCCCTTGCCTGTTTAGCGCATTTCTGTTCTCTCAAGATGAACCGAGTGCTGGGGCAAGTATAGCGTCGCCCGATGACACACACTCCTTCGGGTTATCGTTCTTATGTGAGGCTTCTTCAACGTAAACCTCGGGAGCTTTTTGCTTGTTTTTTTTTTTTCCTCCACGACTCTATTCGGTCGCTGCGATGGTGAGCGGTGTGCGGTCATGTTGCATTCGTAACGCTGTGGGCGCAAGTGGGTACGGAGTGTTTCGATTCCTACCTACGGATTGGCTTTTGAATTGCGCGGAGTTCGCAAGCGGAGCGAAGGGCGGTTTCTGCATGCCGCCAGGCCTAACGCTGGAGCGATGAGCCTCTGTAGTCGGTGGGGGTCTTGCCCCTGTGTGTTAGGCCTAGCCGTCTAGTCATCCTCTTGTAGCCGGCTTTTTTTGGCATTGGCGGGTGACCGCGCTTGAGGCTGCCGTCGGAATGTAGTATGTCGTGTAACCCGCCGCTCCGCCCCTCGGAATACGCCTCGCCGTCACGTTTATTTATGCCTTCCATCGTGGCATCCTGCCGTCATCGCGGTTTACCGTGCACCACGCCTTCGTTTTGATTGTTTGGAGACTGGAGCCTGTGCTTGCGTTAGCTTCAGCGCAAGCATTAAAAAAAAAAAAAAAGTTCGGGGCTTTCCCTTTCTGAATGCAGCAGTCGGAGCTACGTTCACGTTTTGTTTTGTTCGTTTTTTTTTTAAATTTTAAATTGCTTTCTTTGCCTTCGTGAAAACATAACGAGGCCCCATGCACGGAAGTCGGCAATTTCTCGGGCTCGAAAAGCCAAAAAGCGCCCGCGCATTTTTTTTAACGTCTTGTCGCAGTGAGTTGACCCCGTTTTTTAAATGGAAAGGGCTAGAAATGAGCAAAATTGCCTTGCTCTTTCTCTCGCGAGACATTAAAAAAAAAACCAAAATAAAAACATCTCGAAACGTGCTATAAGATTTTGGGAGCGTTTCCCGGTTCTTCATTTTCGTTTCGAGCGGTTGGACACCGCTTCCGCGGCTGGTAGCGTGAAGGAGCGCTCCTTTTCAACCGGCTCCCCAGTTCTCGTCGGCAGCCCGACGTTGGCTACTGTCGTGGCATGTGACTCATCCGGCGAATGAAGTCGTTCAGCCGCTTTCCATTGTGCAGTTGGCGCTGGCCGGACGTCTTGCGAGAGCCAGATAGCGCGCTCAGAGTTCCTGTGCAGGCGTTTTGCGCGATTACAGCAAGCGGGCCGCAGGTGAAAGACAAGCGCGCTTGTACGAACGACGTAAAAGCTCGACAGAAGGCTCAGCTCGAGCAGCCGCGTGCTTTAAATCCAACGCCAGAATGTAGTGCGGGCGCATCGAATCGCTCCCCCCAATGTGACCGTTCTAGAGGTGTTCACCTACCCTCAAACCTGTCGGGTGTGACGCTAAACAGCACGTGGTTCAGTTCGGGCCGGTTGGCATCGCCGCCGCTAGGAAGATCGGCGTGTTTATTTTGATCTGGCAAAAGACGTGAAAATGGTCGTAAGCAACGTCAAAAAGTCGGTGAGCTTAGAAAAAATAAAAGAACGGGCACGGGTATCTTGATCTGCTATCCAGTTCCCGTGTTCGACCCCCTTGCCTTTGTGGTGCTCTCTCGTGGGACAGAAAAACGTTTGCAACGAATTTTTTCAGGGAAGCCCCGGATGTTGGGGCTATACAATATAGCATGTTTTGTCACTGGGCAGTGGCACTAGGGAAAATAAAAACCCTTGGTGACCTTTTTCTCGGGACTGGATGCTGTTGCTACTGCGAGTAGTACATGTATCGCAATTCATCAGTTGTAGGCTCCGATTGCTATTAAGCGCCAGCTTTTAGCAGTTTAATGACCTCATCCTTCATGCAGTCTTTTGACATTGCGGTGCTTAGCCAATTTTAAACTTCTGCTTCTGAACTAGTTTCATTCAGTGCCAGGTAAGTTATCCGTGCATTAGCTGTTGGCCTTCAGTTTTTAAAAACATCCCAGCACAGTTGACCAAATCATAAAATTCATTCTCCTTTCTGTCAAAGGGGGATTGGTGCTTCACCTTAAGTGGCACACGGTCTGGCCATAGTTCCTTTTTTTTTTTTTTTGTGCTTCCTAGATGCCATGCGACTCTTCGGGTAGTTTCAACGTGTCTTGGTAGGTTAGGCTAACTTTTGCTACACTAGCAAGAGAGCCTGGAGACCACGGCTGCCCTGAAATGTTTCCCTGCAGCTTGCGCGTGCAGGCTGACATCAAATGGCATAGCATTTGTGAGCTTATTCGACCAAATTCCATGTTGCACGGCTGTGCTGGAGGTAGCCAAGATTTTTGCTCTTAGCCTCAAGACTTCGTCATGATAGTATGGGCGGTAGGAGTGTGAACATAGCAGTAGTGACGTTTGCCTTGCCTCAACAGTGCATGCGAGATCGTTACATGCCTAGCTGTGTTTAGGAGGTTATCTAGCCCCTGTGTGTAGAACTCGCCTCGGTGATGGGTTCCTGTGGTTCCAATTTCATTGCATGTAGAATATTTACATACAGTATTGGTGCAACAGCATCTGGGTCATTTTGGGAAGGCTTCTTGGGATATGTTCATTCTAATTGAACTAACGAGCAGTCAAACATGTGCCGCATGCTTTACTTTGCAAAGGTCATTTTCCTTTGGTTCTGACAGCTTTGTGCATTCCAGTGGTTGCTGAAAGGTACTGACACTGAAATGTCGCAGACTACAAATTCAATTTTGCGCATTGGTTACACCATTCAGAGCAATGATTCTTGCACTAAAGCAGATATTGACACAACTATGCATGTTTGTGTATCTGCATTACACATGTACATTTGAACTTGTTTAGTGGTCTCTAGTAGAGCAACGCAAGCTTTACTTTGCTACCTCTGTAGCATGCAGTTCCCTTTCTTGGTTGTATCGCACTGCAAATTCTCATTTCTTCCCTCTGTGCCTCTTTTCCTTCCGATGTTGTAATGGTTGCAGTAGGAAGCTAGCACACTTTGTGAAGTCATCTTCAGGTATATATACCACTGTCCCAGGTATTCCATGTATCCTCAGCCAAATCTTTGTGGATGTTCAACAGCTTTCACTGTGCTTACGGTTTTTGTGGTTTGTATAATGCTGTCAATGAGCAATATAGGGGTAGGCTCTAAAAATAACATGCAGAAAACATAAGGCACTGCAACTTGGCAAGGGGACAAAAATTTAGTCATTCACTTGCTGGGCTAAATGGCACACCACCGTTTACCTCTACCGTATGGAGACCCAGGCCGTGGACAGATCTGCATAGGCATACCAGATCTGTATTAGGTTATGAATGTCTGCTTGCTATGCAAGAAACAGTGTATTGATACTAAACAAGGAGACTGAGCAATGAAAGATGTAGGTGTAATGTTGAAAAAAAAATTTTTGCCTCATTCAATATGAGTAAACGAAAATGTAGTTCAGATTAAGAGATGTATTTGAGTTGGTCGTGTAATACATAAGGTGAATGATCAGTGGACCATCTTGAGTAACCAAATTGGGGCCATAAAAAGGCACAATGCATGTTCCTCAATGCTAGCAATGCACCAGCATAGTGGCGGCAGTAATGGTCTGAATTATTCCCGTCGTTTGGATCCAGATGACAAGGGTAGTAGTAGTAATCCCTAGGAGTTGCCTCGGTTTTCTCTGAGGCATTTGCTGCAGGCCTGCCACTTCTGTCTTGGGACCAGTTTCTTTTTTTTGGGGGGGGGGGGGGTGATTCGACTCTTGGTAATGACTGCTTTCCTCCAGTGCTTGTTATGTGAAGGTTAAACAGGTCTCTGGAGCAGACTCCTTTACATTAGGTTCTTGTATTCTTATGTGCATAAAGCCTCGGGGTGACTTGCATGTGTTGTCGCAAAACTTGCATTTGGGAATACTGTCCACATCATCCGGCTGCTAACCATAACCTTGATGTGAACTTTTCGCAATATGTCTTCTTGCCCTCTCATACCTGTAGTGTACTTCCCCATTAACCAGAGCGTGGTTATCCTATTAGCTGGTACCCACCACATTGGCATACTGGCTGTCGGATTCTTCTGCCAAGCACGTGGTCATTGGTTATGATTCCCAGCCGCTGCAGCCACATTCTTATGGGGGACAGAATGCAAAAATGCTGTGTACTGCAATTTATCAGCATGTTGAACCCTAGGTGATCGAAATTCAGGGCCCCCTCTAGGACATTCCTCAGAGCCCGTGGGTGGCTTGACTGCTTCAAGCACTCTGATTTCATTTAAATTTAACACTGCATTTTTCTCCCACCATTCTGGTTGAAACCTGTAGGCCTCTGTCGATCCGTAGCTGGCGCCCCCTTCCACGTGGCCGGCGTTTCTCGGCTTCAGTTCGTTTTTCAACTGGGCCGTCTCCCTTCTGTCAGGAGTATTTATCTGGCTGCTGCTTATTCTCGGAGTTGAGGCCTGTGCTATTTTCGGAAGGGTGCTTTCCCTCCCTTTCTCCTCCTACTCTGCTTGTCTGCTGTTGCTGGCATGGACCTCTTTGCCGGGCAAGTGGAGAAAAAACGTTTTGGCGACGGTGGATCGCCTGCTTGGGGTGGCACTGCTTGGACTAGCCTTCTGCTGAGGCGCCCCTTCGCGAAACCTTTTCACTGGATTGTAGCAATTGTGCAGCAACGGCAGGGAGGCTGCCAGCCTCGGCACTGGCTGGATGCACGATGCTGGCTTCATTGAGTTGAGCACGGAAATAAAAACTTTTCGGTGTGCCAATTAGAGGTCAGTTAGTTTTGGCATTAGATGTAGTACAAGGTGCTGAGATTTGAAAGTGGCTGCACTCTTAATTTTCAGTCGCGGTGTGCTTGTTTTGGCATGCTACGATTAGGCCAGCGCCTTCACAATCAGTTGCAGCTTCAGAACACACTGTAATAGTGTCGCCGCTCCTTATGACGGCCACACATTTGCAAATCCTCGTGACTCGAGTTGGTTGTTGGGCGAGTCGGTCCTTGGCGCTTTATAGATTAACAGCAGAAAGGGAGAAGCTTGATAGCTCAAAAGTTCTTACATTAAAGTATAAGTATTCAATGAGTTGCTAGTGAGTGCCTGTGCTGTCCTTTTTTTTTTTGCACTCTTTTAATTCGTTAAGTGCGAGCTTTAGCCTAGTTTGCAGGTGTCATTGTGTAGCTGGGATGACTGCATTGGTCCTTGTCATAACCTACATTGCACGCTGCAGATGTGGACTCTTAGCCCTTTCCTTGACTCTGAGTGTAACATTACTGCATTGGCTGCTTGGCCTTGTGCTTATAGTAATTAAAAATTTCTAACTTCTCTTTGGTTACAACAGTAAATTGTAGGAAAGAAAAAAGGCTTGCCAATACTCTGGGCATTAACTTCACCATACCCCTTCCACCCAAAAGAAAAAAATTGTTGAGCAAAATTTGTGGATGTCTTGAATGACCTTGGTCTCCAGCGTATCTTGCACACCTTGCAGCAGTTCAAACTACTTGCATTCGTCATTAGAAATAGTTTCTCATATCTGAAACAAAAGGCTACAGATATAAGTAGTGGAACTTCACCTTGCTGGATCCATACTGCCACAATAACGGGTGTTTCATTATGGACGTTCTGGTTTTTAAGGGCCTCAAAAAAAAAAAAAGTGTTATAATCTAAGGTGCATCAGTAAATCGCGCTTCTGAGAAGCAAGAAGAAAAAAATTGATGCTCAAGTTATTGAAAAGTTGCGTTTTGTTCTATAAACCAGATTTATTCAACCTGCGGCTGCTCAAACCTTTGCGTGTGCTAAGGCTTAAAAATCTGCAACATCATACGTGTGTGTTTGTGTGTGTGTGTGCATTGTGGTTTTGCTGCAAGACTCAAGACGTCGTTATGATATGCCGTCATATGCCTGTGATCGCACGACTTGCTCAACATAGCCGGTTGAATGCCAAATTACACAATGTGGCACTACAGCAGTGCTGTCCAAATGCAAGCCTCGGTGGCGGTGCCCCCTGGATAAACAGATGCAAATCTTAAAGACTGGTTGCATGCGGCGGAAATAATTGCGGGAGCCGGAAACGCGTCATAGCCATCTGGTTTTGGACACCACCTGTTATGAGTTGGGCTCAAGTAACGTTACCCATGTATACAGAAAGTCTGCAAGAGGGCAAAGCAATAATGACTCATTTGTTTTTTGCTTTCTCGCACTTGCAAAGGTTCCGGAATACTGGGTTATTGAAGAGGTGTTTGGCAGTGCAACGCTGTTAGCAATATCTTGTGTTGCACAGTTTAATCAGAAAACGCACAGTCAATGTGGTAGTGGCCTCTGTATCTCCTACTTAACTGCTGTTGTAAAGCTTGGTAGCAACATAATTGTTGATGGGCAGTCCCTTTATAATTTCCTTCTAATGAGCACCCTCATTCATCATATTTCAAAAAGCATTGTAGTTGGGCAAAGCATGGGTAGATCTCGCTTCCAGCTTTGCTACTGCCAACTATGGCTCCTGTAATTCATAAACAGTAAAAAAAAAAAAGTGTGCAAGAAGCGAAGACTTCCTTCTACCATGCTTGTAACATTCTGACAGTTAGTAGAGCTTCGTACTCCATCCTTGAACTCTGCATTGGTGTGGTTTCAGAAGTGTTGCTTTTCTTCTTGTGCCTTCGCAGTCTTCCGGCGTGACAGTGTCCACTGAAGCCAAGACAGTGTATGAGGAGGTGAAGAAGGATAAGAAGTACCGCTACATAATCTACCACATCAAGGACGAAAAGGTCATCGATGTGGAGACCACGGCAGAGCGCTCTGCCACCTATGCGGACTTCTTGGAGCAACTGCAAAACTACAAGAACGAGTGTCGCTACTGTGTCTTCGACTTCCCTGCCTCCATCCGCGCCGAGGGGGCCTCCGAGTGCGCCATGTCCGTAGACCGCCTTGTCCTCATGACCTGGTGAGAGAAAGCACAACCTCGACACGAGAGTGAATCCCCAGGGGTGTCACCAGAATGTTCACCTAATTTGCTTTTTTTTTTTTTTCTCGTTTACCTGCATTGGTGACTGTCATTCGCTCCTAAGCACTAGATTGCTGGTTCAATTTCTGGCCACGCTGACTCATTTCAATGGGGGTAGAATGCAAAAGGGCTTCTGAACATTGAAGCTCCAAGCTAAAGAACCAGGGCATTCAAATATAATCTGGAGAGCTAAGTCATCCTTCACAGCCCGTGTTGCCTTAGGGTTAAGCTCCCCAGTTTCAACTCGTTTTTCAGTTTTTAGCTTGGTTGCCCTTTCAGGGCTGTGTAAGGAGCTCTGTATTTCTGGTACGAGTGTAATGGGGCATCATTTGCTTAGCCCTTTCATGGGCAAGATCAGTCAGTTTTGTATGAATATCGGGCCACATTTTCAAGCAGTCAATTTGTGCTGACTTCTCGGCTTAAAGGGGAGAATTTGTAAGATCCACATGCTGTGTATATTTGACAATGGGCACAGATATCTTGCACTATAGACTTCATAAATTTTTTTGCATGGCATGAGTGGTTTCGATAAGCTGCTTCTTTTTCTCCATAAGTAGTTTCTTACTCAATGTGCGGAATATGTTGGATGCTGCTCCATTGATTTTGAATGTTTAAAGAAATATCACCTTAAGGGGCTCTATACCTCTGTGTTAGGAAGTTCATTCATCATTGGAAAGTGGTGCCGTGGACATGGAATGAACCACATAAGTTTTAATGTTGGCTGCTGCTTATTTATGCTGGTTAAATTGGTTGGTTAGTGAAGGTGTTAGTAGCTATGGGAGGGAATTGGTAACATTGTACATCATTTAAACCGGCGCAGAAGACCACTGAAGCTTCACTTTCTACCTTATTGCACATAAATTGCAGGCTTGGACTTCATCACATGCTTTTTGAATATGAAGTTTCAGTCGCCTGGTTACTGGTTAGTCCATGGCTGGTTACTTGTTAGAGCAACATGATCTAGTTGGACAAACTACCTGTACAAAAGGCTGCATAATGTTCCGATAATGCATGTGTAAATGTTTCCGCCTGGCAAGTGTACAGTCGCCTGGCTTTGCAGCAGATGACATGCAATTGGTGGCAATGCCACCTTTCCACACGCTTGGGCAATGCTGTGATGTAGCTTTAGCTGGTACTTGCAGCTAGATCGGCAGCAAAGTGGCAGCTGCGCATTTGTGTTCCCTTTAATGGTGGACGACACCGCATAAAGCTTTTTGGCTAAAGTGTAGGGGCCGCGGTCGGCTTTTGCCTAGATGTGGCAGAAAACTTCAATTCAGCACGTTCCCTTGCAGAACTCGTTCTGCATGAAAAAAAAAAAAAAACTTATGAATTGCAAGCGGTGTTGCATGACAAATCGTGCATTTCTTTGTTGGGGGTGGAAAGACTTGAAAGACGTGGATTGTGTGTTGCTTTGCCATAATGGCAAACAGGGGGTGCTGCCGGTTCTTTTCGTTCCGTTTATTTACTGGGGGGTATACAGGCAATAGAGAAGTGGCAGTACTAAAGAGAAATTCAGCGCCAGTCCACTATATGAAGGTGGATAGCCAGCAGAGCTGTATATATGGTGATAAATATGTTGATAACCATGCTGGTTGAAAAGAACACAAAACATACCACGATGAATTTTCTCTTTTGAAGAATTTTGTTGAATTGCTTATTCAATGCTTTTTTTTTGTACTTATTATTTAGTCGCAAAGCTATCGCTTCAGGGTAGCTTTGATTACGGCAACTGGCTCTGTGGCGACATTGGAAAGGTTCTTGGCCAATGTGACGTCTATGCTCGACCGATGACACTCCATGGGCACACTGATGTTTGTGTAACATTGAATGCTGAACCTTTCCAAGAGAAAAGCTATGAATCGCTTTCCGTATGGCCGAGATAAGTCTTGACATCGCCCACAATTGTGATGAGAGCGCAGTCGATAGGGGGGGATCCAAACAAAAGTACACGCTTGGCGTGTGCGGCACGATCTTCATATTACACGCCGTTGCCGTGCACATTTCCGCTTGTGTTCATAGCGGTGTTCTTCTAGGCGCGCTCTTAAACAGTCCTGGATGCACACGGCCTACCCATTGCATGAGTGGAAAAGAACTGAGATAAGGTTACGTGTTTGCCTACAGAGCTCGTGACTTCAAATCGTAATCCATACTTAAATGTCTATTCTGGTTTTACTTTTTTTTATCGCAATACACTTCTCTCTATCAAAAGCAGCTGGGGCATACCTGGCAATACGCTCTTGCTTTAGCTCTGCAGTGGCCGCCATATTTTTTGCCCTTGCAGACAAACCGCCAGAGCCTAGCGATAACAGCTCTGCTGTAAAAAAAAAAAAAAAAAAAAAAAAAAAAAAAAAGCGGAGGGGGGAGGATGTTATGAGGTTTTGCGTGCCACAATCGAAAATCTGATGGAGGCACACCGTACTAGTGGGCTCTGCATAAATTTCGACCACTGAATGTGCACCCAATGCGCAAGCCTTTTTAAACATTGCTTCCGTTAGAATTGCGGCCGCTGTGGCCAGGAAGCGATGGTCATCCGCTTGAAAAAGTACGTTAAGTTGTTCAGGGGGTCAACTGTCTTTTAACAACCTCTCCTGCCTTTGGTGTCTTGCACAGGTGTCCCGAACAGGCAAAGATCAAGCAGAAAATGCTGTACTCCAGCAGCTACGATGCGCTCAAGAAGGCTCTCGTGGGCGTCTACAAGTACGTCCAGGCGTGCGACTTTGAAGAAGTCGGTCAGGAGGCAATAGAAGCCGCCTTCCACTCTTCGCGCAAGTAGGGACACACACTTGTCACGGCTGAGGCACCACCCTCTTCGTTTTATTGTTCTCCTCCGGAGGTTTTTTTAAGTTCACACAAAACAAGGGGGGGGGAAAAGAAGTGTCCACTTTTGCTCGACAAGACGAAAGGCAGGAAGCAGGCAGCGACTGCAAATGTGTTGCGCACGCCTCCGCAAGAATGTCAAGACCGGCCAAGACGCCGTTCATTTGGTTTGTTTTGCCGACGGCCGCTTTCCTCCGGCGTTGTCCCATAATCTGCCTGTGTTCCGAGCCCTTGGTACCCTTCTGCAACAAACCCTGTTGAACACTGTTCCTTTGTATTCTTTGTTACTTTTCTCATATTTAACTGCTTGTTTCCTCCATTTCCTTCAGCGTTGAACAGAAACTCACTGTCCCCTTCCTTTTTTTTTCTTTTGCAACAGTTCATGTAAATCCGGTTGGAGTTAAATGCACTGCTTGCATTTGCTAGCATTGTTGAGATTTTGAACAAGTTTCATCATTGATTTGTTTTTTTTTCCTGTGTTAATAAATAGTAAAGCAAAGTTACGATTTCTTACTGATGCAGACATTTTTAGTATGTGCAAACGCTTCATGTAACACTGGGCCATTTTAAATGCCTGGTTGGAACAGTCTGTTTGCTCGTGTAAACTTTAACTCCACAGAAATTTTCAACGTTTACCCCACTGTTAGCCAGGGTTGCTTCAAGCAAGGGATAAAAGGGTTTCAGGGTTCCTTTCTACCAGAGTTGTGGTTTTTTGGACACTTCAGTCCCTTCATTCAGCCAATGTATTTTTTTTTATTTTACAACTTTGTGCTAGTGTGTTTACCTGCTAACTATTTATTGAGTCACGAGGTTGTTTCTTCTGTTCTCCCTTTCTTTTTGCCAGCATTTTTGAAAATCTGTTAGAATGGCAGTGAAAAAATATTCTGTGTGAAGCGCGGTAATTGCCCCCTGCCTTTTTTTTTTTGGCTATCAAATTGCTTTAGGCTTCAGTTTTTTTCTCGTATACCTGTGTGTACATGGACAAATGTGAGGTGTGTTTTGTACACCGGCAATGAGAGACTTGCTCTGCATAAATTGCAGGTGCAAACCTCTTGTCGTGTGATCCGATAAAGAGGTGTGATTACCTCCCTGGTACGGGTGGGCTGACTCTAATGGAAATGTTTTTTTTTTTTTTTTGTGCCCTGGGGAATGAATCAATCTGGTGAACACTGATGCAAATAAAAAAGTATGAAAATTTTTATAAAGCTGATCCTCGTTCTTGATGTGTGTGTTTTGTGATTAGTGAAAAGGGGGTGCAGCAAACTGCACGTGCCAAAACTGGAATTTAGCTTGACAAGCGTCTGGTACCTTTCAATGTTCAAATTTTAAAGTTCAATTTTCATTGCCGCAATGGGATCTAAAATGCAGTTATAGTTGAATTACGGTGGTTGAATTTACTGGGACATCGACGTATCTGGTGAAATTTAAGAAGCAGAATGTAAGGAGATTTTCAGTAACAGCAGAGCTGATCCTTAATCGCATGGCTAGGGTAAAAATTGGGTCACTTTCATTGATGTGCTGCAGATATTTGGTGTTCTGCAAGGAATAAGCTGCTCCAAATATAAAATTGGCAACTCCAGAATGTCCTTTTTCATCCCGTCCATCTGCTCTGAAGGCAATTTCAGCCACTGATGTGTACTGTTTTACTAGCTGCCGCTTCTGCGCTCGCCAAGTCAGGTGCAGGTGAAGCCAGCGGAAATGAGATTGCTTGTCCCAGAGGTAGGGCACATGCTGCTATGCGAATGATGGGTAGTACATGGATTTGTCTGATCTTCATCCCTGGGGCTTCGGACGTTCTTGTGGCTTTGTCAAGCTCTATGTGGGCCTAAATTTCAAAGCAAGCGATGCTTTTAATGCCAAGGGTAATGAGAAGTACACAGTCCTGCTAATTAAAATGGTTCCACTTGTCCCTGTGTGGTGTATTGGTTTCAATACTGGGCCTCTCTGCTAGAGGTCCTATGTTCGACAGTTTTTATGATGTGTATTTATAATGTAGTACTTTCTTCAAAATCACTTTGCAAAGTTGCAAAGCCAGAAGGATGAAGTTGGGCATACCCACGAAATGCCGATCGTTCCCATGTTGGCTGACTGCCCTGCTACACTGGTGCACTACTGTCGCACTAGGCCCTAGTGCCAAAGCTCCCTTTAATTTTATGAAAAACTATGGCACGGGCTAGTGCACTTGGTCGAATAATACTGCAGGTGTAGCTGCTTTTCCGAGTGGTTTCCCACAGTTTATGGGGTTGTGTTTTCTCCATGTCTGGCAGGGGCTCTTACGATGACGTGAGCTCGTATGCGATATATTTCTTTCGAGGTGTTCGCTTAGTTAGCCAGTGTCTCCAGCTTGTGCCACTCCTGTAAGCCATGCTGTCTTCATGGTGATGGCAGATTCCTGATGTACAGTTAACCCCCGATGTAACGAAGCACGTAAAACATGCAATTTTCTCCGTCATTTTGAAATCTGATCCGTGCAAATAATTGATTGGCAGCGCATTTTTTTCTGCCACGAAAGGGCAGCAAATTTTTTCAAATTATCTGGAAATCAAACAAGCAAATTTGAATGAGAAAAAAAGTATTGAATTTGAGTCGGCAAACAAAGATGTCATGCCGAATTGATGCTATCCTCGCACCGGTGGTACGAAGGGAAGCCAGCCATGCTTTTGCATCCACTCCGCTCCCCGCAGCGGGACGATAACTGCCGGCAGTAGGGAGTGAATGTGTTGTTTGCCTATCGCTTCAGCGCGCCTCCAAAACTCGAGATTATGCAGCTTCGAGCACTAAACTTGTGGGAAAACAGCGCACGATGTCGTGCCGTCTCGGCCTACCCAGTCTTCCAGGCCTACACCTGGAAGATGTCTAAAACCTCTTCGCACAAACTGCGTATGCACTCGGCCACACCGATAGCCTTGGGCACCCACGGCTGTGCTAGAAAAGGAGACGCACAAGAACCTACCGTCCTTTCTCCTTGCTCGCACGGAAAGACTGCGCGCATCAAGCCACCATCGTTCTTGGCTCGCCTCAAACGCTTTCACTTGCACCTAAAGCATACATTGCTTCTCGCACTAATGTAGACACGCATCAAGTGACCATATTTCTTGGCTCGCCTCAAACGCTTTCACTTGTACCTAAAGCATACATTGCTTCTCACACTAATATAGACCATGGTGCTGCTCCCCTTCTGCGGTCTATGGCTATTCGAGAGGTGCATTCGCAAGCAGCAGCATGTAATTTGACCATCTGCATCAGTGGAAGTTCTCATTTATTCTCTCTGTATCCTTTCACAACGGCAGTGAAATTTTTTTATATTGAAAGCGTGTATAAACAGTATCATTATCAGCCTTTTGATGTCCACTACAGGACTAAGACCTCTCCCTGTGATCTTTATAATTTTTTATATTTTATATATTATATTTGTTATGCTGAGGTTCATTATACATGGTATTCTGACAAGTAATAAAAAGTTAAAAACATCGTTATATCGACAATTTCGCTGTATTAAAGCTTGTTGAGGTTTAACTTTACCCAAAAGACTTCTCCAGCTTGCTTGGGTATTTCATGGCGCATCAGGCAGGTATTTTAGGGGAAGAAGAAAAGACGAAGCTCCCGCACAGGCGAAGTTATCTGCAAAGGCGCTCAATGCGCTATGCAGCCCCCTAAAATAGAAATCTGGTGTGAGCTGTCTCGCCTCTGGAGAGTGCAAAACTGTCCCCCCTGACGGCACCTAGGAGGTACCTAGGAATCTGGATTTGGAAAAGAAATTGAGGACACCGTAAATTGAATGTGAACACTAGAAACAAAAGTTCTTGGAGACACTAAAGGCAAATATTAAGCTGAAGTGATAGATTAGTGCTGGAGAATCTCGCATCCCAAGCAGAGCCTTAGTTATCGAGAAATTGAATATAAATGCAGGACACTGTTTGAGACTCTGGGCTTTCAAGTACGTACTTTGCCAATGACGTGGGCACTCGTAATTCTGTCACTAGTACTCAACCTATTATCATAAAAAGATCATCACATTGTGTTATAAGATGGAAGAAAATGCTACTTGTCCGGACCTATTTAATTTTAAGATCTTTCATTGACGTTACCCTTGACAACTATGCAGGCGGCCGAAGGGTTGTCGCTCGACTCTGCGTGGCCCCCTCTTCCGCATTTCAGCAGTTTCGTCATCGCATAGTGCTGTGCAGGTTTTGCCGGCTAGTGATGCTCTCACAAGTAGCCGAGAGATAACATTTTTTGTTAATGAGGTGGGGCCGACATCCTCGTAGGGTGGAGCCCTACAATTTCATGCCCATGTGATGTCTTAGGATGCCCCAATCAACGTTGGCCCGAATGACTCGCACCACTTGCTCAAGGGCAGCTGTACCAGCAAATCCAACGCTGTCTTGGCTCTGATCTCTATGGTAGTGTGTTTGCATTTTCAGCAAGGAACCGTACCGCCGTCTGTAGGGCGCCGCTTTACTCAAAGACGGCAGTCAAGGGCTGTGATGCCATGTGCAACGTCACCACTCACCGGTGGGGTGGCGGGAGATTTGAATTGTGATAAAGGTATTCAGACCCATCAGACCTAATTTTCTTGTAAACTAAGTCTTGGCACGAAACAAGAGTTGCAAGGTTTCTGGAACTGTACTTAAACAGTCCATGTCGACTTAGTATTTGCCATCAGTGTCCCTTTAAAGACTGGAACTGCAAATGAGAATTTGCTGATGAAGAATTGTGTGACAACACAAAGGATGTCTTGCTCTTTGAGGTGGAGTCACCCAGCCTATACAAGTGCGGTATCACAAAGCTTGAAATGCTGTAAAAACCTTTATGCTAGCAGGCAAGGACACGCATTTCGCACGAGCACGGCTACCAGCTATTGCATTTGCTATAGTGTCCCAGTATTTTGATAAAATGGTAGCATTGGCTAGAGCTTTGTCCCTCTCAGACAGCACGGCACATACATATGTCCTAGGTAACGTTAGCCAAACAGTGCAACAAATAAATAAATAAATAAATGTCCAAGACACAATTATCACACCTGTAGTGTCTGGTTATCAGACCTGCGATGGTATTATTGATTTATTATTTTTTTAAATAGCTTTGCTAGTGTTAGCTGGGACACTCGGTACATGGCGGATTGGCATGCTGTGTGCTATTTTACTCTCTGGATTTGCCTCGGAGCACAATGAGAAAAGACTTGAAAAAGGAAACGCCTGTAGCTCTGCATCGTGCAGACCTGATACAGTCTCCCGAGAACTTGTCAGCCACTGCCCACAGGTTGTAGTAGCTTTCCGGTACATGTGGCTCCAGTCTGGCCTTGCTTAGAATTCTAGGCCTATCTAATTTCGCGTGTACCAGGACACAGCCAACACATGTGTCGAGCACCTGTCATCACCACAGGAGTGAGACAGCTGGGACCAGAGCTCTGGAGTGGGCCCTTCCATTCCAACTGCATTCCAGAGAGTGCATTAATTTTGTTCCTTTTTAGCTCCTCAGAATGATGAGAATTGTATAGTTTCCATTCCTGGAATGGCTGAGCTGATGCATTCCGCTCCCCCAATTCCAATAAATGAAACGCTTTCTCTATTCCTTTACTACTTGTGCTTGCGCAAGAAAAACATATTTTGCTCTCAAAAGTTCAGAGTTGGCAGACCTGCTCTGGGCCGTCCGGCAACTTGAAGATGCCGCCCAAGTCCAAGGACTTCGAGCCGCCACCTAAAAACTGCCGGACCATTCGTTAATAAAGTTACTTCTTGAATCATTGCCGACATTATAATGAATGCTACATATTTTTTTTCGCATACATAACCCTTATTATTCACTTTCTAAAGCCATATGCATATTTGTTTTGCAGGACGATCTGTTTTGTTTCATATGTACTGGAATATCTTATATGGCATCTTTTTTTTTTTTCCAAGCAAACCTCTGCGACTGCCCAGGTTATCTCCTGGATACCGTACAACTTCGTCAATGAGGAAAATCGGACAATTCGTACTCGTCCTCTGGTCCCGGCAGGTTATTATTTATATTTATAGTATTATTTAATGCAATCAAACTCTTTTCATTTGCACATATTCGGCTGCACATCGTTTATTTCGGACAACTCTAGGAGCTCGGCAAGCGCGGAGCATTGCAGACGTGTGGCGCCAGCATTGCCAGGTCATCAGCGGAGTTTGTTCTACGGACAGTATAGTCGTGGCCACTGGATAAAAAAAAAAAAGGTAAAGGTATAGTGTAATGACAGCAACGTCGGTACCACAGTGTAAAAGTGGTTGGTATGTTTTGTGAATCGTGCTTACTTGCGTTTACCACCGCGCATAACACTGAGTCATCCGCGATCGCGTTGATAGCGACCACGGTTTCATCTGCAGCATTCGTGGCAGATAGTTTTCTTCCGACTCTGTGCAAAGCTGTCGAGGATGAAGAGCTACACCGTGATGGATGGACGATCTGTTGCCTAAAAAAAAAAGATAATCGAGATGTGCGCGCAGCAGTGAAAACTAGCGTCTCGGGTGAAGACGCGTGGCGTGGGCGCACTGCAAAGGAAGTTGCAAGGTCATTGCCGCTGAGAGCGCTAATCAGACGCGAAATGAGCATGGAATCTTCTGCACTGCGTTTTTCGTGAAATAGAAACGGCATTTGACGATTCGTTAAGTAAAGTTAAGCGATAGTATTTTCTCAATAATTTGGACTTTTTTTTTCCCGTCCCGTGAAATCCGAATTAACGAGGTTTTGCTGTATTTGATTGGGTGAAAAAAAAAAGAAACATGGCACATTTTAAATTGTAGTGGAATGGTGCAGGATGCAGCCATTTACGACATTCCAATGTGACAGCATTGCAGGCAGGCACTGTGTCACAGAAAATCCGGCGTTGGCTGCGTTGTCCGTTAGAGAAAAACCATGCCGAACTAAATTTAGGCACATGTATGCGCCACGCCTCCCTATATGACATGCGGTATATGTGGGTTATATAGCCACACCATTCTATCACTAAAGTTGCTCATACCTTGTCTTACATTCTTGACAATGTTATTCGTCAGAATTTTGAGAATGACAGCTCACAAACAAATGTCACGAAGGAAAACACCAAAAGCGGATGCCTTTTATGTTAAGTCTTCTCGGACTTGAACATTAAATGTGTGAAACTACAAGAGAAACCTGGAAATTGCGAGATTCTTTTTGACGTGGCTGTGCACAATTACCGCAATTGGCCCACACAGAAGGTTGCATTTCTACAGGAAAACCCGCCTTCCTGCACAGCACTCACCGCCAGCGTTTCCCAGTAAACATCGCAGTTACACGAGCTGCACTTGCCGGGAAGCGCGAGGAGCTGTGAAGCAGGAATGCTATCGCACTCCACTCTTAAAGGCAAACCTTAAGTGTACACCCACGTTTTTGGCCTCCCTCTTGTGCCAAAACAAGAATGCTATGGCTAAATCAGATCACTCTTCAGCCCTAAAAGTTAGTATCCTTAAATGCACTTACATCTTGTAAGACAACGTTCCTGGTTTGGTTAACCCAAATTACTAAGCAAAAGTTCCTCCATATATCAGACAGGCGGCTGGCTTTAGACTGGTCTACACAAGATGTACGTTTGTGAATGCATATTGGGAGTTAAAAGCCATGTTTGTGGATTTTAACTGTGTAGTTAGTATTTATGTGGATCCTGCACAGCAAGTCGTATAGCCAAAAGCCATGGACATGATACACGCACGTGATGGCCTGTCACAAGCATACACTACGAAAATCCCCGAGTTATCATCTGTTCATGCCATCTGGTGTCACATAGGCGAATTGCAGGCACTGGGAAACAGAAATACGAAGTGTAAGAGCATCTACAGTGCTCTGCGCTGAACGTGGGTACGGTTACGTCGCTGCTTACCTGCCGAGTCCAAAGTAAACATGAATGAAAGACGTGAGACTCACAGAGCTCTCGACATGAGATGTATGTTTATTTCTACGACCACTTGAGGTATGACTACGATGAAGGGGGAACAAAAAACAAGTTGTGAACACTCACTACATCCACGCTCACTCTGAGAAACCAATGGTATCGCATTCAATTTCAACATGGACAGCAGGGAAACATCGATATAGAAAGCACGCACACTCGCTATGACCGGGCACGTCAAACTCTAGAAAATGCAGTGTGGCGAGGCAGCGTCGTCGTGTTTGGCCGACATCATATGGTTAACATGCAGCAGATTTTTTTTCTCTTGATTTAATTTGATGGCCAAGACTCATGCCATTACCATGTGGGCAAATAATGCTAGGCAGATAATGCGAATCCCCTTTAGGAATCTCGACCCTCATTAAAATGACTTATTCTTTCCTAAGGAAAGTGAAACCCTTCCTTGAACCAGCAATGCAACAAAATCTGGCAAAACTTTTCATATCTTACCAAATATAATGTCTAATAGTTCAATTCATTAATAGGCAAGGTACTTTTGCCCTCCATAGCTGGTACAATGGCTGACAGAAACATCTTGCAGCCTTGAATTTCCCAATTTTACACCAGATGGTGCTGCTATGCAAAACCCCACAAATGCCTACGCCGAACTGCATGCATTTACATTTAGAAAACACCAAACACAATTGAAACATGTGAAGAAGGTGCAAATGGTTTTGCTTCAAATGCACAATCACAGGCATTTCCGAGCTGGGGTGCAAGAAACTGTCCGAATATACACGGATGATAACACAAATAATGACGCATAGTCGGGACGTGAGAAACAGACTCGAGGAGGTAGGACAAGAGACGACAAAAGTCACGGACGTGACGCATGCACCTCGTGACACTGTCACGAGCATGCACCACGAGAATCACCGGTTTATCGTTCGCTCAAGCCACCTGGTGTCAGGTAGGCAAATTACAAGCACTGGGGGGGACAGAACTACCAAAAAATGTTCCAGAATGCAAAAAGGAATGAAGAGGTGATGGCGAGAGGCTCGTTCAAACAGCCGGGCCTGTGCGATTTGAGCTGCAACGTCGGGGAGGACAAATCACATTTCATTTTGCATGGTTTCATTATAATGCATTCTTTTATGCACGCAGGCCTGAGTGCTGTGTAAAGAGCAATTGCCTGAGGCCAAGCGGCATAAACCCCAAAGCAGGAACATGCAGGCCTCAACAATGACACGTCAATTACAGATGAAAATTAAAAAAGAAAGGAGAAAAGGGAAAATAGACGCAACATATAAGCAGATGGCATGCAGTTCTTGTCTAAGGTGCACCAACGGAAACATTGTCACAGTCTTATTGCATTTTCATTCTTCCCATTCATAATCATCTCAACGATATGGAGTGATGACAAAAACGAGATGAAAATGCCATGCAAAAAGTTGGTCAGCCTGTAAAATGCTTCCAGCATAAATAAGTGAAAAAAAAAATTCTCCAATGTGTATTCACAATGCAAGTGGCCTAAATATGCAACTCAACACTAGGCCGGCAAACAAGTAAAAAAAATAATAACAATAACAAAAAGAAAGAAAAAATCTGAAATGTACACACATGAACATTAAGTGAACAAACATTCTCACCCACGAGAACATACCAAAAGGTAAATTGCACTTTGAAAGAAAAATAAAAACATGCACGGACAAAAAGAAAATAATTTGCACCTGACAACAAGCTGCTATATATGTTTTTTTTCTCAATGCCCTTAAGTACCACATGAGGTTCTGCGGTCATGACACAGCAAGTTTAGGACTGTCATGTCTGCTATCTACAATAGGAACGAACCGCAAAAATGCGAAAGAAAGCTTTGGAAAAGGAATGGGGGTCTTGCATGTAGGACGCATACATTGAGAAAAAGGTAAAGACACACACACAATGTTCAATGCAATGGTTTGAAGCAAGGTGAAACTTGGCTGCAAGATTGTGTTGCATTAAAGGAATGCTAAAGAGAAGCACCAAATTTGCCTAGAGTGGATATCTTTCACAGTTACTACCACAGAAAATGATCTAAACTTTTCCCTTCTGAAATTTCAAAGAAGAGGGCTGAAGAGCAGGAGGGGCAGATTTCAAGGCCAGATTGTGTACAGGAAAATGCGACAAAGGTCAACATGTTGAGCCTTTGCTTGGTTCTGAATCCACCGTCGTCTTTGTTTCTGTGTTGTTAACCGTTAAATCGAGATAAAACTGAGTGGACACCTCAATATCCGTGACATCACAGAGACCTAATGCAAGAGTCTCAATGTCCAGGTGCCACTTGGCTTGCATGCATCCAATTCTGGCCTACGGGGCATCAATGAAGAGGGACTTTTTCAGTATTCCAGAAGTCCATACCAATCTGGCTTAGCCTATATTTTCTAACATCTTTCTGAGTGAGCAACTTCGTTGCAATTGTTGGCTTACGATTCGCAGCCCTACAACAGGCCAATCCTTCTCAGACCTGCTGTGCAATTGTTTTTTCAAGCATAGGCCTGATGTCTGACATTTATGCTGAGGCATCAAATGTTCTAATAGCAAACATTCTTTTCTTTTTCATGCCACATGGGGGACACTGCGAGGCTACACAGCTGCAAGCATTGAAGCAGAAAAATCCTGTACACAGAGTTGGGACCATGTACAGCTAATACTGCAGGGGTTAAAAAGTACCCAGTGTCTGGACAACATAGAAATTGCTCTTGCAGCGCAGCTTACACATTGCCACTACCTTACAAGTGGGGATGACACAGGGCCAATCTGCGCAAGAAACCTAGGCTTCGTGCTATTGCTACATCAGCAGTCAGCGGAAGTAATGCGTCGCAAAATGCCCGCATATGTAACACTGCTGCTTTCATTCTTCACACAATCCACCAACACAGCAAACATTTTTTAACAATCAATACAACTTGCGCTCACACGACACCCAAATGCTGAATCATTTTAAAAGCTTAAAGTCCCCATTTTGTCAAGCATGTGCAATCGTTCAGGTATAAAATTAATCAAGAAAACCAGACAAAATGAAAGAAAAGATGTGCATGCATCTATGATTCATAGAAATGCTAAAAAGAGTATGATTTGGGCTATTTCGACTGCGCATTTGACTCACTGCATCAAATTTCAGGAAGTACATTAAGTAAGCCTAACGTGCTTCAGGTTCTGCATTCAGTTTTGGCCCTGTGTCATTATGTACACCACAAGAGGTGGTTGGTGTTAAAAGCTAAGCGACAGTTCTTGTGGGGATGTACTTCGGTCACTGGGTGAACAAACACGCATGCAGAGGATCGAATCGCACGACAGCAAAGCTGCATGTTGGAATGCAGCAGAAGGACTAATTAACAACTGGAGACGATCACACATGGTTACAAAGCACACACTGCTATGAAGAAAAAAAAAAAAAACCCTTAGAAAGAACACCCGGCCTCCCAAACACACGCAACCACGACTTTTTAGCCGGTTGGCAAGAACAAGCGCGGTAAAACGTGGGCTTTGGGATTCTTTTTTTTTTTTTCATCTTAGAAAAAAGTGGCAGTGACTTTCCGACAAGCTCACAACAACATTTCGTCTACTCAACTTTCTCGCAACACTGCAGCTTTCTTTCATTCCTGCAAAGAGATGCTCGGTGGCTGTCAAGCCCTGCAAACTAATGTGCCAAGCATATCTGATCTGTGCTGCTGTACTAAGCCGCAGAGCAGCAATGTTTAACTTCTCTTTTTTGCTTTCTTTCTTGTTCTTTGCCCATGTACTCTACAATGAGTGCAGGACTAATGAAAATTTTTTTCAGCAACTGCAAATCGAGCAGTCATGCCACACCAAGCTCTATACTGTGCTACCTGCTTTTTAATATTCAGACTGAAAACAATGTAGTTCCCAACTGCACGAAAACATTAAATAATAATGCTACTTTGCAACATCTGCGACTTTTCAGATTTCCAGTTTAAACAGGGAAATACATAAACTTAAATGAAAGTCAAGAGTGTGTCACAAGTGTGACAAGTAGGTCACGAACGTGACACAAATATTTCACAATGCAACTCTGTTGTGCCAAGTCATTATGGAGCAACTAGACTTGCAGCCCTTGAGGTGCTAAAGATGAAAAGAATTACATGGCAACATACAGTTGCTGCAGGCTTGGCCGACACCCACCGAAACCTCTCTGAAAAGCTCGCTCGTTTACCACCACAATACCAACGACTCACATGGGGCTGGGCATAGATTTCAACAACCGCAGGGAAATGCGAAACACTCTCTGGAGAAAACAGCGCACAACAACGGTCAAGAAGAGAAACAGCACATGGCATCCGCTAGCTATAAGAGCCAAACTACAACACACACCCCTCAAGTTGTGGGCACTGTCACCCAACGACTGAGGGCCTTTCTGGGGGAACCTCTCAATGAGCCATATTTGTCAGCTGTTCTTAATTTTGACGAGATTCTGCAGCTGATGCGGACACAAGATGTTGTACTTGGTGGCGTCAACAAAAACAAACGAGTCAGCGTTTTATGCAGGTACGGCAATGACTCGCAAAGTCCGGCGGCAGTTTTCTTGGGTGCGAGTGGATGATTTCACCCGGTCCTCCAGAAAGTTTAACAAGAAGGTCAGCAGTACTGTTTGTAAGGTCAAGTTGTAGCCAAATATAGCAAAGGCGAGGCAACAAGTATTACGTTTAAACTTTTGATGACTTGCTGCTTCGTTTACAAGGCAACAAGACAATGCAGCACTTGCCGAACACCACCTGTTTACATCTGAACCAAGACTGAACGAGCAGAGTTGAACAAAAAGCCAGGCAAGACGGCCTAATCTACACCATCAACAAAATGCTGCCCATCCGATATAAGCTTTGAAGCAGCAAATGTTAAACTTTCAGGCTTCTTGGCAGCAAACTATATCACTGGAGAAAAACCACACTAAAGCAAGGAAGGAATACCAAACTTCATGCAGTCTCCGAGATACTCATCACTCATGGCACACCTTCAAAAGTCAACCACGCAACCTGCCAAAGTATAAATAGCCTTATCCATGCCAGTCCTTAATACGTCCAAAAATCAGCATCTGCAAACTTGATAATCTAAGTTCAGCTCATCCATGATCCTTCACCACGATCCTTCATCATGACCACTCTTGCTGTGAGCAACATCGGTGCTTAGGTTACTCCTCATCAACTCAGACGGGGTGCGTCTCAAATGAGACAAAGTTTTTTTGTCCATACCTCCGCCACCTGGTGACGGCGATTTGACTTTCCTTCTGACTAGAGTACAAAAATGGAAAAAATGTGTTATGTGGTGGTGTCGCCTTTGTAATGACTCCCTGAGTCCTCCAACTCGCCTCGACAACGAGACGTGGTGACCAGTTCTGCATAACATTCTCCTCGCGGCCGAAGAAAAAAAAAGGAAAAAACCTCGTTTGCGGCTTCGGCGCTCGAAGGTGCTCTCAGTTGAGCACAGCTGCTTCCCACTACCCCGAGCCTGGCAGAAACACGTTCGAAACAGCGTTCTGAGGCATGGCGGGACTTTAAGTTTAGCAGCTTCTATGGCGCCCTTATGCATTGCAGTGAACTGCAGGAGGAAGACAGGACGATGAGTTCGAGCTCAGTTCGATACAGCTTCGGAACCTCTCACGCAAGTCAGCTCGGCTGAATAAAAATGCAGCTTGCTGATGGAGCATTGATTGAGGCGCACTGCTGTCTCGCCCGGACAAGTCCGCAGAGCATGGTGGTGGTTTGATGAGCATGCAGAAAGCTTGCATATTCCATTGCAGCAGAGCAATACCAACTTCCACAGCAGGAAAGGGTGCAGGGAGAGTGACGGACTTTGACGGCGACACTTCGGCCAATGCACCCGCCACCCCCACCAGTTCGGCTCCCGACTCCCTTTGATTCAGTTGGGAAACCTGCGCGCAGCCTCCTTTTTTTTTTCCTCGCGAGGGATGACCACGCCGTTGTTCAGGACAAGTATAGAGACAACAAGACGTTTCCATGGGATCCGGTGCAAACACTTCATCGCCTCCTGTCGGAACTGTGCATATTTGTGGTGAGCAAGGCTGATGACAGCCAAGGAGCTGGTAAGGAACCAACTAGATGGCAAAATACTGCTTCATAGGTCGCGGGAAGAGAGTAAGTACCCCCGCAGTTGAAGCAAACCCCGGGGACAAAACCCACAATGGTGTCACAACACAACGTCACTGCTGAACTTAAACACCCCGCCACAGAGAATGCACTTGGCGAAGAAGTGATGCACTCTCTCTCTCTCACCACTTTGATGTACTCGTTGTTGGAACGAGGTGTGAATGACGACATAGCTTCCACAAGTGTGGCTACCTTTTCTTATTTTCCGTTTTTTTGTTCCAGAAATGACCTGATTACGCCATTCCACTGTCAAAAATGCAGTAGAAAAAGAAAAAAAAGAAAAGAAACCTGTTCATAAGCTTTCATGATATTTGAGGTATACAACGGCCTGCAAGCATAATGAAGATCCACAACCAAATACAAGATTCACTGGAAATGGTGCCTGCAGCCGCATTCCATTGTACAGGCTCTATTACTTTCATGGAGAACTGAAAAACGAATTCCAGTAATGAAACGTGGAGGCTCAATGCTATGCTGATGCGAGGTTTGGAATGTACTGTATGAAAACTGCACTTGCTGGCTTTAAAAGCAAAAAAAAAAGAGAAAATAATGTGGCTTCAAAATTGGTCCGAGTCGAAGCAACGAAATGCGTAGCAGTTTCACCGACAGAATGTGCAATGGCAAATTTCCGGGGTTCATGCACACCAAACACAAACAGGTCTTCTGAAACAATGCTTGGGCACTATTACAAATCATTTTCTGCATGTACACTAAAACAAGAGTCACGTTACTTAACGTTCTGTTGTGGCAAAAAACCTCACAGATCTCCCTCTGAACGGGGAGATGTCTGGTATGTCGAAAACCACTAAAGTTCATTAGCAAATTCGGATAAAATGTCAAATTTAACAACAGGATGGGGTGGTGAAGCGTTACATCGGCAACGTTAAAGACCGAACATGACCAACACAAACTAAGTTTAGAAAACACAGCAGCACTGCCGGCAAGAGAAACTTGGTTACCAAGCCTCACTGCACGTGTGAAAAAGTTGTGTTAAAGAAAAGAAAGGTACACCCACGACGGATGTTTGAAACATGCAAAAGAAAAGGAAAACTGAAACTTAACACACGGGCAGACCTTAAAGGAGGGTACAGAAGCAACAGGTCGAAAACATAATGATGCATGTGTCAGTTTCCCCACCCAAAGAAGCTTTTGCCAACTAAGCATGACAGTGGAAGAAAAACAACCGGCACTTGTCATAACAAGGGAATAAGTTAAGGGCAATAAATTAGGTCAAGGTGCAGGGCATGATTAACAAGTCTGGAGGGATTGGATATGTGTAGGGGAGGGGTGGAGGTGGGCATATACAGTTGAGATTACTAATTGAACATGAATCTAACAAGTAGAGGGGGAGGAAATAAATACAAAACAGAAAACAAACAGAAGCAAGAAAAACAAAACGAAAAAGAATTTGTGGGACACCCTAAGGCATAAGCCAACGTTAATCGCTGGCGCCGTCTGGTGAGGTGGAACCGCGCGAGAGGTTTTCAGAAGCGTCTGGACTGCTTGGGTTGCAGTCCGATATCTCGGGTGTGGGAAAGAGGAGGGCGGCAGATGTGCCTATGTCGTCTG
Source organism: Dermacentor variabilis (assembly GCF_050947875.1). Lineage (NCBI taxonomy): Eukaryota > Metazoa > Arthropoda > Arachnida > Ixodida > Ixodidae > Dermacentor > Dermacentor variabilis. The sequence continues at coordinate 34,109,206 of NC_134578.1, read as the reverse complement.
CTGGCAATGCCTCGGGCATCAGTACCGTGGTAACCGGCGCAGATGATGACTCTATGGTGGAGGATGGCGACATGTCCATTGGCATTGTCGATGTGTCGGTGTCCTCTGCCGTAAGATGGGTACCGCCCTTGGCGGCATCGGTGACTTCTGCAGGTGCCTTTGTGGTACCCAGGCGCCGCCGTCTGCATCGGCAAGGCCGCAGGAGCTTGGGATAGATCAGCACCTCCCCGTGTAGCCCCTTGAAGATGATGCCACAGCAGACCTTCTCCCTGTAGCGAGAGATTGTGATGAGAAGCAGACGATGACCGTGGAATACATTCCACAGCTTCCGAGTTGCACAAGTGCAGGAGAGAAAGTGCCACTGAACCGTCAAACTTTAACACAGGAGGATCTGTTTGTAGGAAGCTGTGTAGCAATTACATGTGCTGCTGAAACAATAAAACCTTAATACAGTAATAGACTCTCTTTAAACGGAACCTCAAGGGACCAGGGAAATTGGTTCCGTTTAACTGGAGCTCCATTTACCGAGAGACATTGCAGAGAGCAGTGCATCAATACAAAACCAACCAATCATGAGGACGGTGTTCCGTTTAAGCGGCAGTTCCGCTTAAGCGGTTTCCGTTTATCAAGATTACACTGCACCTCATTAACTCAAACTTTCAAATATCGAAAATTTGTCTGAGTCAAAATTTCCTGTGGCACAGAACCAGTTCCCCTAACTGCCACGTATTTACTACCCGTTATATCAAAGCGTGTTTGGGCCAGATGGCGGATATCTCGAAATCTTCACAGAGAATACAACGAACTCTCTGCCACCGGACAGTCTAATAAGCTTCGCGCGAGGCTGCCGCGCCTTGGCCGAGCCTACCACAAAGTGGATGCTTTCTCCGAATGTGCAGTCAGAACCTAGCGGCATTGCAACTTTGTCAAGCAACCATGGCGTGCGCTGAAGCAGGGCATGCGAAACAGCACACACAGTTCGTTTTGTTCGTTTTATGCAACGCAGCCCTGATTTACCATCATAGGTACGATTTCCGTTTTAATTTTATTCTACGCAACGTAGAATAAGAGCACACCTGCCACGTGCATTGCGGTACATCCTGCTCACGTGGCGGGTGCTCGTGAATGCTTTTGCCACGTGTGCGTTGCGTAGTGTTCCAACCTTTTCAATTTTGTTCAAACAGCTTTACTATTGTAATGCCATACACTGGCAGTCGCCTACGCAATGCACACGGCACGGACTTACTGAGAATGGTGCCACAGAGAGCGATGCGAGCATTCACGAGTACACGCTATGCTGGCAGGACGTACCGGTGACAGGTAAATTTACTGACGCCGAAATCGCTGGGATGGCTACAAACGGAGGGGCAGTGAAGGCGATGGAAACAGCGGCAAAAGACCTCGAGAGGTGCCGACATCAGCCAAAATAAAAAGACATGCTTCGCTTGCTGCGGGGGAAAAAAAAATTTTGAGTGTAGCGGCGGGAACGATCGGTTCACGCGATGTGTGAAGCACACCAGCCTTATTCAGATTTTATGCACTGAATAAAATGGCAGTGCTGCAAAATGGAGCTGGTTGATATCTCTGGCATGTTTTTAATTTTTCTTTGAAACCTTTACGAAGAGCCAGTTTAGAAGCTCTTGTTGAAAAGCTGGTCAGTAGCAGTGAATTTTTTTAGGAATAACTTGACTTTTCACAGCAATTTCCGCAACTTTGCTTATCTCAAAAATCTGCTTATTTTGACATTTTTACTTTAAGTTAACGAGGTATTACTGTATAACACAGTTCTCAATTTAACAAAAAGCAGTTTTTTTGCTGCAGGCACCATTAATGTATGACTGTACAGTCAACAAGCAACCGCTTGGACCGCCAATTTTTCGGACATGTCCGACAATTCGGGCAATGCCCACACCCGATAGAGTCAATGTAAAGGAATGTCTGAAACCTTTCGCCGACCAATATTTGGGAATCTCTGCAGCGACCGCACGTTCGAAATGGCATTAATCAAAGCCATTACTGCCACCATTTTTTATCATGCCGCAGCCTCCCGAACCAGTGCTGTTACACGCCGATACACTTGCAGCCATAGCTGGTGGAAACATGTATGTAAGGGCTTTAGTCACAGCTGTGGCAATCCTAGCCCTAGTTGCTTCGATGTTCACTACCAAGCTTCCTGCTGTGCTGTTTAATGTCACAATTTTTATTGAAAGAATTTGCCGCAGTCATCAATGGTGCCAACTCCACCTTTGCCATCTTTGTCAATGGCTACAAAGGGCAGAAAGCATGGCAAGGGTCACATGTTACATAATGCCAGTTCCCAAGAGTCAGCTTTGCCACAATGCAGCAATGTTTCGCTGTTGAGCATAGATAATGTGATGCGGTGAAGCATACCAAGATTGGAAAGGGGCTACTGTCAATGGACGTAGTACTCCTTAATTATACACGCATGGAGCTGCCATGTCCTGCCATAATACAAGCACTGATATGCCTGATAAGTGTACTGGCAGGCCTTTAGAGCAACTTCGAACATGCCTGCAGCGATTTGAGCACATGGGGGCATGAAAATGTATGTATTCATTTTTTCGGTCTGCCCTATTTTTCGGACATCTTCTTGACCTCTAGGGAATCCTAAAAATCGGCTAGCTGCCACTAGGGGGCACCAACAGCGCACCATTGGCAAGGACTGAAGGCTTCGTTACCACGAGGAGTATTGCAGGCGTCAAGACAAGATGCAGCAGAAAGAACAGGTTTGATGGTAATTGCCGCCTACCTGTTTAAAATGGGGATGCTCTTATTATTCATTCCACACTGCCAGTAATGGCACAGTAGCATGCAAATTGACATTCTTCCTTTCCAGCTTTGGGAAAGTTTCACATGTGAAGCCATTTAGCTGATCTCAATTATTGGCAGCAGGATAAGGCCTCACAACAGCAGACTCCAGCAACATTACATCCCTCAGAGCATCAGGATATCATCAGGTCCCTTGTGTGTACGCTTTCACATGCCCACTCTCTAGGTGCTGAACTCCACCTCCACAAAGAGAATTCTCGTTGCATGACAACAAAAAACTTTGCATTTTCTCCATAACGGTGAACCATTGTTAGCAAGAGAATGTCAGAGTTGCACTCAAGCTCCGCGGATGGTGTTCTAAAGATGCACTGGGCCGACATGTTGGCCTAATATTTCTCTGCGACATAAACATAAAAAACTGTCTGCGTTTCTCAGGGGGAATGACCTCTCCACTCAGTGCATTGTTGCTTCGTCTGATGGTCACACTGGTAGCACCAACATTAATTTCTGGCAATGATACTTAGCACAAATGTTGGATCACTTCTGCCACTTTCCAAATGTTCAGTAGCAATTATTTTGTCTGGTTTGCTTCTATTCTGTGTGTAAGAGACACACAGAATATTTCTGTGTTCTGTATGTCTGGTGTAGCTGTCAGTGCGCGAGAATTGTTGCATAACATCTGGTGACACATCCTGTTCAACTTCAGATCTTCTGATATCATGTACACAATTAACACAACAATTTTTTTGCAGTAACTGCCATTCAGATACATGGTAATGCTTTGTCATATTGTACTTGGTGAATCTAACTAGAGATTTTCCTTTGCCTAACACAGACCTTGATGTTGACTCTCTGCTCAGGAATTGTGCCCATCACACCATTCATGAAATGCCTACTAAATGTGCCAACAAGCCGAGAAGTGGGTTGCTAAAACAGCTCTGCCGCATGGAGTTTACATGGAAACCATTCCAAGGCTACATTTGCCCTGAGTACACACAAAGCAACACAATAACACTCATTTCTTGAGTTTGCATATTGTAGAAAATAAATAAATCAGTCCTGCAGCTTTCTGTCGCACATAATTTTGCACTGAACTGTAAGAGGAAGGCCTTTCCAAGAAAATAAAAGCAAAAGGCCTGAGCGTCTCACTGTTAGTCTGTGGACAAATATATGTACTAGTGAAAGCAATGCTGGTATCGAGATGCCTACTACGGTCGACATGCCTTGTACAGTGGCCAGTTTCAACTTTCCTAGAGCACCAATAACTTAAACTGCTTATTAGTAGAGTCGCACTATCAAAGAGTTCATGCAATTTCTGACGTCCACAGGACCAAATACAGTTGAAACTCGATTTAACGAAGTGATGCCCACACTCAAATTATTTCGTTAAATCAGGAAGTTCGAAAAATTAAGTGAAACATTTTCCGGTCCTTCAAAATCTAAAATTATAATGTAGTGACACCGAAAAGGTACCATGGCATTGTAATTCCCCACCAACCCATGCCTGCGTGTGTAAAAAGTCCGCGAGGGCGGCCCAACTACCACTGCCCCTAGCGCCATCTGGTATGAGAGAACGCTCAGTCCGTTGTTCCGTACATGGGCGTGGCGTGCAGCCTCATCAATATAAAGCTAGGACCATGCAGATGTTTTAATGCGATAGCATTAGAGTATACGCTTGAAGAAAAACCCATCTGCATCAAAATTAGAAAGAAATTACAGCTTTTTCTACTGATTTATTTCTAGAAAAGCTTCTTTAAATAGGGTTTAATGCAAGCTAGTTTGGTTAATTTGGGTTGATGAGAACATTGAAACCTTGTGGGTACTTGCCGGGAAATGTAAATTTGTTCCTTAGATCGGGAACTTCGTCAAATCAAGTTTGGTTAGATCGAGATTTAACTGTATTGCCTCTCTGAAAGAAAAAAGCCACCTCTGTGGATCTGTACTGCACTTCTTTTGAGATTCACATAAAGTTTGCTTAACTCTTCAAGGGCAAACACCGTACATGTAAAGTGGCAATCGAATGTTTGGAAGGGGAAGGGGCGACGCCTCTTCAGGAAGAAGCAGAACCTAGTGTCAGATGCTGCAACCTTTCTCAACTTCTAAAAGAAATTTTTATTGTGCTGCCACCACTTGGCTTCCACTAGAACTGATGTCCCCCTCTGCCTCATGGTGGCTGCGCCACAGCAGTTGTTTAGGAGTATTTCCACTTCACCTAATTTGCTGCCTAATTTGGGCGTTGGTAGAACTGATTTCTATCTCAATTCTTATCACTCAAAGTGTTGCCGTGAGATGATTACCCGCACGGCTATCCCGTGGGCATACGCTTACTTTGTTTATATGCCGGCGCTTGCCACCAGGCAATACAGCCGGGCCTGCACCTCTCTTTTGCTAGATGCATGAGAACCGATATAATCTCACCTAGCAATCAAACAATCAATTACATCGAGTTTCTCGCTTAATTTTTCTGACGGGTGTGCACCACCGAGTCAGCTGGTGGACACTCACATGTTATGCCTAACTTTTGTTATGGCCGTGTGTGGCTATAAGGCCACCGCACAGTCGTCCTTGCTGGCACTGCATCCTTGGTGCAATGCATAATAAAAGTGGAAAATGAATTGTAACATTTAAGAATATGGGCCCAAGTTGTGTCAAGTCTATGCAAACCGTAAAAATAAGTTGAACATAATCCCATCTCCACTTACTTCCTCCAGAAGCTCATGTCGAGAAACGAGGAGATCTTAAAAGGCGTTGCTAGTTTTCCCCGCCTGTTGGCAGACGATTCCACCACGTAGTCGTCCCTGCGGCTGCTGCCGCTGCCTCGCTGCTTCCGCTTCTTCTTTTTCTTCTTCAGTGGTCGTGATTTCAATGTGCGGCAGCTCCGGCGGCGGTCTTCCTCGTCATACTCTTCCTCATCCTCGTCCAGAATGCCAGAGTCCTCAGATGAGTTGCTTGGGGTCGGACTGGCTGCCCGGCTCTCTGGTGGTGATGGCATCGATGACTCGCTCAGGCTCTCATCGCCGACTGTCAAAGCAATGAAGAAGCAAGCAGCAGAAGTTAGCTATGGGGTGTTAAGAAAAAAGAAAAACGTCAGAGAGGAAACACGAAACAACTGTGTCTAGGAAGCATGCGGTCATCAGATAAAGCATCGCAAGTCATGTGTCGTATGTGCACGACGCATTGTTTACAAGATGATACACTCGTATAGATGACATCAACCACCGATTAAGCGAGCATGACAAAAGCTTTAGTCTCTCTGTAGACATACTATTGCTTACCAGTTAGGTCTTGTAGCTAGTTACGCAGGATGGGATAGGTGGCTTCAGTACGGTTAGTTTGGGTTAGGTAAGCTTAAAATTAGGTTAGGGTTATGTAGCTCACCTCACACTTGCTCTATGAAATTTCTTTGCTTCTATACTGGCTACTACCAAAGGCTTTAACAAAATTCTGCTAGAACAGCTTGAGAGTAAGATTCTGCAGCACTAATTATTTTATTACCAAGGATGCTGCAAGCCCCAAGCTAATCGTAGTGGGAACAAAAGAATGTGTTCTATAGCAAGGTTTAGGAGAGGGTAGTTCTAAAGGCGGAACTTGTTTGCATTTCATTTGCCCAGAATAGTACATGCAGTTGTAAACTAGCCTTGGGAGTGTTAGCCAGCACCATCCAAAGCCAAGGAAGCGAATGACATCCAATAAACAGTTCATGCGTCACATATGTGTCACATAAATGTCATGCGGATGTTAAAAAAAAATAAAACTCACTGGTAATGTCGTCCGAGAGGGCACCGCCACTCAGATCGAGCTTGCACCGCTTCTCAGCGGTCAGTCGATGGTGCTTTTTGAGCGGCCGCTTTGGCGGTTTCACCTTGCCCTTGTTCACCGACTTCGTCCCGGGACCTGCCCTCGCGTCAACCACCTAAAGAGGACACCAAAGTTTCTGTCACAAAGTGAACCCTGGCCATAGATTGACAGCGAAAGTATGCTATCATCGTCATCATTAGCTTATTCTATGGTTTTTGCAGGACAAAGGTCTCTCGCAGCAATGCATGCCTGCAAATTTCCTAAACTTGCCATTCCGCGTGGTCGTCTGCCACCCATAGCTATAACTTCCTTCGCTTGGGGCCCATTCTGATACAGTAAACGACCACCAGCAATATGACCAACACAGCACATTACCTGCACAAATCCACTTCATCCTCTTAATCTGAACTAGAACATCAGATGTCTTGCACAGACAAAATAAATACTGCAGTTATGCAACATCAGCTAAGTCAAAATTCCGAAGGGTTCTGTGACCTACGTTACTTTCCATGGTTCCTGTGCACACAATTACTATTGCACAGGCACACACACACACACACACAAATGAACGCATGTGTACGCACAAAAGCCGGACTTACATGATGCCAGTCTCTGGTGGTACCGGGTGGGAGCTTCTTCCAGCGCTTGACCAAAAGCACACAGGCATTGCAGATCTCGCCCGAGCGGCGATCCTCAGCCACAATGCGGAAGCAGCGCGCAAACTCGGCCTCATACTTTTTGGAGTCAGTGAATCGCGATGAGGACGACTTGGCTCGGCAGATGCAGCAGCCGAGCGCAGAGCGGTAGATCTTGGGCTTGTGGAAGCTAAACATGGCCGCCCGGTCACCAGCTCCTCCAACTGCAACACCACCAGCAAGAACACCACCATGACGAAAGTGTGGTGTAAAGCGGTGCCATTTCAAAAGTCTCACCAAGTACAGTGTCCTGACAAAATGGGGGCATGTGAAAAGAACACTAAATAGCAGAAAATGAGAGCAAGAAGAAATGCAAGGAGGTTAACCAGAAAGTAAAATACAGTAAAGGCTGAACTCTCATTCTTTTTTATCTATCCCCGAAACTTGAAAGCCAATGCATCGGTGCTGCGTCATGGATTTCAATGCATTTTTTCTTATTTAGGCCGTTTTGGCGCAGCAAGACTTCTCAAAACTACTATGTTGGTTCTTCGGTTTGAGTAGGATGCAATCTTTCTTTATCAACAAACAATGAGCTAAACCAAAGTGAATGGTTTCAAAATTTGTGACATCTGCGAGAAGCTGGCATGAGGAAATATAAACATTGCCACCAGACTTTTTTTCTTTTTAAGCATGCCATGCCTTTGCTATAGCAAGAGCTTTTCTATATTTCGAAAACATATTATATAATACAGCTTTTAATAGTTCTCTTTATTGTCCATAATGGTTCTAGTAATGGAGCAAATCCTCAAATGTAGATAAATGGTTTTAGTTTCAGAGCAAATGCTCAGATGTAGTTCAATGGTTTCCGTTTCAGGGCAAATCTTCAAATGTACAGTTCAGAAACATGTGCAGACGCCTTACACTAACAAAGAGCAGTGATGATGGTGTGTGAAAATAAAGGGCAAACAATATGAAGTTAAGGTAACGGTAAAGCTGCGATTTCAAAATGCGAGCAAGCCCTCATTCCTGCAAAAAGAAAACGGTACCTGCACTCGCGCTAAAATGTATAAATACAGCAAGAGTTGCAAAGTGTAAAACAGGGGACATCTAAAAGTTTCATCAAATTCCGAAACTCTCCATCACATCAAAAGCTAGTCACAACTTGCCAGCAAGGTCACTGCACGAACTGTTCACACAGCCTGAACCTTGCATAGTTGGTTAAAAATTGTACAAAGTAGCTGAGCTCTTCCGCAGTGATTTATTTAGCACCACTGAATAGTTAAGTAGTAAGCTGGATTGACACTTTATTGTGCAAGAATGAAATCTGTTTCAAAAAGTTTGATCTCCAAAACGAAAGCATGTTGTTTGCACTGACAGTGTTTGAATAAGACGAACAATATCAGGGGTACCAACTTTTCACACAAACTGTCGTAGAAGAAGCAAGTTTCAGCATCCCCCACTTTTCAAAGTACTGTCAAGCAACTGCACAAGCGAAGAAGTACCATGTTCACCGAAAAACACAAACTAACTCAGTGATGTTGTAGATTACTTATGTAAATGTGACCCAGGTAAGTGACAATCGGCACAGCCAAATCTCAGGTAAGACCCGGTTGGTGAAAGTGGCTCTGGCTAACAGGTCAGCAAAGGGCAATGAGACAATCGGGCGCCACCACACATAACGTATGTCATGTGCGAAAAACATTATGCTGCTGTCAACACTTACGGGCACCACGTAACGTGTCCACAACGATATGCCGACCAGTAACAAGGTCTGCTAAGGAACGCCTATTAGAACGCGCCGGCAACATTCACACCTTGCCGAAGGTAAAAGCGGCTTGGACAAATGGGCAGACGGTTGCCGAGCTTTACGCAAGTACCGAGAGAGGCAGTCTGGTGATGTCACTCGTCGATGGTGTCGCAACGGAAGCAGTCGGCCAGAGGCGCACGACCTCGCGGGGTCGCGCTCCTTCGCTGCCTCGACCTCGACACACATATCCACATATCGCGTGGGTGAAAGCCGCCCGTCGCGCTCCGCGTGTCGCCCGGCACGCGCACGGCCGCGCGTGACAGGGTGCGATCGCGCAACTGAAGGTCGCCGTCGAGAAGCCACAACGATCCCTCAGTCCTCGGTGAAAGACTCGTCCCCACCCCCATCCAGTGCAGGGTCGAAGGTAAGGCGCTTTTCTCTTTGACTGCCGGCCGACAGACTCCTCCCTCCAAAAAGAAAAAAAAAGGGGGGGAAAATCGCAGGAGGAATTCGCTCGCGGAATCGCTGCCCAGGAATCGCTGGCGATCGCGCGCGGCGCTGTAGAGGTCGTCGCCGAAGGGTTTAGGGGGAGAGGAGGACCGGGCCGAGAAAGGAAGCGGTTTCCTTTTCGGCCGCTGCGGCGGGCTCTCGCGATGCGCCGCCAAAATAGAAAGGGGGAGGAGAAGCCGGCGGAAAGAAACACGCAGCGTGGAAAGGAAGGGTTTGCAGGGTTAGGACGAAAAATGGGGAACGCGATTTCTCCGCGACCGCATTCGGCGCGGACTTTTTTCCCCAGGCACCGCGGCACCCGACATATCCGGCGAGAGGTTTCGATTTAGACGTCCACGGCGTTGGATCGGCATTTGGATCGCAGGATGCGCCGAGCTTCGCGAAGGGTCAGTCTGGAGAGGGAGATAGGAGAGTGGGGGAGGCGCGGCACACCGACATACTGACCCGCGATCCGTAGCGCTACCTTCGAAGCGCTCGCCGCACGCTGCTTCCCTGCTGCTGCTGCTGCTGCCGCTGCTGCTCCTGGCACACCGTGACCGCAGGCTCGTCGCAGCCGCGTAACCCGCCGTCGAAACCCCTTCGCCGCCGCCGCCTTCCAGTCGCCCTGGTGCAGGCACGGCTGTCATTGACGAGCGCGAGGCGGCAATCGCCTGCCCCGGCGGCGTCCTTGGCCGAAAGCGAGATCCCGAGTCCGCACCTGCCTCTCCGTCCACTCGCACGCCCGCCTCGACCGAACTCGACGCACCGCCAAGCAGCGAATAAACCAGACCCCGGATTCCCCCGACACGCAAACGAGCTGCGTCGGGAAGAAACGAGGAATTGACGCAAACTGGCCTTCGGGAAAAACCACGGTAAGTCGACCACGACGACGATGCAGCAGTCGCGTTGAGCGCAGCTGGCGGCGGGGAAACGTTCCACTGGCTCCTCCTCTCTCACACCAGCTCTTCCCTTCCCCCCTTGTGCGCGGTACCGCCGACTGCGGATCTAACGATTTCTGTCAACCCTGCCCGGGCCTGCGAGCTCGCGCTCCGCAGTGCGATTCCCTCTCCGTCCCCTTTTTCCCCGTCGACCCCCCCGTGCTCCCTACACTGCAACCAGAGAACGCCGACGTCGTCCCAACGTTCCTTCGTTCGCACCAGTACCGTAGTACCCTTCCCTACGGTCCTCCTCTCTGACCCCCTTTCTCATTTTTTTTCTAGACGCACATCATCTTCGGCGTTTCCCCGGCAGCGCGAATACCCCTCTCAGCATCCCATCTTTCCCCAATTCCTTCCCAGGAAGTCCCCGGGAAAAACCTTTCTCTTCCTCCCATTCCCTTCCCTACCTTTGGTCCAAGGAGAGTGGGAAAGAAATCGATTTCTTCTCCAGCCGCCGCGGTGTGGCGCTACGGTTGCGCATTTGCGCAGTGCACAACATTTTTTTTTTGTTCTATAGTGTGACGCGCACTCTTTACAACGCTTTCTGTAGAGAAGAGGAGGGTTATCAGGAACCCTTTCCCATATACCCGTAAGGCCTTGCCTTTTCCTCCTTTTTTTAGTCAACAGCGCCACAACCAACTCGACGCCGTCAACGGCAGACGACTAATAACGCACGCACGAACAAAGGGAAAAAGAAACGAAACCAAGGGAGTGTGCAAGCCATATACTCCGCAATCGTCATGTGACAAAGGAAAAATAAAAGAGCGGAGTTTCGCAACGTCCAGGCTACTGAGCACTATTTCTCGGCATTTCTTGCTTTTTCTTGTCCTAGTCGTCTAGACGACTCGTACCAGCCCGCGGCCAAACGTGGACTAACTTTCGTGCGCATGCGTTGTCGGGCAGACGACCAAGTAAGTATATAACAACGGGTCTTTTCGAGCGCTCGCTATTACACACCGAGCGCCTGTCGCACACGCTAACACACGCTAACACACGGGCTCACACGCACAAAGTCGCAGCAGCCCCTTTTTATCTTTTGTAAAATTGAGAAATTTGGCAATCCCGGACGGCGCATGGCCCTCCACGCGAGTATACCGAGAAGCGTGACGACACACGTCGGCGCGAAACCCACGCGCGATGTGCGAAGCCCAGTTTATCGCGCTAGGAGGCGCTGCTTTGCTCATCGGCGCTCCTGTTCGTCACCGATATGACGTCGGCGTGACGTACGGCGTCGAACGATTGCACATTTTACTGCAGTGTGGCGAAAAAAATTTGAAAGCCTCAACAGCAAAGGAGACAGGAAATTTTTAGACGCGCTACTCGGAGGTTGCGGCGCTCTGACGCTGTAGACAGAGACGGTATGAAAAAGCACCACCGTGTACGTCAAGCAGACAAGCGACAGAACGCCGCGATGCTACTATTCTTTTTGTCTGTCGAAGTGCTTACCTTTAATTACAGAAAGAAAGAAAATTGCAGGTTGGCCCATGCGACACAGTGAAAACGAGGTGCTATGCCTTTGTTCACCCCCTCCTCCCTGGTTGCTACTCTGGATTCAACCCCCGCCTTCTTTTCTTTATTTATTTGCACGCTGCCAGTATTTGATGGGACACTTGTCCCTGCAGTAATGACAAACTAATACGCCGAGTTTAAACAGGCTGCCTCTAACCGGTCCTCTCATACAGAAACGGGAATTCTCAGGCGGTATTTTCCGCTAGATATGGAGGAGCGAAAAAAGGAATCGGAACTATGTGAAATGCTGTTCAAAGGGAGACTTTATGAGGGGTCCTAAAGTCCCAAAGCAACACACTACAGGCTATATGAGAGACGCGCGGAAGCCACCAAAATATTACGACAAAGTTACCCGCATTCGTGATAATTGGTGTCGGGCAGCCAGACTGCTCAATCGAAACAGCTGCTCAACGCAAACTGAACACAGCGAAAGCGCTACGTGAAATGCAGAGGTGCAACAGACAATATTAGGCCGCGGCTGAAGAAGTTGGTCCATGTTGCGCGTGTTTTCCCCATTTGTGACGATGTCTAGACGTGTCTCCAGTGAGGGTGACGAAATGCCTCTCACGCGTCTCTCCACGGGTACTCTATTCAAACGGGTATGTGGAGCTGCTGCACACTGCTTTGAATCCTTGGGCGGAGATCCGGGCGGCCGCCGGGCGACCCTACGTGTGGCAGCAAGTATCGGCTCCCTGCCATCTGATAACTCAGAAGTGAGAGAATTTTTTTTTTTTTTTTACGATTTCCGCGGTCCCAACGGCTGGCCCCTTAGCTACCCCGATTGGAAAAAAAAAATTATTACGCGTGGAGCATGGACGAGCAGGTAACCAACCGCAATGCCAGTAACACCGATATCAAGCCGATCGACGAGATTCAGGCGGTTTTTGCGGCGCTCCCTTGGGGCAACGCGAAAGTCGAATGTGCCGGATTCCGGAGCTGTCACAAGGCAGTTGCGGACGCTAAGGAGCAAGTGCCAAAGCGTCGACATGTTCTGCTCTCACGTGACCGACCTTCTGCGTCATGACCCATGCATCATCTGCAAAACGAAACCGAATTCGTAGGAAAGCTATAACAGTAAATTATTTAGGGCGCTCTGACGCTTGTCATTATTTTTTTAATGGTTTCGAGGTCAGGGACTTTCATATAACTTTTTACACACTAAAAGCGACGTGCGCATCGCCGGCGCAGATGACGATCGGCTTCTGGCCGATCGCCCGGACGCTTTCTCATGCAGTTACCTTGCATGGTTTGAATCACGTAATTGGTCGTCCATGTCAAACGGCCAAGGCGGGAGTACATAGAGGTTTCACGCTTCTGCCGGACGAACCAGGGATGAAGCATTAATGCAAACGCATTGTTGCACACAGCAGACGAAATACGACTTCACTGCGAGGTGAGAGCGCCTGCAACTCCGGCAGTTAACGCGCAAGCAATCTTTTTTTCAATTCCTCTGGCTACGAATATGTGAAGCGCGGTCCATGCTGTAGACTATGCATGGATTCACTTGAGAGCTTCTTCGCACGCGCTGTCTCGGTGCACCTAACGCAACTTTTCCCCTCTTTTGCAATAACGTGTTGACGGCCTGTTTGTCGGGCCGCAGGCAGACGAAAAGGGGATGAACGAGTGGAGATGGGGGGTTGCGCCAATGTCATTTCGAGGTCGGCCAGCCCAATGACCCGGCTGACGCAACGTCCAGAACGCTTTTTATGCGTCTGGCAGCACGTCGTCTTCACAGCTCGCAGATGTGCGGCGCGTGTAGACAGCAAAAAAGGAAATTTCGAAGCCGCTCACCAAGCAAAGCGAAGCAGCCTTCGTTTCCCATGCTTAGAATGAAAGTAAATCTAAAACAACTTGAAATTGCGACCCATGCGCATGTTTTTATCATTACATTAGTTCGAACTGCGTGTGCTTCCTCTTTCACGAAGCAAAGCTTAGAGGGTTTAGGTTAGGCCTAGCGGGTTTACTTTAGGCTTAGCAGGTCACCAGAAGTGGAAGCTTACGCAACACGCTCAAGAAGAATTTTCGCGTCGAGTGTCACACTGGCCTCACAGCTTGTAAATAAGCAGTGCGTATAACGCCAGAAAAAAATAATTTAAAAAGGAACTACAAGCAATGGAAACAAAAACATAATTTAACTTTCGTTTCCCATGTTTGGAATGACAGTAAATCTCGAACACAATTTGAAATTAACAGATTGTTCCTTAATGATCATTACCATCACCGTAGTTCTCAGTGAGCGGTTCCGCTTTTTAGAAGTTAGAAGGGTGAGGTTATAGGCTTAAGCTGCTTGAAGTTGAAGCAACATCATTGTGGACACGCTTTGTCCTTGCAATTAAGTTTGCGACCTACGGAAGCATGCTTCCACACAAGTTATCTGGTAAGCAAAACTAAAAATGAAAGTAATAATACACCTGCTTTGCAAAAACAAAATTGCACAACACTGCACAACTGTTGTTTCTGGGTAGTAGGGCTTATGTTAAATTCTTTGAAATACAATGATTAAGTATGAATGCTATCTTGCATAATTCCATTCAGCTATCCAAATGTTTACATGCATGATGTAATATGGGGCCATTACAGCAGAGGGCTCTGGATTGAACTTATCCACCTAATGCACCTAAGTACAGAAACGCTTATGAATTAAGTTCACCACCATCGGAATGACTTCAGCTAGCTATATGTGCTTTCAAATGAGTCCATGGCCATTCATTTATTTATTAACACTATCAACCCCACCAGAAATAATTAATGTTGCAGCTCTTGGTGAGGGCTACCACTACATAAAATCTTTACTAATTCCATCATGGACCAACAGGGTGCTGTATTCCACTCAGAAATATTAAGTTATTTAGTGTTTCCAAGATTATAACTTCTAGCAAGAGACATCAAAGAGAATAAACAGAGCACTGCTAACTGTAGATGTTGAATCGGAAATTAATGCATATTACTGGCAGAACAGGTGGCACATTTAGGTCATGGCTGTACCAAAATACAATCTCACTGCCGCAAACATCTGTACGACCACCATTTAACAGCCCCGTTAATATCTCTTGACACAGCTGCAGCTTAGACAGCCCTTTAATGAAAACTGCCACATTTCCCAGAATCGTCACACATTCTGTGGGCTCTCTGACGTTGGCTTTCTGAAAACGTGACAACAGGTCGTGGGCAATGTCTGCTTAAGAACAGAACAATGATCAAAGACGAGACTTTCTGCCTTGCAAAAATGGTGTCAGGCAGTGCCCTACACACTAATTCCTTTTGCTACCCCAACTTATGTGAATAATGCCCCACACCATTTGTTGCTCCAGCTTGTTTCTTCTGAAGTTGGTCATTCAATGATCGATAGGTTTGAACATTTGACAACAATACATGGGCTAGCAAAGGCCCCATAATTTTGTTTTTGAAGCTTCATTCACATTATGCACATGGACTTGGCAACTGCTGCATGTCGTATGACATCATCACAAGCTCACCAGCAATTCCCACCGGCAATGCAGCTGTTGATGCCGGAGGCAAACTGGATTTGTTTTGGAATCGTAACTTGAATCTTCGAAATAGAACCCAAGGTTTTTGAAATCCAAATTTAGCAGACGATAATGCTGCATTTCGGATCGCAGAGTAAATTGTCATGCACAGCCATACTCACAGACAGCATTCTGTGGCAATGAAGGGAAAGATGCAAGGATGGAGCTTCTGCTGCATGTGTTATTGCACCAAGTAAACCAGCAGGGTTTGACAGCAGTGTTTGTTTCTTGGAACAAAGACTGAACCAGCATAGCTTACCCATGCAATGGTTTTACATTTTCCCTAATGTGTAAGAGGAAAACAGAGAAACAAGACACACAGGCACTTATTTTGCTCTGTGTGAGTAAGGGCTTTGTTTTCTCCTCCTTCCCAGCTGATAGGCTCCGGACGTGGGATAAGTTTGGACTGGTGGCGCTGTGCATGTAATGGCATGTGATGGCTGGGTGGGTTGCAGCAGGCACTCCCACCGGGTACGTTGGTTGAATGTGTTCTGTCGTTTCCCCTGTTTTGCACTGCCGAAATACCACGTGGAACCAAATCCATACAAATGTGTTGCATTTTTTGGTGCGTTAACAGTTACTGAAACATTACGGAAGCTGTTGAGGCCATTCGGTTCAAGAGGTTTTTGTTGCGGCCTCACGAGATGGAACCACAGAAAGGCTGAATAGGCGCGATCTGTAGATAACAGTCTATAGGCTGAGCACTGTACATTTCCCATGATGCTTTGCTTTTGTCTAGTTGTTTTAACATTACTAAAGGAACCATTCATACGCAAGAGCTTTGTGTTTCATGTGGATTGCGTGTCTTCTCCATGGCAGCTGCAACAGCTCCTAAGCTTGCACACCGAAGGCAAACACTCAGATTTGTAGTCATTATTTTGCCGTCCTCTCAGTGGCTTAGCCTTACCATTTTAGAGTGCATTTTCCGTCCTCACACTTTCCAACTCTGGTTGTGTCGGTGCATGACTGTTTATTGTGCACAGACGGCAAACACAAATGCAGTGGTGTGTTAACAGTCCCCGTCAACACCAGCCTTGCACGTGCACAGGCCACCACGAACGGCTCTTGTCGTGCTAAGTAGTGTAGAATAGACCAAGACTGAAGATTGGGCTGTTTCTAAGACATTAGGGTCGACGAAGCATTGCAAAGGAAAAAGAATTACAATGGACAGAGAATGGGGACTTCCACATGTGTGATCAATGAAGCAGCGAACGAAACAAACAAGGGAGACATAAGTCTTCCTTTTCTGCCCGTAATCATTGCGCTGCTTCGCCAATTTACAGGATTAAATAAGTGGCACAGTTAACGTGCACAGCAAATAATATAGGGAAAATTGCTAATGTTGCACGTCCTAGCTCGTCGTGGCGAGCTGTTTACAGGATGCATTTGCATTGTAATTTGCACTAATCTTCTACTTTATATAAATACCTGATGCCATGAATGTGACCAGCCTCGTACAAGTGGTGACCTCACTCATAAGCAGACGTAAAAAAATGCGTTTCCCAGTATGCCAGACCTTAAACATGCCTCAAACACTGGAAATGCCGTGTGCGCCCTCGCCACGTCGTCTGCTTCACATGCCAGTGCTCTTACTGCTGCTGTTCGCGGCACCTTTCACCAGCGCCTTTCACCACTGGCGCCTTACGACAGCTGCCTAGTGCCTATGCGAATTAGAATATCACACATATAGCGCTCTTATTTGTGTGTGCTTTGCCTCCCTAGCTATCACTTCATTGCCACAGAAAGTTGTGCTGCGAGTACAGCATGTGGCATGCTCGTGAACATCCATTTCAATTTGTGATTCGGCAACTCGGAAAGAAAAAGCAATCTGCCACAGCTCAAGTCAATACAAAATGGCCGTGGAAAACAAATTTTCTGTGGAGCAAAATTATTGCTCTGTACTACCAGGTGGATTCACCGTTAGTTTGCCAGACAGTCTAGTTGGCATGTTAATGCTTATGCTAGTCAATTTAGAGGTGAAACGCACATCACCTCTATGCTGCTGAGGCAGGCCTGCGGAGGTGCCCAAAAATAGAAAGGCACAGAAAGAGTTTTGTTCTTGTGCTGACAGTGAAATACAAATAAACATTCACTTACTCAGGTTTGGCATAAGTTTTGCCATGCCTGCAAAGACTACGGTGTCGACCAAGCTGCAGCACAGCTAGCGATCACATACGATCTGCCCCCCACTAACAACTGTACAAGTTGTAAACGAGAGTTCATGGCGCTTTAAATGCATCTCATTATTCAAGAACTTGATGCCTCTGCTAGAAAGAAATACAAACAATGCCTCTGCTACCCATCATTAACATGCTGCCAAGAGCAGACATGCGATTACTCAGAAATTACCTGTAACTAAATGAGAGACAGGGTACGACTGAGCGCTCATAGTAACATTTACAGGTACGAAATATTAACAGGTACGGCAACAGCATGACTGAGCACTTTGTAGAGATTGTTATCGAAGCGGGATTGAGATGACCTTCAGCAAAACTGAACCGCCGGTATGCTGTACTAGTACACTATGGCGCCGGTAAAACATAATTAACTATGTTTGCATGCCAGCTCTTGCAATCCCCCCCCCCCTTTTTTTTTTGCTAGGCAGGTCATATACAACACCAAAGTCGCGCAATGCGAAAGTTCCACACAGACTTCGATGCAACTAGTGCGTAGACGTCAGCAAGACTGACAAAAGCTCTAAAAAAACAGCGGCCAAATACGCAGAGTGTAATAAGCGTACTAGTTTCGTCGGATGACTATCAGCGTCGCCACTCGGTATCGTATCGTCCAAGACGGACCACTTTCGGCACTAAACAGGCCGCCTTACGAAGCAAACTACACTACGCGTCACCCAAGTCGCTAACGCGACGGGCTTATTACGCAGCGCTTGAATGCTACGTCGTCGTGACAGCGGGTAACGAGCGACCAATGACTTGGCACGAACGAAAACGTGTTCCTACGGCGCAGCCAACCTCGAGACCACGAAGTAGGGGCAAGCGAAAGCAGCGAAACGGGTACAGCTCACGAATATGGGTCAGAGGCTCTCCTACGCCGAGAATGAAAAGAGACCAGAGAAGAAAAAAAAAAAAAAAGTGGGGGGAGGCCGGCCGAACCGCTGCCGTCCGGTACGGCGGCGTGCGCTCGACAAACAACCGTTGCTAGCCAGCACCTGCCACGGGCGCCTAGCGTCTTGACGATCGGCGCAACGGTGACAACGAGAACGCAGGCACGAGCCAAAGGAAAGAGACACAAAAGACGATGTGCGCATGGCAGCCCCAGAAAGATGGGCCTGCTATAGGAAGCGCACCCGAGAATCGATCCATGCGCAGGGGAAGCGGTCAATGCCCTCCGCGCCGCACGCTATGGCCATCCCTGCGCACACCTCGGCTCGGGCGCCGGCCGGTTTCAAAGCGTGTGACATCGCTTGACAAGGGTCGTACAAGGAGCCCGGTAAGACTTGGCTCATTCCGGACTACGCTGCGGACGCGCTGAAGGCTGCGGCGAACCGCGAGCGAGTCGAGTGGGTCGCAGAAATAGCGCGAATGAATGGTGCGAGGCTTAGGCACAAATCTGATGCGACGTAGTTTTCGCCACCTTGCGCTCCTTGTCAGCGACCCGAGCCAGTTCGCGGAGCGCCCGAATGCGTTGGCATCGCTTCCTAGCGCGACGGAATGAGTGTCGTAGCGAGCTTTAACGAGGTAAACGGAATTACAATACTCACTCGCTCAGCTTCGCAGGAACGGATCGCCACCGACGCTCGGCACAAACAGTTGGGCGAACGGAAGCCAGTTTCACAGCCGCAGTTGCGCACATGCCGACGTCCTCGTTTTTTTTCCCAGGCGTGACCCCCCCGCGACAAGCTACACTCGTAGTCTCGTTTGATGGAGAGCAATCACTAAATCAAGCCAAGTAAATCTATTGCCGACTCAACACTCGTTACTTAGACATCACAACAGCACGGAATACCAACACTCGCAGCGCAATCATAAAGAAAAAAAGCCTCACACCGATGCGGCGTGCCAAGGGCAGCTACCTTACGGGCGTCATTTCGTAATAAAAAGATCGGCTGTACGAAAAACCATAAATGGCAACATTAATTTTCTGGCGAGTTCTACACGTCCGCCGAAGTAAAAGGCCAATAATCATCGTTTAACACGCATTTCCCTGTCACTAGGCCTGAGCTGCCTGCGCGGCGATTGGGTTGACCTCGATTCCAATTTCGCTCCGGCACACGCTTTCCGGCCTTGATCGGCGCTTCAGAAACGTTACGCAGGGCCTCACCTTGCTAGTCGTTTCTTCTGGTGATACCTCCGTCGTGTCTCAACGGCCAAACGATACGTTTCGCACCCGGCAGAGCGATGCCCTCACCGACACTCGGCTTCACCACCTCTCGACCTTGCCTTGCAGGGAAGCGACATTCGCAGGAGTTGAGCGCAATGCGCACGGTCGCTTTTTCGGGGTGTTCTCCCTCGAGGCAAAACAATAAAAAAAACTGATACGCCGAACAAATCCTACAACTTGCTGCAAGTTTTCGTGTGCCCTTTGTGCCTTTATATGAATGCGCGTAGTGGTCGCATCGATTTTCCCAGTTTTTACGAGACACCGCGAAAAACGCCATTCAATGGGTGCTTCGGCGCCAGTTTTGAATGTTACAACCGCCACAGACACTTGATAGTATGATATTCCCTTGCTATTAAGCGTAACGGGGTGTCATGATGCTTTACATAGGTGCAGTGTGTCACACTTCTTTGTAGAAGAAAATCAAGAAATAACGTAATGTAAAAGAAGCCGACGACGAAGGTACTTAGGCAGTCCGGCTTGCGCCCGAAACAGAACACCCAATAATTTTGGGAATTACTTGCACACTTACTACGGACGTTACGTGGTTGGCCCAGAGTCGCTCGGAGACATTCTGTAAAAATTTTCAGCCCAGAAGGCATAGCCCAGGGCACCCGCTACTATTTAGTGTCGCTAGGTTGCGTTTGATTAGCGACAAACGTAACGACCATTACGAACACCCTAGTAAAACAAACTATGCTCACACTCACGGAGACATACACAATCGCTTTTTTTTTTCGCTTTTATTGCATCACTGACTCTTCGCTGTTCGTTTTCTTTTCAAACTCCATCTTCCAGCAACGCTACAAAAAAAAAAAAAAACACCCAAGCAGCGGCAACGAGCATCCAGAGAACAAATTCGGAGCAATAGAAAAAAAAAATGCACAGCGACGCACAAATCATGATCGCCCGAGGCATGTCTCAAGCACTGCTCTACAGTACGTAGACAGAGCACAGGTACATGGGAACCGCAAGCAATCTGCATGTCGGCCATTTTTTTGAGACAGTTCTCCACTAAAGCGCTCAAAATCCTGTCGTCGTGACGAACAACCTCAAAGTTTGATCAGGTTTACTAAGTTGCAATCACGAAGGTCCACCAGAAGGCACTTCGTCGCCTGTACCGCTCGTTTGCCTTTTTTTCCCCCTCCGCATTGCGCCTGAAGGTGCTTTTCACTCTCGCCACCAGGGGCCACCACTACGCGGCCCCCTGGCGACTGGGGGTAAAGGAAAGGTTGGGGTGATGACAGGAGAAGAAAGACCGCTATGACCTCCTACGAACGTGATGGTTTTATGCTCAGAGTTTCTGCTGCTTCTGCTCTGCCTACAGCCGAAAAAGGATATGGTGGTGACAGAAATGGGGGGGGGGGGGCGCTGGACAAGAAAAGATAGTCGGCAAAATGAAAGGTTTAGCCATTCTGGGCCTCCTCACCACACAAGATGTAAATATGCCTGCACCATGACGGCTCCACTATGAAATGCCACCATCGTCAGACGCTTTGTCGTTGAGGAAAATGCTTTCCCACAAGTCTGTGGACAACGACACAGCTCTCACTGCCCACCTAGAGTGAACAGAAACCTAGTGAAAGCAGTCGACGGGCAATCTAATGAGAACGCAGACATTTAAGTGTCCCAAGGATTTCGTGCTTTTACCACAACATATATTTTTTTTTACAATCTCTCTCATAGTGCAATGTAAAATGACTACTACCCCACCCTGTATACAGGTTCCTCCAAGTCCACACCTCGGTACCATGCCTGCCCTCACCTCGAAGAGCAGCAATGTTGCATCAAGGCATCCAATAGTAGATCCAGCACCCCCGTAGGCTGCTCCTGGAGCCATTAGAGGGCTGCAAACAGTGTGCATGCTTTTTATTTACACATGCCCAAAGTCGCTGTGCCCAAAGTCATGCACATGCCAGAAAGGCAATTTCAGGATCCAAGAGAACTCACGCACAAAGCTATCGCATTAACACAGGTCTGACAGCGCTTGCGAACATGGCATCGAAAGTGTGAAAAATGTCAAGGCTCACCAACCCTGCTGTACCTTGGCGGCAAAGCAGGCGTACCTGTAGTCTCAATGCAATCGTAGAGGTGCTTGGAACTGATGCAGCAATTTGCGTAAAACCACGCGGGCTGTAGCACCCACATGTGTTGAGACACGTGTTAAAAGAAAGATAGGGCGACTTCCCCTGAAAATTTCCTTCAGCAGTGTCTACTTTGAGAAAAAGTCCAGCACTTCAGTGTTGCTTGCATAGCCAACCAAATCCGGCACAGTGCTTATTCAACCGGCAGGATCTCGATGGGCATGCTTTCTCGATGCCGACTGCATGACTTGTCAAAGCGCAAGCCTCAGCAAAGCATGGGTGACATTGAACCATGATCACGACTTCTCCATATACCAGTACTTGGGGTTCTTCTGCCTGTTAAACAAGTACGCCAAGCAACTATCTTTTGCCGCCGTTACGGCATCAGGGATCGCGCAACAGACATTTGATGCAAGATATAAGGAAGGTTGTAAAAGAACAAATGATGGCAGCAAAAAAATGGCTATGTTACAACAAATTTCTTTCGGAAGACAAAGCAAAAAAAAAAAAAAACATTCTCACTATTTTGCCACAAGTAGAGCCCCTCCATCCTAGATGTAAGGTGAAAACGAGGCAGGTAAAAGCGTAAGTGAAGCAAGTTGTCAAAAGCACCGCATAGTTAGGTTCAACAAAACAAAGAAAGGCAATACCATTCAAAGAGTGTGCTGCTGGGCAGGCTCAGCAAGCTGGGAGTGGCACTCGACACAGCTTTGCAGAGGCTTGAAGCAAGCTACGCTTCAGCAGGTTCGGTCCAAGCCACTAAAGCAATTGGCAAAGCTAGAAGAGCGAACAAGTATGCAACTGACAGCAGATTGCAGAACTTTGTGGAGCAAAGAGCTATCTGCATCCACACAAAAGTACACATGCCCAGGTTCAGAAAAATAAAAACAGCTGCTGTTTAACAGCATTCATCAAACATGCAGCTAAAGCACTCAATGCAATACAGAACGTACCGTGCATTACCAGCACACATGAAGTGAAGCGTTCAGGTGAAAAGCCTGTTAAATACAATCGTTATTCCTGCAACCTTCGAGCTATCACCTCGTGCTTCCCAGATCGACGGGAGAAGACTGCGAGTTCGACCACTGGCTTGTAAAGAACAAGATCAACATCGTGCAGTTCATTTAGAGCTAGTAACCGCATGTTGTACTGCCAGTTAGAACAGCTGCTTCGTTCGAACTTGTCACAGCAGCAAAGCAGAAGCAATAATTTTGTAATACTTCTGCAAGACACCAGTCTCTCAAAGACCACAACAGGCACAACAGTTGCAACCACATGGGAAGACTACTGCAGTGTAGGGAGGGAAAGGAAAAGAAAGCAACATATTTTCAAGAGTAAGAGAAGACAAATGATAATCTCTTCAGTCGTGCACAAGGGATGATTGGAAGCAAGAAAAGAAAATTACAAAACACGCGACGTGTCGCCTGCAGAGACAAGTCCCAAACATGACACCGCCCTTTCTCACTCCGGCGCACGGCACAAGTCCTTGTCTTGGTTTTCCCAACTTACAACCGGAGGAAAAAGGCGTCAAAAAAAAAAAATTTCATAAAAGGAGAAGAGAACAACTTTTTGTGGATGCAGCAATAAGACTTCCTAAATGTTTCACAGAGGTCCATTCTGCACTTGGGGCTGAGTCGGTGCTTGAGGCGGCGCCGTCGATGGTGTTGGTGATGGCATCGTGGTTGTAGTCGGAGCAGAGGGGTCAGTGCCGTCAGCCGTGCCTGGCGTCGGCTGCGCTGCTGTTGTGGTTGCAGTGACCTCGTCGGCACTCGCACCGCTACCATTGGCCTTGCTTGCATCTTCTAGCCTGCGAGGCGAGATGTTGGTGGATTGGACAATAATTCGACAGTGGGCTAATGAGTTGAACATACCAGAGTTTGTGTGTAAAAACAACAAAAGGACCAGACTGGGAGCAAGGGCCAGACACTAGATGCAAGTGCAAACCCATCTCGCACAGGCTGGAGATAAAGACCAGTCCAGCAACCAAAGAAAAAGGGAAGTAATCGAAGATTCTGCTATTAAAATTGCTGCTCATGGCACATGTGTCAACGCACCTTCCCTAGTTCTGAGCAGAAACAAGGTTAGCATAATCTGTGGTTGTCAATGGTGCCGGTAGTCACCATTGAAGCAATGTGGCGACATATTGATCCTCAACTTTCTAAAAAAAGTTTATAGTCTGCACATGGCACCCAACGCCTGTGTACTTGCTCCAGTCTTGCCCTTTCTTTGTTTTTGCACACAAACTTTAGTGTGCATTAAAGTACTATTGCTGTGACTTTTTTTACTTGTCTTCGTTTGTGAGTTAACATAGCAAGCTGGGTGAGTTGGTGACTGAACATGTTCCTAGGGGTGGGCAGCCCAACCTGGACGAAAGACACGATACGAGCGCAAACCAACAACCGGTTTATTTTTTCAAACAAGTGATTAAATATACAGAGAATGTAAACACGTATAAAGCGACGCTTGCAAGTGGTGAAAGTGGTGCGGCAAAAAGTACTTTGGGCAGACTGGATGCTGCCTCAACATCCGCCTTAGGGAGCACCAAGGTGCGATCAGGAGTGCAAGAGGCTCGAATCTGACCGCGCATTGTAGAAATTGCCCGTGCAAACCCTTGTTTGAACAAACCGAAATATTGTATAATAATGCAGATCAAATCAACCGCGAGATTGTGGAAGCCCATTTCATGCATGTCAACTCAGGCACATGCGTCAGCCAGACTTCCATCGCTCTGCATGATAAAGAAACAGAGTTTTTGAATGGCAAGATAGGCTGACACCCTTTCACCACTTGTAAGCGTCAATTCACACATGTTTACATTCTCTGTATATTTAATCCCTTGCTTGAAAAAAATTAACCAGTTGTTAGTCTGCGCTCGTATCGTGTACTTCCTTTTGTCTTTCGTCCGGGTTGCGCTGCCCACCCCTAGGAGCCCATTCTTTTGAGGGGATAAGTAAACACCAAGTTATCTAAACCCCTCGCATTACCGCATAACACGGCTGTATTACGGCGAAGCCCACTAAGAATCGTGCGGTGAAGCTGACTTTAGAACACTGGCTGTCATTGTACAACACACATTAGACCCTTGACCACATTTTTTATTGTTAAAAGAAATCAGGTGCACGTTAGATTTCCGCTGTGTTTAGGAGCTTTAGTGTTACCTCAAGGTTAATTTTTTACTTTGGACACATAGAAAGCAGGCACATGTTTGATTCAAGGGCATATTAGAATTGAGCAAACACACTCCAACTTTGTTATAAAGAATTGAAGGGGAAAGCAAGATTACTCCATTATATCCATTACTTTGTTCAAAGACTAGCCTTTTACAGCAGTATATTTCCTGGGGGGGGATCTAGTTCATTATATCCAGTGGCAAAACAATATTACTTAGTAAAACAAGGTTTTAAATGCATGGATCTCTATGGCAATTTCAATGGGAATTACATTTGCCTCACTTATATCCATTATTTCATTGCATCATATCTCGTTATAACGAGAATCAAGTGTTCTACCAAGTGTATCAGCAGTACGTTTCGATGTTTTTTTTTCTGCATCTCTTTTATTCGACCCACAGGATAATCCGACCAATTTCGTCAGTCCGGTCAGGGCCGAAATGACAAAAGTCAACTGTACTACAGTTAACTAAAAGGGGCACAATGATTGTAGCACACAAATGCACTGCTTAAATCCAGCTTTGGAACAAAATTACAAAAGGCCACCAATGCTTTAGTTCCATGCCACTCTTGACAGCAAATGCTGCTTCCCTTCCTGGCTACAAGTAGCGCATCAGTTTACCATAGCAACAAGGTAACTGTAGCAACAAGTCATAGCAACTAGCCACAACAAGCCATTGCAAAGCCCATACAGGTGTAAATTTTGTCCATTTAAAATTTAGTTTCACCACATTTCTTTCGTTTTGGCAATCACGAAAAGCATAGAGCTGCAGAACAGGCTAAGAGGGTTGGATTCTTCAGTGAGCTTTGTCAGGTTTAGAGAATGTGGGCTCTGTGAGCAGTCTCTATGAGAATATCAACTACCGTATTTATTAGAATCTAGACCGATAGTTTTTTCCAAATAATCATATACAAAACTCTAGGGTTGGCTTACATTTGGGGATTTAAAAGAATGCGCCAGTCTCCAGCTGAAAAAGACAAATATGGTCCATCGCTAGCACCATCTAGAGAAGTCAGTATTGCAGCCGCTACTAGCCGGGTCAGTAGCCAACTGAAGTACAAATGCGATGTTGT
Source organism: Dermacentor variabilis (assembly GCF_050947875.1). Taxonomy (NCBI): domain Eukaryota; kingdom Metazoa; phylum Arthropoda; class Arachnida; order Ixodida; family Ixodidae; genus Dermacentor; species Dermacentor variabilis. The sequence goes on along the minus strand of NC_134578.1, from coordinate 34,083,107 downwards.
CTGTTTGACCTGTGTCGGCAATGTAGTCTTTGTTTTTGGCCTCTCCCGTGGTCGCGACACCACCATTTGCACTCACAAACTCGTGTACCGTTGATTCGTCAACAGCTTCCGGAAATTCTGAAAGCTCGCTCCAAACTTCAGCAACACCGGCAACGGCTTCGTCGCATTCATCAGAATGCACGCTCATCACCGAGCATGCGGAAGTCAGCATGGCTGAAGCAATTTCGGGTTAACCGCTCGTACACGACCATGCGTACGCGTCGGGCACCACGGGCACCACGGGCACCGGGTAGAGAGTTTGGCCGCTTTAGCCCTAATCTCCCCGTAATTCTTCAAGATCGTGATGAGAGTGCTCCTCAGAATCTTGTACACTGAGGGGACATCACACTTCTCACCGTGTTAGACCAGATTTATGATTTCGAGCTTCACGGCAAAAGGCGAATTCTGCCGCTTCATCACGGCAACACTGCGGGAGAAGGCCCACAAGGTGCACACACAATGAACCAGAAAAGCAGCGAGACAACTCGCACTTTCGCCATCTTGCATGAACAGGGCAGAAGAGCCCCTGATTGGCTGTCTGAGCAAGCGCTGCGGGCAGGCCATGATCATTTTTTGCAGGCAGCGCGGTCACGGTAGGGATAGCGGTTGGATGGAACCACGCCACCAGGTCTTCCCACCACCGCAAGGGGAAGCCAACTTCTGGAGGCACTAAGCGTAATTTTTGCTATATATACTTATTGAAACTATACTGTGTCCAGAAATTGTTCGATATATATAATAATTCGATGTAAACGGGTTCGATATAGTCGGGTTAAACTGTATTGCAGCAGCGCGAACAACGCCGTGGCTTGGAACCCGACTATGTGTAGTACATGGGTGAGCGTCAAAAGCATTTGCTCAGGTTTCACCTGCATTAACTCATAGCGTGTGGTTGCCGTGGTGTCTCGTTTCGCCGGAAACGTACCTACGTTTTCGTTCTCGCTGTATCCCGTGGTCCTTTGCCCGCCCATGCTCAAGCTGTGCACTTGTGGCCAGCGGAACGAGAACACGCAAGCATTTAACATCAAAATTGACATGTTTGTAGCACTTTGTTGCTGCTCTAGAGAAAAGCTACACCGGATCTATGTGGGCGGGCATAGTAAGTATTTGACTGTTGTATCGACCCACCAGAAATGCATGTTTACGTTCTGGGCTGTCCCCTGTGCGCCAATGCTAGGCCAAGCCTTGCGGCTATGGTGGCCCCGAAAACAAGGATGGTAGAGCATAAAACACAGGCACCGAATTCGCGACATGAGCGCAACAAGCTTCTGTCGTGACTCCTCGTCACTCAAACGATAATACAACTGTACCAGCGAAAAATAAAACTACCAGCATGCGTTTCTTTATATCTGCATGCTCTAGCATAGCAATGCACGAAAAAGACATCCGAAAAATCGCAGCTGGGATAACGTTAGTGATATTCTTCCTTTAATTATCTAATATAAATTGTGGGGTCTCTCACACCCATGCTCTTGGGACAAAGCAACGACAACACAGTAGTGCAAATAATCACAAGGGCATTTATTGCACCTTTTATAGATCAATGCCTGCTAGCCGAGTTGCTATCCACAAAACATGCCGATGGGCGCGCGACAAATCTAGAAGTCCGACTCACCGCGACCTGGTAGCGAGCGAATATGTTCGCCCCATGCTGGATCCCCAACGCCTGGTCATTCGGACGGTGTCAACGGTCACGCGGACGGTGTCCAAGGCGGCCATGCGAGACGGTCTCGCAGAAGCATGGGTCAGCGCACGCGCAGCATGGCATGTCCGTCCCGCTTGCCTCCCGAACCCCAAAAGGGAGCGCCTTGTCTCTCGGCGCCCGAGTAACCCCGCCGCGGCGCGACACTCGCGCCATCTCTCGCGCTGCGCTTCAACCACATCGACCGCCGCGGGCGTCACGCAGGCCACGCGGCGAAGCGGGATTGCAGGAGATGGGGGAAAACAAGATATCTGGGGACGCACGTGAGTCGCGCATCCCCACAAAATATCTCCTCCCCCCCCCCCCCCATAACAACCCAATCCGTGAAAAAAACTCCAGAACATCACAGAGCAGTAAAATTACTCTGTCGCGAAACGGCAATGTGCGAAAAGCAGGCTTTGTGGGCTGTCGCAATTAGCACGAAGAAAAAAATAAAATACAAGCTAGCGTTTGTTCATATAACCTTCCCAGTCATAAATTCCAGCTTGGGCGGCTTCCGCCGGGCATGTGACGTCTGCGGGCAAAGCCCTTCCAGAGTGACAGATGATGCGCTGCAGGCCTTCACATCACAACAAATAAAATTCTTGACATTTATCACCTCTTCCCCTACAATGAGGAACCGTATCCGCGTTTCTTAGGAGTCTATATGTGACGCATCTTGTCACCTAGAGGTAGCGATTGTGAAAAACATAGAACCATCTTGAAGCGCTAAGTCAAATATGAGCAGACGTGAAGAACGCAAGTGTTCTCGGGAGTCCCTATACTCTCTGTGGGCGCCATATTGAGTCGGCTTGTGCACCACGTAAAGGCGACGGAACTTGTGAATAGGGACGAGGCTAATGGCGGTGACGACGCAGAGTGAGCTCGGCATTTTCATATTAAATACATGCTGTTATCGTTTTGTGAATGCTGTCCTCACTTTCTTTTCTTCGGCCTACATTCGACGTAAGTTTTTAAAATTTTTTCTGGCTTCGAACATTCGGCGGTCGGCTTAGAATCGGGGCCGGTCTAGATTAGAGTAAATATGGTATTTCATGTCTAGCATACTTGGAAAGAACCTATCCACCCATATGAAAAATTTGCCTGTAAAACAACAATGCGAGAGAAGTATACATGCTACATGACAACATATTGACACAAATAGCAAACACTGAGCCATCTACCTTGAACTCGTTTTGCTAAAGAGCACTTTATTAGGCTTGTGCGAATATTCAATATTTTCAAATAGTTGAACGAATAATGCGCTATTCGATATTCGCTTCGATTCAAATTTTGTTATTCGGAAATTTCGAAGTATTCGGCTCAAATGAATAGCCACACGCGGCAGGGAGAAGGTGTTCTCGGAAGTTTCGGTTTTGGATTCAGTAATACTTTTCCCAATCCAATCCAAACCAAGCAAACAAAAAAAAACAAAAAAAACTAGACTCGGAACAAAGGAGTACAAAAATGCATCTCGACGGCATGGTGGTGTGGTCGATTGCTTTTAATGGGCGACGCTGCCTCTGCCGCGACGGCATTTGATCAATACCAGCCACCTTGGACCACTCCAGAAAGCACCGTGGGGGACTTGCATGTGGCCAGCAATCCAATTTAGAACTTTTTTGTAAAGATTCCACCGGGAACTGCAGCTCGATGTCTTAAATGCAAGGCAGTCCTGAAGACCTCGACAAGTATGTCAACAACCCTAGCAACGCATTTAAGGAGACACCCGGACTTGCACAAGAACTACCAAGAGAAGCGAGACGCACGCGAAAGGCCATCCAAGCTCAAGGGGGCAAGCAAGGCAAGTGGTCAACAGCCATCCATAGCCGACAGTTTCAAGCCGAAAATGAAAGCGTCGGCCCCAAAAGCCCAACAGATGACAAAAATGATAGCTCGCTTTGTAACTTGTGGTATGCACCCCTACAACATTGTCCAAGAACTGGGTTTTCTAAACATGATGAAGTTCGCTATGCCAGATTATGCCGTGCCATCTCGGACAACGTTCTCGAGAGCCATTATTCCGGACCTCTATGCATCAAGCAAAGAGAAGGCGAAAAAGAAGCTTGGGGACATTTTTCCAAGCGGAGTGGAGTCGCTTTCAATCACAACTGATGGTCGGACATCGCGGGCAAATGACAGCTACGTTTATGTAAATTGTCACGTCATGGACAGTGACTTCGTGCAACACGTGCATGCATTGGTTTACACACAGACTCTCACACTGCGGAAAACCTGGAGCTATTTATCGCAGGTGTCATCGAGGAGTGGGAACTTCAAGCCTATGATACTGTGCCGATCTTCGTCATTACAGATAATGGAAGGCACTCCTGCAGTGGCGCAGTCGTCCTAGAGTGGTGTGCAGTGTCTCGGACACACTCTTCAGTTGTGTGTCAGTGATGTCAAAAGAGAAGTGTCAGGGTTTTTGCAGCTCTGTGCTAAGGCCAGAGCGATTGTGCCTAGATACAAACGGAGTGCCAAAGCCCGAGGGCGGCTTCGGGAAATTCAGAGAAACATGCAGCTGGACCCTCTCGAGGTTATACAAGATGTCCCGACGCGATGGACCAGTGAGCATGCCATGATGGCCAGGCTCGTGGAGCGCCATACGGTCATCACTGTAGAACTTTCAGAATCTGACGCAGTTCCATACTTGAACGCAAGTGAGTGGAAGCTTATGAATGCAGCAGTGCAAGTCTTGAAGCCACTTGACCATGCCACAACTGAACTGTCTGGGGACAGATATCCCACGCTGTCACAAGTCATTCCCTGTTGCAGAGTACCGAGGTGGTTCTAGCTGAACATGCTTCCGAAGGTGGTGAGGCAGCATTGTTTGCCTCAAGCCTTTTGCGTAGCTTCAAGACGAGGTTCCCTGATATCAAGATGTCCCGCCTTCCTACATTGGCAGCGTTGGTCGATCGTAGATACAAAGATGTCTGTTATGCTGAACAACCCGCAAAGCAATGGGCATTCACTCTACTCACAACGGCAGCAGAAGAGACTGTGCCAGTTCATCAACATGGTACAGCAACAAGTGAGAACAGCACCAACTCTGCAGACCCATCACGATACTCTGTGTGGAGTGCTTTCACACACTTCAGTTCCCTTGCACATCATCAGTCAAGCCGTACAATCTTGGATGAGGTTGCTGGGTACTTGAAGGCCCCCCTTCTTTCCCAGTCCGAAGACCCCCTTGTGTGGTGGAAAAGCAAGGGCAGCTAACTTTACCCAACCCTGTTTGCAGCTTCCCGTAGGTATCTTTTGATACCAGCCACCCAGACAAGATGTGAAAGGCCTTTTCCAACTTCAGGAGCCATTGTAAACTGCAGCAGGGAGCACCTCAAACACCAGCATACAGCTAGTGTTCTTGCACGAAAATTTGTAGATTTTCATAAATAATCAAGTTGTTTACTTTCCTTGAATAAATCTCAGACCTTAGCCCTCTGCTGTTTTTTTTTTCTTTACTTGCTACTATTCGAAGTATTTAAGAAGAATTACTATTTGCTTTGAATTCGCTTCAAACCAAAAAAGCACTATTCACACAAGCCTACCCTTTACACATATTACAGTTAATCCCGAATACATCGAACTCAAAGGGGATCGCAAAATAGTTCAATACACAGACAATTTGAAATATAAAATATGCCTATCTGAAGCTTATCTGACATCTCTGCACGTCTCAGTTTCTTCGAGACCGTGAAAACTGGGAACTTACCAATTTGCCTTCTCTAAGGCTGCGCCAAATGCACAAAAAAGGCTTTTTTTTTTTTTGACCACTAATGTTGCAAATCGCTGGTGAAGTGGAGTGGTCTTTGCAATGCTAACCCTAAAAGCCCACGTCACCTAGACACGAGACTACGGTGTGCTGCGAGCGCACTGGAGCGCATGCCACAAGTAATTGGGCAGAAATAGACGTACTGCAGAAGCAAACTAGCCTGTATGGATAAGCACTGTGCCATAATTCGCATACTTTTTGCAAAGTGCGGGTGTGGCGTGCGGTGTTCTTTTTTTTTTTTTCCAAATTCAAACTTCCACGTAAAGATCTGGCCAAAGTGGAGGTTGGGGTCAGATTTGCTTTGGCAGCCCGCGGTATCCTAAAATGTTGTTTGCGGAAAGTCTTTTGTCTACAAGAGGACAAACCCGGCGGCACACCGTCTCCAGTTCGGCGTCCCCAGCCCGGAACCACTCAAAACTTAAATATGCTTTCGTCCACACTTCCTTGTGGAATGCGCATCGGACTGGGAGGCATTTTGCATTGTTGAAGCAGAGTGGTGACATGCTCCTGCTGATTGCTCATAACGAACAGCCGCAGCGACCTAAACTGTGAGCACCCTGCTCATTTTTTTCTCTGTCGCATGTACTACCTACCATCAGATTCAACCTCATGTTTAACAGCATCTGCCAAAACTGTGACACTCCAAATTTGTCGGCATCAAATATTTCCGATGACGCAAGAAGCCATCGCATCTCTGTTTGTAGAAGCGCACTTGTAGGGACGTGGTGCAGCGCAGCGTTGACAATACCTAATGTGGCAATACACACATAAATCGCTACACTTTTGCATGGGATTTTCAAGGGGATATTACAACTGTTCAATACACAGACAATAATTGGACATACCAAAGTTTGATATATCCAGGATCAACTGTATTCAAGTTCGCAGCACAGCTACGATAGAAGTGTTTCGAGATATACACGACACATTTTAATGATTTTCACTGCTGCTGTTGCTTTCGATGCAGATCTTGGTGTGCAGAGCTGCGCACACAAGCACCTGAAGGGATTGAAACAGCGGCACTGAGGTTCTTCATAACTTTTTAATGCAATATTGCTGTGACGTTCCATGTATATTTATGTATAAACATGGTATATTTTCACCTATGGCATATATGCAAGGTAGATGCTATTCTATTCAACCACCAAAGTTGCTCCAACCAGGTCTATGTTCTTCACTGAATTATTCCTCAGAGTTATTGAGAATCGCAGTGCACAAGCAAAAGTTGGAAAAACTTTCAATCATGGATAAGCCTTTTATCCTATATCTTCTGGCTATCAAGGAAGCGCAAAAAAATATTACGTGCTCACAATCTGAAACTGGTTCCATTTCACTGGCGCCACTCCTGAGTGATGCCATTACAGGCTGTACACGGCGTGTCAAAGCTTTTAAGAGTGCCAGAAATTTCATCACCCCAGCGTACGCAGCATCCGTGTACAGTGACATCCACGTACAGAGACACCTGCGTACAGCGACACCTGCGTACAGTGACACCCACGTACAGTAAAATATGCATACAGTGACACCTGCGTACAGTGATACTCGCGTACAGTGACACCCGGGCACAGTTAGAACACTATCCTAAGATTTCATGTGCAAAATGTTATCGCAGTCACTGCTTTGCCATGTGGGGCGAAACTGACAATTCCTTTGTAAGCCAGCAGTGCACAGAACAAGAGAAGGTGGTAGCAGTGGCTTGCCTTTGCGTTGATATCTGTGTGGCACTGGTGGTCTTTGGTGGCTCAACGGAGGGCAGGGGACCGTTGGCACAGGTAGACGTGGGAACTGGCTTACATGGGGCACTGACGTCCACGCTGGCAGGCGTTGAGTCTGCAGGCCCGTCTACAGGCTCTGGCAAGCTGCGAGGATTCGAAACGGAAAAACTCGTACGCCCGCTTGTCACCATGCATGGTGCACAACAATGGCAACATTACTACCTCTCCATTCTGAACTGGCGTCACCACAACTAAGGAGGGACACGTGGGTCCCAGAGAGAAACATTTTTGTTATCGACGCTAAACACGTGAAAGGTTCTGGCAATATTCAATCTGGTGTGCTGATTACAAATCTGCAATTAGTTTCTTCTTCTAGGTCAATAAAAAAGAAAGTTATAAATTTGGGATGCGATTGGCAAAAAAAAAAAATTGTAATGCACCAAGGGGGCTAAAATTAAACTGGTATATTGCTGAATGTTTGAAGAGCGCAACTTTGCATTTTAACATATGTATCTGCATTTTAGCTGAAGTTATGAAACTATAAAGTTACAACTCTGCAAATGTGAATTTTTATTGGTGACTTCTACAATATTTCAAAATGTAGCAGTGTCACAAAACACTATATCTTAGTTTTCTTGTACCCTATGACTCTCTAGTGTTCAGGCAAACAAGAAATCAAGAGGATTAAATGAAGAACAGGGACACAGTGCTGCTGCCAAAAATTTAGGCTAGCGAAAATCATTGCTCGAAATCGAAAAATGCGATGCTGACTGCATACAAAGTTGTTATTCTGTACAGAAGGCGCCGCATATAAAAGAACAACTGCGCACTGAAATGCACAAAGAGAGACTCCCACAACTGTGCTACACGAGTCGCAGGCTAAGTTCGAAACGGAGTACAGTTATCGTCGAGACAGCTGAAGCATTTGCTATACAAAAGCTGGCCCTCATAGCGAAGTGTGGGCAAGCGTAGAGGCTCCGGTGAAAAGCTCACACCTACAAGTAGCTTTCAACGGTGCCTTGGACCTACCGGTTCCCTTGAATGCTTGTGTCTGCCGAAGAGCTGACCTCCGCAGAGTTGAGCTCGACGCAGTTGACGGCCGAACTGGAAGTGGAGGCCTTCGGCGCGCTGCTATCGGAGCACTCGACCTTGGGGACGTCGCCGACCGTCGACTCTACGGTGGGCTTTTGCTCTGTGGCACTTGGCTCGCAATGGCTGCCGATAGCTGGCGCCAACGTCGAAGCTGCTTCTGCATTAAAAAAAAAAAAAAAAACGAACGCCGTCCGTGAGTGTTGACTGAAGAGTTCACAATGTGAAAGTAGATTAAAGAGACACTTGGGAAAAAAATAATTTCACAGGAGGATTGGCAAGCTAGAAAAGACGTAAAATCACAACGCCGGTGGTGGAGCCATCTTCAACATTCCTGCACCAGCTAGCCATCATGTCATGGCACTGTCAGCTCGCTCATAGCCAATTCTTTATCTGTAAAGGCAGATTACACTGAACCACCAGAACTCAGCAACATTGAAGACGTTTCAATGAGCCACTAAACCCAACTACAACACAAAACTTTAAGATCCATGATCTCCCACCGATGTAACAACAAGAAACAGAACTTTGAGCTACATTCCCTTTTCTGATAACCAACCTCCTACCGCGAAATTAACGAAAACAGTTTTGAAAGAACACTTTATCCGTCTAAAACTGGTTTCTGTCTAAAACTGGTGTCCCTAAAAGCACTGATAAACAAAGGAGTAAGAACAGACAGCACTTGCAAAAGAGGAAAAATACAATAAAATAAAATTATGGGGTTTAACATGCCCCAAATAATACAAGTGCTATGCCAGGCACCATAGTTGGGGGGCTCCGGATTAATTTTGACCATTAATCTGCAATTTGCTTCAACATGACGATTCTTGCATTGCGCCCCAATTGGCACGTGGTCACCTACGCCGTGGTCATCAATGCCTGTTTAGGCTGCGTGTTACAGCCCCTGCTGTTGTCACACGAAGTTTCAGTGCGGGTAGCCTGTACCATGAAACGCTGCAAAAACTGAGCAATTGCACCGATTCTTGGTCTTGCAAGCAGGCTTGCTCATTTGCAGCTACAAAATTTTCATGGCAGAAAGAAGGCAGCAGACGACAAATTCTGAAAAATGTCTTGGCTCACCGGGGCATTTCGTCGAGTCCGGCTCATTTGAGGGCTGCGGCGATGGAACTGCGGGGGCTTCAACTGTAGGTGGGGATGGCACCTGCTCCGAGGTTTCCATGGCAACTGGCATGGCTGGAGTCGTCGTGTCCGCAGCAGCAGCACTGCGTAGTTTGAGGCACAGAATATGCACGCCTAGGTTTATCAAAACAAGTAAAGGAGCACCATAGTTCAGCTCGAACTAATACATAACTGCAGGATGACAGCTGAAACACTAATAATCGACTATGCTTTTCTACGGACAAATAAAATTGCTGTTATGAGGTTATCATGCCCATACTGTGCCAAACTGCTCCACTGCAATACTGTTGTTACGCAATCGCGGTAAATGGTTGAAGCCGAATTTCTAGCTAGTCAAAAAATGGACGACAAGACAAGCAGCAAAGACAGATTGGCCTCTGCGATAGCCAAATTTGTCACTATTGCTTGAAAATCACTTGCATGTGGTTGTGCCCACAGACGTGAGTAAAGCCATTCACTAACCCTCTGCGTAAGGAAGACAAGCTCAGCTCGTCAAGCACCTTTTTTTTTCTTTTGTTCTTCATGCAGGCCTTAAGACTATTGGAGCTTCTGCATTGCTCCATGCTTCTTCCAGAGGACTTGCTTTTCTTTTGCACTTGTTGTAAAATGTTGTTGTCTCAACTTCACTCTTCAACAGAAAGGAGCTGTTGAAGAGTGAAGTTGGGAGCATGCAGTGAAGCCCGCCTTTAATATTATAGTGCAAAATTATTTTTTTCTTATTAAATTTAACCTTTCTAATAATATTTTTCACTTGCATTATATTTATCATCAAAATCACTTGCACGAAAAAAAAAAATAGTCCATCTCCTTTGCAAGTTTTTTCGCATTTCTTTTACCGTCCTTAGGAGGGATGGTGTCCGGACAGAGGACTGACATTTCTGGCGAATACGTAGACTTCCACTTGCTACAAACAATTCAAAATTTGCACAGCTATTTAAATGTGCTTCTACTTCTTCCATTGAAAACTAGAGCAAAAAAGTTGAGTAGTATGGAATTTATAAAAACATAAATGGAACACATTTGTTACTTTGGTAAAGGTGCATAATGATTCCTTCTAGAGCGACAAAAGTGCTCTCACATCTCTAAAACATAGTGATTTTACTGAACTAAATGAAATGCATTTTATAATTGCAGTCCTGAAAGACAACTTCTTTAGAATTTACACTCTAAGTAGGCAGTTTTCGGATGTAGAAAGTTCTAAGTAAAAAAAGAAGTATTAATTTAAAAATTATGTTTTTAGTCGAGTCTTTGTAACGACCACGTAGCAATTAATGATTGAAATTTCAGAGAAAATGTTCATTCATCGCAGAGAAAATGTTCCTTAAACACGTCGAAACAGCTTTTTCAGAAATCTTGTTTTAAGTTTTAGCTGTTCGACCATCATAGTGCACTCTGCAGCGTCATCTGCACCAGATTTCTTTGTGAAACCTTTTTCTGGCACTTGCCATGGCCTGCCTTTGTTTTTCTCATTAGTGTTGCACTGTTTTATTTATACTGAAAATTGCAACGTAAGCAACCTCTTTAGAAGCCACGCCCACTTTCATGAGCGGGTATGCATCAGACGCGAAATTTTTGAATTGCTTGTGGTGCAACCACAAGCACGCCACTTGCTGGACATGTCCTCCATAAGATGAAGTATTTATTAGTCCTACTTTTGAGAAACAGTGTTTTGGAAAGATTTTGGGTGTCATCCCCCCTAAAAGGGTTAAGCATACAGAACAGTTCCTGGAGGAATAAGGTGCGAAAGCACCAAGGCAGCCGTGTTTGTGCAGGCAAGACTGTATGGACACACACTACGAACTACCATAGTGAATCAACCTGTTGGACCCATCTCTACGGTTCCCCCCGTCCCTCCCTTTATTCTATGTTACAGAAGGCACACAAAACATCAATAAAGTCTAAGGCTGTAGACCATTGTTGCCGTAAATCCATAATAAAGCCAAGGTGATGACGGGTACTCACGCCTCGAAGTTGGCAAAGTTGTCAAACGTTGCCCACCCGGAATCGACGTTCGACGTTGCGGCATTCTCCCACGGACTCGTTGTGTCCATGGCAACTGTGGCGTCCACTGCGATTGGCAGGAAGTGCTGTAAGTTCGTTTTTCAACACTCACAATACACTGCTACTGCAGGGGGTACTTGCCCCCAATAGATCAAGTTTATGCTGCACCGAGGTTTCTCCAGGTGTTAGTGAGATGTGTAAGCGACTCCTTACAGGAATGGGCCAAGGCATATACCCAATGGTGCAAAACACTGCCTTGACAACAAATCCTTTCACACTTTGATACGTGCTACTTCTAACAGCACTTCAATGTTAGTGCACAACACGGCCAGTAAGATATGCTAGCATGTGCCGAGGGAACATAAGCTATCACTGATGCAAGATTCCAGAAAACCTCGTATCTGTATGCCTTCAAAAAGATTGCGAAACAACCAAAACAAACTTGCAGATTTGGCAACAGTGGCTCAGATGAGTCAACATCCCTCGACTAATTCCAAGAGCTTGAACTGTAAACTCACGTTCGGCCGCCTGGTCAACGTCCATCTTGACCTCCTCACTCGTCGTGGCAGCGGCGGAGGGCCGCGGGCCATTCTCGTCGTCCGAGTCGCTGCTGTATGGCTCCTCGCTGTCGTCCGTCAACCTCCTGAGCAGCAACAGGCGTTGAGCCCTACCCACAATTACTCGATCCGCAGACGGGGCTCCAAAGTATATGACACTATGCTAAATGGATGCTATGCGCAAACAAATTCGCACACAGAGGAAGGACAGCCAAATATAAGCCATTCATGTCATTAAGTTTCCACAAAAAAAAGAACTACTAGAGGGAACTTCAGTAGTAGTGCCTAAGGGGGTATTCAAGTTTAGTGAGCATAGGAATGACGGTCAGTATATGCCATTTGCGTAAGCGTCACCCTGGCTTCAAACGGCTTTGTGGCTATGAAAATTGATCATTTTCAACCAAACATTCCATTATAAACGCAACAACTCGCAAAGACTATGCATGTGTGCAGACACTTACTGCGTTGCTGTGTTCGACTACTTGGAAATATTGAAACATAAAGCACGACATAATGCCACAAGAACGTCTGAAGCAACAAGCACGAAGTTTACAATATTCCATACACTGCCCCATTGTTCCCATGGTAGCTGAAATGTCGTAGCACCAGAGTTCTTTCTATAGTAGTTTTTGTACGAAACTCTATGGCTCGCTGTTGCATCTACGGCTACTGTACGACTGCTCACTGTTGTCCGTCAACCCCCCTGAGCAGCAGCAGCAGACATTGCACCCTGCCCACAAACACTCGTCTCAAGGATGACAAGACTCCAAAAAGACATGACACAACGCTAAACAGATGTTATGAGTGGACCATGTTGAGCAAGGGAAGAAGTCTTACATGAGTGAATGAAGTGGGTGCCTCCATCTAGTGATTAGGAGAGATACCATCTTTCAGTTTACCACATAAAGCACAACGAGACTGCTATAGTGCACCAACTATCTTCTATGGAATGCTAAAGAGGAAGAAATGCTAGATGAGTTTGGACTGAGAAGTATCCTTTCAAAGCTCTACTTCTGTCAAGTTTGTGGCAAGCGGTTGTTCATGGGAAGGGAAAATGAGGGCCAAGCTTTCATTTTAAAAATTTCGCGCCACACCCCTGCAGCACCGGTACATTAGTGCGACTTCGCAGATTTCAAAGTATTTTTTTGTAACTGGGCTTTCAGCACGGCACGCACTGCCGTGAAGCCACCACCTTAAGGCCAAGTTCTCCACCATTCAGTTTCGTTATCTCCTAGGGAACCCGCACCTCTCCCCCCTTGCGTTTTGAAGCTCCCCACTCCCCTCCATGGTCACCCTTTCTCCTTTTTACAGATCATCATTTTGCACTTAGTAGCTCGCTAGTAGTGCACGCAGCAACTGCAAACGAGAACTCTGATCACAACGAGCTGCACTCAATGGCCATCTTAGCGCAGCAGAAGCTGATGACAAAGCTTTCACATAATGGAGCAAATCGCTATGTGAGCTTGCCGATTGTGTATCACGTGATCGTACGTACGTCACCCATGCCTGCGGTGCTCCCTCAGTCTGCGCGAAGTGCTTTGCGATACAGCTCGGTCGTGTTTGAACCGCCGCTGTTGCCCATGCGAGAACTTCTCCATCTGCACCGTCATTCTCTGTTGCGTGAATGCTAGCCGCGAAGTAATTCGATTAACGTCACATGTCACGCGACTGTTTTGTCCGCAATCCTGCCTGTTGTATGAATCCAGCTTTACCAGCTTCACTGAAGGGGGGGCAGCTGGCTGAAGATATGACGTGGAGGAGTCGTGCATCAGCGAACAAAGGCCTTTTGCATTTTAGCGTTGTTGTATGCCGTTATTTCCACAGGTTATACATGCAATTTATACAGTCCGATTTTTTTTTTTTTCCGGGCTGCTGTACAGTCACCGACCGTTTATTTGGACTTCACGGGGACTGCGGAAATGTCCGAATAAACAGGTGTCCGAAAAAGCAGATTAAGAAAAAAAAAAAGAAGGAAATCCTTTATTTCCATGCACTTATTTGGGCTCGGCAGTAGGCTTGAAGAAATTGTGAATGCGCCTTTGCACCCTGTTCTGTTTACGCACAATCAGGTAAGCCTGAATCTTGGAGAGGATCGTACGGTCACTATAGGTGGCTGAAAGCACAGTCACTGCTTGTACACACTCCGCATGTGACGGCAGTGTAGCACATGGTGCGTCATCTTCCGACTCGTAGCCATCATCCGGCGGTGCAGCAGAAACCTGACGAATGAACTCGCCGTCGCCGCTGCTGTCACCATGCACCGGTCAGAGTCGGTGCATGGTGTTCTCGATCGAGTTGGCTCGAGGAGTGTCCGAAAACTCAGACGAGAGGTTGCAAGGTGTTCGAACTTTCGGCAGTTGTTATACATTATGGTCTATGGGGAGAATGGCGGTGCCGCGAAGCAGACCGAATAATCAAGCATGTCCGAATTTTTGGAGTCCGAAAAATCAGTCGGCGACTGTAATCGGCGGTGTGGGTTATGTGGTGGCAGGTTATATGCGGAAACATACAGTACACTTGTCGCAAGCGTTGAGTTAGTGGCAAGCAAATACACACCAATCAGGCAGAAGGGGCTAAACAAAAGTTAATACTTACTTCAACACAAGCCTACAAACATTAAAAATATAACAAAAAGTTAGACAAGTGTAAAAATCTTTGTGGTGGAAAACTGTGCTTCAACAAAAGCCAGCCATCTCTGCATAGGTTTTGAGGTAACGAGGCTGCAACTGAGAGCTGTCAACTGTCAATGGAATACTAAACGTAGAAATTGCACATCTGGGCCTGCCTCAACATACATCTCACTGGGACAGGTTCATAATGCAATCCTGCATGCACCAATATTGTCGACAACTTTAACATTAAGCCTAATGTGGCAGACACGCAACACTGGTCCATCTATTTCAATACATGCTACTATAACAGTTACCATGCATGAAATAGTATGTGCAATTTAATGACAACTGTACGAAAGACATTTTGACATCACTAGCAGCATGGACCCTGCACAGCGTCAAACGCATACGTCGGCATTTGGCAAGGTCAAGTCAGCAATGTGTTTCGAGTAGCGATCATTCAAAGAAGCAAGCAGACAGCGATATCGGCACATCTGCTTCACAAGAATGGTCAAGCAATACAGCAACACAAGCTTTTCTGCTCTAAAACCTTTCAGTGGCACTGGAACGATGACAGTACCTGCGTCCACGCGTGTCTGGGGACAGGACAACCTCCTTGTCATCCCAGATGTCGTCGTCACTGTCCGCGTCATCCAATGTCTGAACCTTTTCCCGGCAGATACGCTCAAAGAGCTCAGCCTGACTCTGCTGTAAAAGAGAAAACAAGAAACTGTTCACTTCCCAGTACCCTGTCTACTTTGTCCCACTGGCATCTGTAGCAAAAAAACATTCCATCTAACCTTGTTCAAACTGAATTAAAGGGAAGGAAAACTCAAATGAAAACTTGTATTAAAAACCCGACATTTCAGAGCGTAAACAGCTCCTCCTTCAGGGGTGCTCAAACAGTATTCACTTCCCATCAAGAGGCTGAGGTCACTGCAAGTTACCAGATTTATGGAACAAGCAAACTACCACGAAGAACCAACCAGTTCGCTACTGAAACCTGCAAATTTGCAGCCTGAATATTTAAAAAAATGTTTGAACTGTTCCTAGGTGAGAGCACTCGGCACTTTTTTAATACATTTACTCTAAGATCCCAGGCTTGCAGCAGCAGTGATCTTGATAAAAAGCCTCCTGCATTTGAAGTTTTTACAACTGGGCAAGTAGCATTTTCTTCGATCTTATAATTGCATGCAATGACCTTTTTATTATGGAGGTTGAGTACTAACGATAGAATTATAATGAGGAGTACCTACATCACCAAGACTAGCACTTGAATGTCTCAGGGCAGTCTGAAATCGTACCCTGGGCCGCTATCTTGTACACGTTTGAAAAGCCGACGTTCGATTTCGCCTCGCGCAATTGTCCAGGCTGCGCCGATATCGCGGCCTAGGCCAATCTAGTCCAATCGCGTGAGGCGAAATCGAACGCTGGCTTTTCGAACATGTACAAATAGTGGCCCTGCATTTTTCTCGATTTCTCTATTACTAAAGATCTGTTCGTGACAACATTGACGCCTCAGGCGTTCTCGAGCATTAATCTATCACTTTAGCTTGACTTTATATTTGCCGTTGGTGTCCCTTGAAGGAATCGCCAGCTGTCGTCCTTCACTGAGCACTCTGAGCTACTGCGCACTGCAAGTTGTCCAATGGCGTTCCAAATGGCGTTTAAAATACCTCGTCCCGACGTGCGCAATTCTACAGTGTTTATGCCGCTTACTTTTCCTGCAGAAAGAAATCTGCAAATAACTTTTTCAGATTTATAGATTCTTGCAAGATCTACCAGCCGCACAGGCTTGAAATGCATGCTCGAAATAGCCGAAAACTTCGTTCAATAGAAACTGTGTCAGGAAATTAATTTGGTAGATCACAAAGATAATACACGGTTTTCAATGGAACTAGGATAACGAAATGAAAACAGTTTGTTACACGGCAGATTTCATTAAATCGAGGTTCATTATATAGAGGTTTGAGCGTACAGCTATACTGTACTCTTGAACCTTCCATGCAGTGGTCATGGAAACCTCTAATCATGCATGTCACTTACCATGTTAACTTCAGGCGGGAGCTGAAAGTTTGCCCTTGCCAGCTGGTCGAGCTGACCACTGCAAACGAGAAAAACGAGGCGAACTTGAAGTCCATGATGCTGCCCCAGGAATGTCTTTTGTACACCCCGTAACTTTCAGGCACTTGTGTCTAAACTTGTACACGTGAAGCCTATGTGTGAGCCTCCCAAGTAGATCTTATTTTGTTATAGCACAAGCTTGACACGGACAACAGAAGGCACATGCCATACCAACAAGCCCCTATTGCTATCCTCATCTCCCAAGTAGGTTTGTTAACATGAGCAAAGCATGCACTGTAATATGCTTGCATAAGGGCCCCACTTTTCTCTCGCGATCTTGATGATGTGCCACCCTTGTACAGGGGCAGCCCATCTTGTTCCAATTTTTTCCAGCTGTGCGTAATCCTCGCAATTCCTCTGTACCAAAGACAGTGTAAGCTATTGTTTCCATGATGCATTTATTTGTTCACGCATGCATACCACATACCTGGAGCCCCGCCCAGTTCTCAATACTGTCACTGTCACCGCAGCTCTAGCTTAGTCTGGCAGTACACTTTGGCATACAGTTGTCCTCCATGTCATTCGTGCCATTAAATATTCCTCTGACTTTAAAGCTTTTCACCACAATCACTGAAGAAAGCCACACAGCTTTTCTTTTTTTTTCTTTTCAAATTTTGCTCTGCCAAGCTGGGAGTGAGGCTTTTACATTAGTGCAGCCCTTATTTGAGTGTATTATACGGTAAGAAGTAACAGCACTGCATGACCGATGTATGCATTACTTGTCAGTAGTGCTAATGTCTTATGTAGGAGTTCTCTTCTTTAATTGATTCTGACAGCAGTGATCAACATCAGGCTAACCCAGCCTCTTCCCAATTGAATACTTGTGATAATGAAGGTAAAAGCCATGATTAGAAAAGCTTTCGTTGTGAAACTCACTCAAAATTTCATATTTTCTATAGCCTTTTTCTTCCATCTACTTTTAATGGTGCTGAGGATGCAGCGAAGCATTAAAAACTTGAAAACTTGCATTGAATGAATTTGCTCAATAAATCAGTACTGCTAAAATTCAGCTGCAATACATCAGGATTCTATTTATACATTCTTTTCAATGCTATGTTTGTCCCCCTCGCTATCATCTGCATTTCAATAACAGCCCTAGAACTCTGCAGCTCAACAACAGACAATGTGCAAAAGTTCAGCCACTCACACGAGGTTTTCGTCCGCCTCGACAAACTCGTCATCGTTGAAGCCAAATTGCTCGACGAAGTTGCTTGTCACCTGCTCCATCTGGTAATCAGAAAAGGCCTACGGCCATATTCGCACCCACGTCACGAAGTCCCGCAGCACAGTCACACCAAGGTGGCACAGAAGGCACCACAATACAAAGCACTAACTGTTCACAACTACGCAACTAATGCAATGGAGATTACGACGACTAACGGCTGAATGCAGCAAGCTGGGCAAGAGTTAAAGCAGAGCAAAAAGAAATGTGTAATCATAAACACCTAGAAGGAGCAGAAAGCTTAGGATAAAATGAGACGATGCAACAGATCCAGTCACACATGCGAGTACATGCAAAAATGTCTTGCCAAATAGTGCAGATCTATGTGCTATGTAATGGTCTAGGCATGACAATGCTTCTTTTTTTTGCAAAAGGTCCTGAGCACGTACAACGTAGTGATTCCATTGGCTCAATTATATTTTATTATCAATCACCTCTCACGACCAGCTGACATTGCATTTTGTGTTGAATCAATGTGGCAGTTATGCCTTCTTCTGTACAAACCCATCCTATATGTAATAACCCCTCAGAGAGTAAGAAAATAAAAATGAATGAACAAATATCATAGCTTATGCGGAACACTGCTTGGACCACTGAGGTAGCACAAAAAGTGAAAGAATGGAACTAAAGTTCCTACATTATTCTAGCCCTTGCTCCCAGGCATTGCTAGGCAATGAACCCAATTTCTTTCCGGAAATTTAAACTATTGTCACCATGTTTGCCGAAACAACACCACTGTCAGCTGCCATCAAGTCATGTTCGACTCACAGCAACTACATAGATAAATGGCCTACAATTAGATCTGGGAAGGGATTTCTTTAACCTCACTCGGGCATTTCGTTAATCCATTTTGTACGCCACTTACCACTGCTAACTTTACCTACTGTTGATTCCTTGGCCAGTGAAGCAGTAGAACACAGGACACGGCCTAAGTGTTTATGCTTTCATCTACACTTTCAACAAGTCTTTCAACATGACAAGCCTTTCACAGCATGACAAGTTGCAAAAATATGTAGTGATAAACCAATTAGTGATAGTACTCAAAACATGGAAACAATGATGCAATCCCAGCACCTGCAATAGCTTACGGCACCTGCAGTACAGGAAAGCACGGCCTTCCAAGATCACTTCCCACTTCTCTGAGGCTGAAAAATTATGCAGTTACCTAAGGAATGGAAAATTTTCCCAATGCGAAAGGTTTTGATGTACTGTAAGGTTACAATACTAAAAGGAACAAAACAAGGAAAAAGCTTGGAGAAAAACACTATAGGGACCTCAGAAACATTCTATGCTACCTCCCAAAGCATTAGCCGTCTCTCCCAATTCAGGCAGGCTCCCATTAGCCAAGACAATCCGACAGGCAAAGGCCGGTGTCTAGTCGCAGCCACAAACCAATGACGAAGGCAATCTACAACGTGCAGCACAGACAGTAGTAAAATCAGGGCCAGGCAAGAAAATAAGACACGTGAGGTAAGGAGACAGACAGACGGCACGTACGCACAGAATTTCACACAAAAACTACTACAAGGAAGTCTGGTGGCACTGTACGGTACTGTACAGTACGGCACTGTACTAAGATGGCAGACACAGTGCAAACTATGGAGAAACATGGAGTTGCATTACCGTTGGCTTAATAACAAACTATAGGGTGTCCCGAAGTAAATGCAAGATTTGGTTGGCCACGCTTGACTCCTATAAGTTATTACAGTGCTCATAACAAAACCGGAAGTTGCGAGATCCAAGACAACTCCACTTAAAACGAAGCACATGATTGTTTGCTCACTGCTCAATGTATGTATGCTGGCAGCAAATCTCGCCGTGTCTCGCCCCGTCGCATCCCGCAAGTGTCCGTTATATCCAACATTCGTTATAAGAACATATTGGATACATGCTGATATCAGAAAGATTTATTTAATGAATTTTTCCGTTCATTATATACAATAATTCATTCTGTGTTTCTTTTATCCAGGTCCGACTGTATGTCAAACACTTGGCACAAGAAACTGAAAGCATCGCATTTTGCATGTGAATGCACGCCTAAGCTGTCCCTGCAGTTGGAAAGACAATGTGAAGACCTCGTGCGATTCATATTAAACAACGGTGAAAGGCTCACATGCCACATACTGGCACGGCAAGCCAATGATGTGCCATCAAAATCATAACATTAGATCATTCTCTCCGGTCTGCTGGAGGCAGAGCAGAAAAGATCACTTGCATTTCTCCCCTAGACCTAGTTGCAATATATATATTTTTTTTTCAACATTGGAATGTGCACTTATAACGGATATCGGACATAAAGAAGGTATTTTCAAGCCTCACACAGCTCTGTTACAACAAAGTTTTACTCATTAACCTGCTTGATGCCCACATCCTTCCTAAACTGACTTAAACAGCCATTAAAAGAGACACCAAATCGCTTTACACCAGTAAAGTACTGTTTCAAATCTGTTTTCATTAATTGAGCAAAAATCTGAGTGCCCTTATATCCATGTAATGTCACATATTTCAAAATAGTCCGTCCATACTTCGAATAGGCTGTCCCAATGGCCTGCCCGTCCCGACATGGGAGCAGCCCGCGGCGGCTCCTCCCTTGTAAAGGGGTTTCGGAGTCTCTCCTCAGGACCTGAACAAAGTTCATTGCCTGCCTGCCTGCCAGGTACCAGTGAATGAACTCAACACGATGCACGATGCCAAGCGGTGTGACTTTGGGCGATGTGATGCTACCTTGAAGTTCAAGAAAACACTGTGCGCAATTTGAGATTTAGGCTGTTGCGAGGATTTGATTTGGAACATCGGAAAGAGATATGATCAGTGTTACCGCAACTGTTAATGCACCTGGGCTTAAAAACATGAAGAAACTATCACTAAACTGTGCTAAAGGTCAAGTGCATGGGTTTGTAACCCTTGGCCGGGGACTCCCCAGCTTTATGCCATCAGGGGACCCTGATGACAGGGGCACCCATAAGCTGTCTGTAACAGCTGGGGTCCTCGCACCCAAGGCTCGCATCAAAAGGAAGTGATGCCACAAGTGAACAGCTCTTCAGCAGTCAATCAGTTACAGAAGATTTATGCAGACCAATAAACAATTTTTTTTTAATTACTGCTTTGGGCCAGGCAGGCACTTATCCCACAAAGTGTTCAAATAACCAATGATGATGAAGTAGCACGTGTATTAACTTTGGTACTCATAGACAACCCCGCCTGGTCCTATCCTACAAGATGTAAGGTTGTCTGCAGAACCAAAGGGTTCCACTGAACCCAGCTTGGGAACCCCAGCTCTGCACAAATGTCACAAGTATGCCTGCCCACCAAAGTTAGTGGAACATGGAGGAAACCAAGGAGCTTAACTAGTGCGCGCTCTAAGCAGGTCAGTGAATATCAATAACTGCAGCATTTAACAGTCACGTAAACTGTGCAATGTACTCACAGACAACTTTCTCAGATAACTCACAGGCAATCCCCACAGTCTCGTTTACGAAGACGGACGTCTTACTACAGCCTTCATGTTAAAATAAGGCAAAATGCCAACACCCAGTTTCTCAAATTTGTTTTCACATTACTCCTCTTCATTATGCGAATACGACACCATCGAAAGTAGCAAGCTAAGCCATGCCTGCCAACCTGTGTGCTTTCGTAAAAATCCTGTGGATCCAACAGAAGAGGATACCAGATTTTTTTTTTTTTCTCCTTCTGTGCTCTCAGATGTGCTTTTCGTGGTATACCTACACTCACTTTATTACCAATGATTTACCTTTAGACGCAATGCACAAGCAAGTTACCATTTCAGCGACGCTGCTCTTGGCCATTTGGCTTGCTTCAGGAGCTTGGCCAAATAAACTTGTTGTGAAGCAAGCACACCTCCAGCATATGGTGTCTTGTATAGCTGGCAGTACAAGTACCACCACAATCTCTCTTTTCTTATGGCTTTATTTTTTCCCCAACATAGCTTATTTTCCGCAAAGCTTGAAACATTTGTAAGACCGCAGAACAAGCCCGAATTCATAACCTTTAGGAAAGATTCGCGAGATTTTGCAGGTATGCTATATGCCAATTCGATATTTTCTATGAGAAACCGAAGCGGAAATCCCTGTCAAATTCTGCTGGACTACTAGGCACAGTAATGCATGTGCGAAAGCTTCACCCCCATGGCTTCTTTTCATTGCCACAGAAAGTTGGATGAGAGTATACCATGCCATGCCCATAGCTCACTGCACCCTATCCTATTCCCAAGTTCCAGACCCTGTGAGCAACAGGTGAGAAGGAACTTCACCTTCCCCGAATTTAGCGATTCCAAAAAGCTTCGACGCACAGGTGGTGCATCTTCAGCCACAACACAAAATATCCGTGTAGCTCCCATTGTTTGCACTGTGGTTCAATGTCTCCACACCAGAGCGCCCTCTAGTAGCCCTCATATGAAACTCTATGGTTGTGGAAGGGGAGCAAGGAAAAGAGAGAGAAGCAAGGAAAGAAAGAAAGCCTATCTCACCTGCTGCACAGACCTTGGGAAAACCTGCATTGTGGGAAGTGAGGAAGAAGGAGGGTTAGCAAACAGAATCATGAACCCCTCAGGGGGGGGGGAGAAACAAACGAAAAAAATAAAACCCAGAGCCCAAAGAGAGAGACGAAGGGTCTTTTTGACGGGCATACAGGGTGAGTTGCATCGCATCACATTACAAAGGCTAACCCCGCCAACACCTCAAAAACTATTCAAAGACCCTTTTCTTGTCACGGCACATGTGACAAGAAAATTCACATTATTCTAGTTGTCGCATTGTGGGGGCTAGTCATGCCCGCACCTAGTCGCACACCAGTCGACTAGCTGCAAAGATCTCGTAGGGAAACGAAAAACGCTGAGATTGTGGAAAGAGTGAATGCGAGTCTCGTCACATGTGACGAGAAAATTAACCCGCCTTGAGACTTGACGTCACAGGTGTAGTGACGTTAACATGTCAGACTGATAAAAAAAAACAGAGAAACAACAGAGCCAGAGCCCAAGAAGAGAGAAAGGACAGTCTTTGACGAATAAACACAGTGAGTAATGTAAAGCCTGCACCTTTTAATTGTCACACATGGGTAAATCCACAAAAACCGCAGGCAAGGATGGAGAGGAAAACAGGTGAGGCATGGTGAAGTGTGACAGAATGGTCCCCAAATAACAGGCATCTCGGGACATGCTGAACTTTTCTTTTGGCGGTTCACTCTTGAAAATATGGTTGTACTGTCACTGCTAAATCGTCACAGTTGTAACTATGTGCAATAAAACGAACACTGTTCTGAATGCCCTAGAAGCTCTACAAGCTCTCTCATTCATGCAGCTGAGAGCTTGTCTTTTTACCTCATCATAACAAACCAGTGCACTTAACACATTCAATGTGACATAGGTCACGGGTGGGCTCTTGCAGTTTTTCTTCCTATGCAGCTGTACAGGGCTTTTCCGCAGTGCGCAAGTGAAGTCTTTGCTAGAAATCTGAGAGAAAAAAATTCTTGTTCTTTCTGATCTGATGCATCATGGTGCCCTTTCTCCACAGCTTGAGTAACTTTCAAAGGAGCACAACTCCCTGGCGATTCACAGGTGGGTCACGAAGCCCCAGAGAAATACGACAAGTGACCCCCCCTAGTGGATCCCGATGCACAGGAATTCGGACTAAGAACTGCTCACACAGCGAACATGCTAAAAACGATGATGGCCCATTCACACAAAGCAAAGCAGGGAAGCATCAAATAAGATCCACACTGGATTTCGCTAAAGAAGAGAGAAAACTGCTGGGAACTGTTTCGGCCCACAAGACTGTAAAATGTATTTTTCTGCCTAGAATGAAAGAGCTAAGCTGCCCCCCCCCCAAAACTGCTACCAGCTAAACACACAGTTCATGCACTCCCCAGTCAGCTGTCACAAAACCCACCTGTTTATTTTACTGAAATCCGAAGTATAACCACCAGGCCTCTGCATTGTAATTTCCTTGCACCATAACAGTTGTTGCTAGCCCTAAAAACATCCATGTGCAGTGCAACTACAGAGTGTACTAGGCAATGAGGAGACCAGATGTTCTTCCCAGCAGCAATATTTCTGCTAAGCTAAACCTCACAAAGCATGAAAAAATTATTTTCTATCAACAGTTCATCTGCTGCTAACCTCCTGGAAGGTTTCTTCACAATTCCAGGTGGAATAGCCTACAATGGTCACCAAGACTGGTGTTTCGCTTTGCTGTTTAAACAAACTTCACAAGCAGCGTCTCAGAATTTTGTTTCTCAATCTCAAGCACGACATTCAGCGTCCTGGTGAAGGTGGAAGCAGCCGTGACGAGGTTCCTCGAGATGACCCCGATACAGATGCATTTTCCGATTCCCATTTCTGCAGAGACAGTACCCCAAGGTCAGTCTTCTGATTGGCCCACTCAGGCACGCACACTGAACTAGTGTGCTGTGTTACTATTCTTACTGTCACCATTCGTCTGCAAGGCTGCATTACCTCACCTTCTGCAAAACAGTTGCGCAAGTGCCTATCTTGCCGTAAATCCACAAAGGACCTGATCACATGTGAACATAGCTTTTTGCATGCAAGCAAGCAAAAGTCAGAGAGGCTTCTACAGCCAGTAGCTGTTGTGCAACTGCGCTGTGTCTGCTTTCCGATGCTGCATTCCATCGAAGAAGTTAATGCCGAAGTTGCAGAAGCGCAGCACTTCATACCGCCGTTCACAGACTGAACTCCAAGACCGGAGACTGCGTTGGCGCCGCCAAAGGCCGTTGCAACCGAACCGGTCCATGCAGCTACTGTGCTGCAGCCAATCGGACTACGCTTTTTGGGGATGACAATCAGAATACGACTCCTGGCTGCAAACGCTGGCTACGCACCTGCTGAAGCGCCGCCTCTTGGTGGAAGCCGACATCACGAAGATCGATGCACTCGTCGTCATCAGTGCTGGATACGTTGGGCATTCCGCCACCCTAGACCAAGGGACAATAAGCCCACCGTCAGCTTTCACTGCCATCATCTGCTTGTTTTAA
This sequence comes from Dermacentor variabilis, assembly GCF_050947875.1. Taxonomy (NCBI): domain Eukaryota; kingdom Metazoa; phylum Arthropoda; class Arachnida; order Ixodida; family Ixodidae; genus Dermacentor; species Dermacentor variabilis. Next base: position 34,058,150 of record NC_134578.1, on the reverse strand, counting down.
GCCTACTGCTGGCCAGAGGACTCTGATAAGCACAATTTTCTTAGCCCCTTCTGAGCCTTAGATGAGCTGGCTTCATTCTTGCGTTTCTGGTAAAAACAGCCAAGGACGAGCTCAACTAGTCTGCGGTACTTTCGCTTGGTCACGCTTTTGGCAGATGGCAGCCCACAATCCACGCAGAAGTGAATTCATTCATTAAGAGCATGTAAAACATGTTGGCAACTGGGATCTTCACAATTAATTTGGGCATTTTTGGTCACAATCTGGGATAATAGCGTAGCACAGAAGGGGTTCATTACACCTGTTGTGCATTAGTCAGCTTTCACGGTCACAAACAAATCTAAAGTTTTTGATGTTTGCACGCAGCATGGCTATGATCTGGGTTTTACAGAGCTGCTATAACAACGTACTGCTCAGAACAGCTTCGCCAAGGGAAGCATTAGCGTTGTCGAATTCGCAGCTTTTGTATCTTGCAGTCTTAACAACTAATTCAAAGAGTGCCTTGGACAGTGCAAAGACTACGTGTTGGTAACCGACTTACCCAGAATCTGACATTTTCATGCCTTGCTATCACTGCAAGGGATGGCTTCTGTAAACTACACACTCCACCAAAAAAAAAAAGCGTAGATCAATCTGCTATGCACTGCAAAGGTCGCCATCACTTTTGTATGTTAGTGCGTACAATTCTTCCGGAGGCCTAACCAATATGAGCCCCTTTGTTTTCGATGTCTGCACTTTATGTTACAGTGGTGAAGTTCTGGCTTTTATGTTTAGATCACAGTTCACGCCATGTTTAGCGACTAGATGACTAGCAGCACGACGTACCGTGACAGCAATGACATTATGGTTCTCTCTTATCTGGAAGCAAGAAAAGATGATGGCGTGAACTGTACCACGCGCACTGCTGTTCGCGTTTTATTTGATGCCAACAGCACATTACAGTGTAGCCGCACTGTGTGGTAATACTACTCCTATACTGCAATATAGCTTCTGTTTTCTTAGATGTTTCTTTTCTCGCTTTCAGATACCCAGGACAGAAATGAAAATACTGCAGTATAAGGGAAGCATCATCGCACATTGCTGTCAAATTGGATGTGCGTGCCTATCAATGCTGATGACCGGATGGAACGCCGTACACCTTCAGTTATGCTCTGGCCACACATTCCGCTGTTCGCGCTTCACGTGGCCTTCATGTGGCCTTCGTGTGGCCTTCATGTGGCCTTCATGTGGCCTTCGTGTGGCCTTCGTGTGGCCTTCGTGTGGCCTTCGTGTGGCCTTCGTGTGGCCTTCGTGTGGCCTTCGTGTGGCCTTCGTGTGGCCTTCATGTGGCCTTCATGTTAGCGCTTCATGTTAGCGCTTCATGTGACGGCGATAGTTCGTTAGAGAGAGCAATCCTTTAAACTTCTGAAGAAGCTTGATCTTGGCAAGTTGCTTAACGTTTGACATGGAAACTTCCCAGCAGCACAAAATGACGGACATGAACAAAAACATAATACAGCACCTACATTTGTCCGATACGTTAATTCATGATTTATTCAAACAATGACAAAAAACATTTGTCTTATCAAGGAGGCTGATAAAAGAAGGCATGAATGCCTTCATGTCCGTCATGTTGACGTGCTGATAAGTCCTGGTGATTAGCAAACAGCCACAAAACCAAAATTGCTGAATGTGTGCTCAACAGATCCAATATGCAATGGTACCAAACATTTCATGATGATGACATAAGGTTAGGTTAAACAGACACACGTAGCTGTCTAGCTGTCCAATAAAGCCAACATAAACAAATTTCATGAAGTGTCAGTTTCTTGGTCAAATGCACGAAATTAAAAGAATCTTGTCCAACTTACCAAACACACGGTGTTTTTCTTGTTTATTTCTACAAGCGTCTCTGTAGTAAACGTCTTCCATCGTCCCTGCATATCCTCAGGAAGGTCTGAGAAATAGAACATGCAGACACCTTCGATAAGGCTCTTGCCACGGTTAGGCGGCCCTCATGACAAATTAACATAAAATTATTTAAATTATTAAGGGCAACCGAAACAGAACCTCACTGTCACTGTCAACAGTGGTAGGCGTTCCTCTTGAGGTAGCACATGACATTTATATCCACATCTTGTTTCCAAGTTCAGATACTATAGGATGACAGCGATTGAAAGGATGCTCCACATCTGCTGCCATGGCTAACACTGCCTCAGCAATTACACATATGCCTAAGAACGTGAACATGGGAGGGAGGGAATAGCTGCCTCATCTCAACTGGTAAAGCTCCTACCAAGTTGTCTCATCTTCCACTTTTAATTTCCCTATTATTTTTACATTTCAATTAAAAAGCACAGTTAAGTTCCGTGACGCTTTCTTGGCTTCATTCAGTCGTTACTAACGATAAATGAAGTCCCATGGTTTTTCTCATTCATTTGGCCTTTCCAACGTTACCGCTCATTGCCGATTTATTGCTATCATTATGTAGTCACTATAAGAGCAACCTTATGCATAGCTTGAAGCTAGGGCAGGGAAACTGCTTCTGCCGTTAACCCGCTATTAACAGTGGCACTGAAGCTCCGATTTAGTGGCCCTATATAACTTTTGTTTTCCACTCCAGTACATACTATCAGCTTTCCAAATGCTCCAGGACAAGCGCACCTTTTAACCGCTCTCGCACAATTTCAGAGTTGTTCCCACCGTCCGCTGCGGCTACGATGTCATTGACAATTTTCGTAAGGTGGCCCATGTAACCGCGCCGGTGTTTTCCGGGCTGAGATCTGGGAAAAAGAGGCAAAATTTTCGCAACGGCAACCTTCAGGCACTTGAGTCAGCATATTTGCTTTTTCTTCATTTGCATGTTTGAGAAACCCGCCACGTTTCGCAAACTCATGGTGCTATGTCTAATGAGTTCTAAAATTATCTGGGCATGCTAGCAACACTGACAAGGAGGTGCCTACATCACTTTTGTTGATGTGCATAGGATGGTGACGATATTTCTAACAAGTGATGTTCAAAAATCATAGTAGCAACCTTGACGGCAACTTAACCGGAAAAAAAATTAATAACTTGATTTTTCTAGCATTTTTCTCTTACAATAGCGCACATGCAACTTGAAACAAGATGAGATTTCAGTTGAACCTCGTTAGAACGAGGTTGCGTTTAACACATACATTCATTATATCCAATATTTGGAAGAAGATATATTCGTCAACACACTGATACTAGCAAGAAACATTTTCGATTTGCTTCGTTATATCTGCATTTAGTTTGTCGAAGTTCGACAAAATAACACCTTCTGTCAAAAGCTCACTGCTACACTACTTGTCACAAAGTTGGCCAAGCTCTTGTCTGAAGGAGGTGCTGCAATGCAGGATTCCAAGTAAAAAAAAAACCAGCTAAGACACAGGACATGTGTGACAATCAGGGAGCGAAATGGATGAAGAGTTGCGTATGCAACTCAACTGTTCAACGGTGTTGGCGTCCCAGGCGTCCAGGCACCTCTGCACCAGCGTGCAGCTTCCCAGGAGCTGGTCCAGCAGCGGGTGCACCTTGTTACCCTCCTGGTCGAGTGAGTGCGCCGAACTAATCACCGAGCTCACCAACTGCACCACTTGCGTGTGCAGGAAGTTGTTCCACGAGTACTCAAAGAACAGGTCCTGCACGAGCAGCGGCATGGAAGTTGTAAATAACTCCATGACAACTCGTGCTTGCGCATGGCAAATAAGGTGGGCTGTTGCCAAGGCGTTTTTCCGAATATCTGGGCCACGGTTCCCATTCCCACCTTTCGGAGGTGTGATAGCCACATATTCCGATGTCACTTCCCCATTTTACACATACCAACTGTGATCTTTGTTGGTTTATAGCAAGAGGAATCAGGTTATTCAACTTTGGTTGAGTGAAAACAGAGTATTGAAAAATGATTTCTGTAAAGCTTCCTTTTTGTAATGTTTGATCAATTTATTCTATCAAAATGAAAACAAAGTCAAGAATGCCACTGTCGCATGTTTAACAAACTGTTGCTGTTGGTATTCTGAGCTCACTGCACAAGCCTTTTTGCATGCAAGTTCAGCATTTGCAAGCTTTTTTAGAAGTCAGACGCACGCATGAGCGAATGGCTCATTTGCTACACCTGCGACAGCACGCCTGTGAAACAAAGCAAATTGCGCCATGTGAAACGAGCATTAGGCTTGTGCACAGCATTTATCGCTGAGTAGATCTAGATGCGGTGACAAAGCCTGTAGAGTGAATTTTTTTTTGTGTGTGCATTTATGTGCCAAGAACAGTGTTGGCGAGCATTACTAAGACTAACAGTGTGCGGCTACTCTCAGCACTTGGTCAAAAGCTGCCTGAAGCCTAAGCTTAGCGGTCAAAGCTAAGGAGGACATCGCGATGAAAGTGCTTTATTGTTATTCCTCATCAGATTTTCGGCAACCACTACACAGAACTAATGTTCCGATGGTATTCACTCAACTTTGACGCTAACTCTGGAGAATAATTAGTTACACAGTGCGCACACTGCAACATGGCATGACATTCTTGTTTCCACATTCACCAAACTTTTCCAACACTTGATGTGAATGCGAATAAACTGCTTTTTGCCAGACCAATAAGGACACAGTTGGCTAAAGCTTCCCATGCACTATTGTCATGTGACAACTATTGAGCCTTTTCTTGGTTGACTCTCTAACAACTTTGTGATGCTGTCATGCGACACTCTTCTGTATCCTCCCTCAACTGACTCCCTAACTCGCAGCTTAGCATTGGTGTCATGTAACACGCTTCAGCGCATCCTCTCATCCGACCCTCACTCACAGCTTAGCATCAATGACATGCGACATGTGACAGTATGCCCTCTCAAATGACCCCTTCTTTAAAGCTTAGCAACAACATTGTGTGACACTCTTCAGTACGCCCACCTAATTGACTCTATCATTCACAGCTTGGCACCTACGTCCTGTTGTGCTCTTGAGTACAACACCTAGACTCCTTCACAGCTTAGTGCCAGTGTCAAGTGGCACTCTTCAACACATGCTCTCAACTGACTACTTCATCAGCTCAGTGCCTACTTCACACAGCACTCTCTAGCACCTATTGCTGGATTGACTCCTCCAGTGACACATATAGTAGTATCTGAAGAAATGAAATCTTGGCCCACGCAGCTCGTTCGTGTCCTGTTCGCAGTCAGTAAAAGCACCAGATTCAGAGTCAAAAGGGCCTAGACTTAAATATCTCTTAGGTGCCTTAATGGCTCTTATTATGGCAATTACCAATGCCAGAACGTGAGGACGGCATATTCACATTGCACTGGCCTCCAGCAAAATGACCCTGTCAGGCAAGTGCCCCAATACCGGCTCTCACTGGTAACAGCAACTTCACGCTACACCTGATGGGCACTCATAATGGAAATGCTTCCGCTTACCAGGATCGTGGGCAGGGCTCCCAGTTCTGCCAGTTTTTTGTTCACATCTTCATTGTTGGAGTTGATGAGGGCATTCACCAGATGGCAGACTTCAAGGCGTGTCTGTCCCAGAGGAGGGTCCAGTACGCCAAACGTTGTCGTCCAGCATAGTTTCTGCCACATGCAACAAAAAAATAGCAGTCTCTTCATACAGCTTTATACAACTCACGCACAGTGGGCTGGCGTGAGAACTTTAGCGCAGTTCTGCCCCCTGTGTGTTGTTTTTGCCTATTCTTGCTAATCAAGCCTGCTCTCACAGTTAAAAGTGGCTTTCTCGATATTGTAGAAAGCGCAACCTACTAATACAGCTACACCAAATTTTCTCTTGAGTGGTTCCTTTAAGTTTCAAGCGGTTCAAGGCTAGCTGAGTGTTCAAAACTAATCAAAATTAGCGAGACCCACATGGGCCGGGGCAGCTGAGCATTAGCAGACGGTAGTCAGCAATAGTATGACAGTCGTACTTCTGGAAGTATAATTCTTATCAAAATTCAAAACACAAAGTTTTGCTTACTTCGGATTGTTTTTTTAAACTGCATAAATAAATATACAGCCGAACCCACTCATAACGACCCCAGGTATAACTATCCATCAGTTAAAACAAGCGCATTTCAATGCATTTACAATTTTCCAACCTTGGCTGGCTATGAAAACTGCTTCGAGATGTAATGGGTGTTCTTTAAATCACCATACAGCTACAACAGCCAATTCGAACCGAGTCAGGGTAAAAAGAGGGCACACGCGAAGTGTCAAAGCATGGCAGCGCGTGCCCAGCTCCAGTCGAACCGCGACAGTGACATGGCCTTTGAGGTGAGCGGGTGATTGCCTCACATGGATTTCGAAAGCCGCAATGAAGGCCATGCATTTTAGAGGCAAGCCTTCAGGGTGAAGGCGTGCCACGCACAGCATAAACAGCGTGGCGCCGAGCAGTACAGCATTGGATGCCACGACAATGCCGCTCTCATTTTTGCGCAGTTGACTGAGCGGCACCATACATTACACCTGTTTCAACGACTTGGAACGACCATCTACATCTTTCCACCATGGGAACAATGGCCGCTCAAGCGTTTCTGTAGACAAGGCCCAAGCCGGCGAGAACTCTGCACAATGCGCTGCTCCTATGCAATACTGTAAAGGGTTGGCACTTACTAAGCTGTTATTGGGTGACCACGGTTTGGCAGCACTTCGTTTATGCGATGCCAACTGCTGATAATGGCACACGGTGACGTTTTAGCTTTCGAATGTTGCATTTTTTGTTTCAACTGGAGTGACACAGAGAACGTAATATTACCGCTCTTGAGCGGCTGACGTGCAGTCCTAATGCAGAGACCATCGTGTCTGACACCTTAGCAGTATGGCGGCATGCCTCAGCAGTTTTTGAAGCTTTCGCTTGTGGCCAACTGCAATGTGTCACTCTCGTGTGCAGAATACACTCATGTCCCGCTGGTGGTAAAATACATCACAAGTCCTCGAATAAAAAATGGCTAGTTGCAGTTTTGAAATGACAGATGGCAGGAACTGGGTGCCGTTTCGAAAGAGCTACATGTCGTCGCATTTCGTTCTTTAGATGGGTGTTTCTAATGGAAGTTCGCAGCTAGGTACGGGAATGCACCGGGAACAAGAAGGACACCGGAAATCTGGTTTTTGGACCAAAGTGCCGCCGAATAGTAGCTGCTGACACAACTTCAGTGCGGTAAATTTTTGAGCATTTTTATGGCGAGTCCCTATAAAGAACTACCGATATAATGACCACTTTTTGCGGAACTATCGAACTCATTATAAACGGCTTTGACTGTAAACATTAACAGTAGGAAAAAGCACTCTGAACTAAATACCCATTTTGATTATGTCAGCTATTGGCCAATGGCAGCTGCACATGGGAATCTGCTATATGACGAAATATGACAGCTCCTAAAAGTGTAGGGAGACGGCTTTTGTTGAAAGCAGAGTGTTTAAGAAAAAGGAAATTTCAAACTCTGCTTACGAGCTCCACGGGGCTGCACACAACTGCAAGATTTCACCAATATGTCCACAGCAGCGTATGCTATCAGCAGACTGTGTTTTTTCACCAAGCCGAAGGGGTGTTTCAGGACGCCTTTAAGACATCCATGCCACAATGACACCTAATCTATCCATAACAGACATTTCTAAAGAAAACATTTGCTTGCATGCTTTCAGAATCCAGCTACCCACCTGAGGTGGGTCCATGAGCAGCTTGAGGAAGTCGCTCAGACGTGGCAGCACCGCAGCCAGCACCTTTTCGACGCCCGCCCGAAGCCGCTCCACGTCGAGCGCCGTCATCTGCTCCGCATTTTCGCGGAAGAAGAGGGAAGTGAAGACAGCCGTCTCGGACTGCATCATGCCGGGACCACTGCCTCCTCCGAGCCCTCCGCCATTGGGGCCATCAGCGTTATTGCTGTTCTGCTGCTGCTGCTGTTGCTGCTGACCAGCCAGCCTGAAATGACAACCGGAGCAGCCACGCACAAAAGAGTGAGATTCAAAAATGAGAAGCTCGGGAAAAGCTAAGAAGTTCAGTGACAGTGTGCTCGCTAAACCTGCTGACCACGGTGCACCACAGCTAACAGCCACAGTCCATAAGTGTGCCTGCTGCCACGTGTGACCGCATGTGCGACTGACTGTATCTGTATGTTGCCATGGCAGGACGAAGACCACTCGAGACCTTGAATGCGGTGGCACAGCTATATGCATGCACTAAACAACAGGCAACACCATTCTCCTAGTAGGCTGGCCATCTTTCTATTGCACAACAGCATAGTTTGCAAATGTAGTTTAGCTTAATACTCCTTTTAGGTGTGCCTTTATTGCGCACTTAAGTACAAGAAGGTAGAGCGTATGAGTATCTTTACCTCACAGTTTGAAAAAAGGTCTGTCACCCATATGGCCTGCTTCCCAAAGGCGGACTTAACAAAAAGAGAAATGCTTGCAATGCCAGTTTCATGGTTAAAAAAAATTGTTTAAATGAGCAACGACCTTTAAGTCCAGCTTCGGGCTGTCCAAAGGGCCTGCGACAGGGCTGAAGATCACAGTCTTCCGCCCCCGGCGCGGCCCGCAACTACGACAACGTAGTCCCTTAGGACCAATTAAAGTTTCTCTCTCTCTCTCTGTCTGTCTCTCTGTCTGTGTCTCTCTCTGTCTCTCTGTCTGTCTCTCTCTCTCTCTCTGTCTCTCTGTCTGTCTGTCTCTCTCTCTCTCCTGTCTGTCTGTCTGTCTGTGTCTGTCTGTCAGTCAAACAGGGCCTCACCCTTGCTTCCGGAATTCCAGCAATGACAGCAAGACGGAGATCCCATTGACAAAGACCGATTCGGACATTTCGTCCCCAGAGAACACATGCTCCAGGAGCGCAGCCACAGTCTCCGTCCTGCAAGGGCACAAAATGAAGGGAAAAGGAATGCAACTCGTCCAACTGCACCAAGAAATGCAACAAAGTTTGGCCAGCTGGAATTAATTGAGCATTTATAGCTCTCTTGAAAGAGCACATTTTTAAAGCAGTACTTGTAGCTGGGCTTGTTGGCACATATTCAGTAAATATAAAGGGGCGAAACCTGGAACAGGGTCAAAGCAAGAGGATGTCAAAGAAACAGCGCTCGTTCCATCCTCTTTCTTCGTCCGTGTTCCTGGTTACACTCCTTTACATCCACATTTTCAAAGTTGTTGAAATTCCACGGCCCGCTTTATGAATTGCACATTTAAGAATGACATTTAAGTATGAAGATTAGGGAGCATTAACCCTTTAGGTGCCATGAAGAAGGTGTTATTCTGGCGCATTTTGTTTTTCATTCAGTCCCAGGGATTACTCTGTCTCATCCATGTGTTTCGGCGCTCTTTATAAGTGCCATTAACAGGCCAGGCTGGTGCAATACATTTTGGCGTCCTGGCAAATTCCCTCCTTGGCCGCTAGGGGGCCTACAGATTCAGTTCGTCTAAAGTCCCTTGATAATTTGAAAGTATTGCCACCCTTTGAACTCTGCCGCTGCCGCGCGACCTCCTCGCCTGATTTCTGCCCCTTGCGCGACCCCCAACAGCAACGAGTTTTACCCCCGTTTTTCTGCACGATTGGTCTCCCTGCCATTGCCTTTGGAAATGCGCAGATCTTGCGTTTTTCTTTTTAGTTCGTGCCATTTTTCTCCTCCGCTCGGCTGGCTGGGCGCTTTAGCTTGGCGTAGCGAACGTTGTACGCTGTGTATCTTGCTCTATGTGCTAGCGCTATGCCATGCTGTTGCGCATATAACTGCAGCAAGAAGCCTGAAGATGGTTATGCAGCATTTATGATACCACGACGAAAGCATGACGGCTTGCGCAGGAAGCAGTGGCTGCATAACATTGGCCAAAAGCACTTTGTTCCGACAAAGAGCAGCATTGCTTGCGAGGTGAGGAGTATTTCTTATCGCTCGTAGCAATGTTTTTTATTCTTCTGGCCTGCTCACCAGCATTTTTGCTTCAGCAATTTGTATGTTGCATAAAAATGCAGTTGTCCTCAGTATGCTTAATATTTTACGGCGGCTCCATCACCTCGGACGTCGCCAGCTGTTGTTATTCAGTCAGAAACGCAGCAATATAGATTCTGCTTTCCGCTGTGAAGAATTATGCGCGAAGATACAGCCTTTCGATCGCACTTTTTGTGATTGTTAGGATCCGTTGCCTGTTTTACTGAAAATTGAGATAGCAGCTTGTAGAAGAGCTATTATTCCTAGCTTATGTCGATCTGTGCATCAGTATGATACAATGAATGCAAGCCTTGAAAAAATTAGTGACAAGTACACCCGTGGTATTGCAAGTGATGAGCGTCACATAGCGTTTTTTAAAGTTTTAAGGCAAAACACTTTAGATCTGTATGTTTCAAGGTCGCGTTGTGAACAGAAGATATCACGTGACCCAAGGAAGGCCAGAGGTGACCCAAAGCATGTCCACCCCTGTATAAAAGAATAATTAGCCAAGTTAATTAATGATTCATTAGTGATTGAATTAAGGTGAATTAGGAAGGATTAAGGCAGATTAGAGTGTATAAGGAGGATTAAGATGCATGAATAAGGATTAAGGTGTATGAAAGAGGATTAAGGTGGATGAAGGAGGACTAATGCAGATTAGGGTGATTAAGGTGAAATAGGGTTGATGAAAGAGTATTAGGACCAATTAAGATGGATTAGGGTGCATGAACAATGATTATGGAGCGCTGTGTATGTGGTCTCTCACAGTCCGTGTCCTTTGCGCTGTACGTCATTTTTTATCATGAATTACCAACTATCCCAAGCAGGATTAAGGAGGATTAAGCTCGATTAGGGTACATTAATGTGAATTGAGGCTGATAAAGGAGGATTAAGACCAATTAGGATGGGTTAGGGTAGACTAAGGTGGATTAGGGTTGATGGAGGTGGATTAGGGTATATTAAGCAGAATTAAGGTGAATTAAAGTGCATGAATAAGGACTAAGGTTGTGGGGATGCGCGACTCTCATGCGTCCCCTGATATCTTGTTTTCCCGCATAGCTCCTGCAGTGCAGCGTCGCCCCGTGGCCTGGCGCCTGCGGCGGTCGGAGTGGTACAAGCGCAGTGCGAGAGATGGCGCAAGTGTTGCGCTACTGCGGGGTTACTTGGGTGCGGGAAAGGCTCCCTCTTTGGTTCGGGACAGCAAGCAGTGCGGACGTGCCGTGCCGTGCGTGCACCGATCCATGCTTCTGCGAGACCGTCTCGCGTGGCCGCCTTCGAACACGCCACTGTTCCCGTGACCGTACACGCGAACGACCAGGCATTGGGATCCAGCATGGGGCAAACATATTCGCTCGCTACCAGGTTGCGGTGAGTCGGACTTCTAGATTTGTCGCGCGCCCATCGGCATGTTTTGTGGATAGCAACTCGGCTAGCAGGCACTGATCTATGAAAGGTGCAATAAATGCCCTTGTGATTGTTTGCACTATTGTGTTGTCGTTTCTTTGTCCCAAGAGTACAGGAGGAGAACCCCACAAGGTCTATGAAGGAGGATTAAGGTGGATTAAGGTTCTAAAGCCTACTGTAATAAACCTTAATCCAGACTAATCCTCCATCCACCTTAATTGGCCTTAATCCTCCCTAATGTACCTTAATCCATCCTAATTCACCATAATCCTCCTTAATAAACTTTCATCCACCCTAATCCTCCGTAATGCACCTTAATTCTTAATCCACCGCAGTCCTCTTTCATTCACTTTAATCCACCCTAAATCACCCTCATCTACTTTAATCCAACATAATCCTCCTTAATCCACCCTGATCCTTCGTGATTCTCTTTAATTAGTCTACCATAATCCACCATAAGTCCACCATAATCCTCCTTAACGCATATCAATTCACCTTCATCCAACCTAATTCACCTTCATCGACGTTAATACCCCTTAATCCTGCTTAATCCATCCTAATCCACCTTAAGTGACTTTAATGCACCTTAATTCTCCTTAATACATCTTGATACAATCACTAATCATTCATTATTTAACTTTGCTAATCAGTAATCATCTCTGTACATGGCTGCACAAGCTTTGGTTCGCTTCCAGCCTTCCTTTAGTCAAGTGATATTTTCTGTAGCTCACAACGTGACCTTGAAACAGATCTAAAGCTTTCGCTTAATAAGCCATATACAGAGGGATGTGCCACAAGCAATACATCAGATGCACCAATTAAAGCATCTCATCATGTGGCAGAAACATTGTCTAGAGTATAAAGATCGCCTCAAAGCTCCTTTAACATCAGTATACTCCGTTCATACGGCTCCAAGAAAAAGACCAACCTCCTCATAAACGTTGCCTTCAGAATTATCGATGCTGTTATCAGCATTTCTCAAAATTTTCACCACCACTGGGGTGCGCAACTGGCCCAAAATGACACGCCTCCATAGAATGCTGCAGCCCGTCCGCGGGAGCCCAGGAGAAAAAGCATGCCGTGCGCAGCCGGCGGGCGAGGAGAATCGAGGAGGAAAGCGCCGTGAGGAGGAGAGTGTAACAACTTTCAAATTATCAAGGGGCTTTATGTTCGTCTAGAGTTACTGTACATGGCTCCCACAGGAAACCAGAGTTAGGCTTCTGTTTTCTACATGCTGCTCCGTTGCCATTCACCAAGCGCAGTTACATGGAACTCTGAATTGCTGCAGAGAAGCCACTCTAACAGTGGCAACATGCCAGCGCCCATACAGCGCCAACCAGCCGCTTCGATCTGAACTTGCATCTGTTACTCGCTCTCTCTGCCCTATCAGCAAGAAACAAGCAGCAAAATCTGTCATCGCTAAGTCTCACGTCGAGCTGACGTCAAATAATTAGGTATGTTTTGCCGTAATTATTAAGGTCGGTTGTTTGTTGAAAGCAAACCGTAAAACTGGTTTGCTTTCTAGTTAGCAGATGGCGCCATAGCATTAGCATTGGTGATGTGTTAACGTTGCCAAAAGCTGTAAAATCTTAATTTTTCACTGCATCATTAATTTACTACCCTGAAATAGCATGGTACGTGATGATGGTAGCAAGCAAACACCAAGTAGAAATGAAATGAAATGCAAGTGTGTGTAATAAAGAACGAAAGAAATAGACGCCAAGCAGACACTGTGGCACAGGTGAACATTTGTAAGGGCATACGCCCGTACTAATTGCTAAGGAGGCTGCAAGGCAACTTCAGGGAAAGCGTACAGGTAAAGCGAAGCCCTGGTGTCGCATGTAAGCACAGCCTATGGTCACGGCGTCAAAACATTTTTTTTGCGTCAATCCACCAACCATGGAGCATGTGACATGATGGCAAGCAGACTCTGAGCAGCAGACAACGCGATGCGGATGAACACATCTCGAGGGGCATTCGGCCTTCCTATCAGCTAAAAATTCGTGTAGTTTCCACAGTGCTTGCAATGAGCTTGTGACACGGATTCCGTCTGTATTACCTTTGTGATCTTGAGGGTACAATAAAAGCAATAGCCCCTGCGTGAATGAGAGGTGGCTTCAGTGAACAAAAGTGTATTGCAAGATGGCAGACCTATGCCCAACTCTGGCTCCTATACAGCAACTCTACGTTCGTCTAGGTTAGTCAGGTAGAGATATTATAGGCCGGCTGAAAGTCGCGTGTTGCCATGCCTGCCGCAAAAGCCTTATCTTCATATGATTGAGTCACCAAGCTCCCAAGATAATTGCTTTTGCATGAGCATTGACAATAATAGCAGTGTTTTCTGTGCTGCAGAGCATCCAGTGACTCTGATGTCGCCAACTACGACAATAGTTCTGATATGGTGCTGATATGAACAAAGTTGGTTGGATGAAACGTTCCACCAGCGCCTAAATTTGTGCATTTTCAGACACAAGTACTGAACTTACCACCCCACGTAACACATATTTCAAATCTGCAAAAGATCTGCAATCTGATGTACAAAGAAAAGGCCATTTCCTGAACACATTTCTGGATCTTTCTGCCGGCTTTTAAAGAATTAAGACATTTAAATACTGAAGTTGACCTTGAAATGCTGGTTGGTTTTTTGCCAGTACTTAAAGGATTATGATATCTTAATTTAATACTAAAGTTGGCCCTGAAGTGCTGGACCTGGCATCATCAACATTATCACGATGTCATGAAACAGAGCAAAGTTTGTCTATCAATGAGGCAAGGTATAATGATATTTCTCATTGAAAAAGTGAAAATACAGAAGAGTGCTACAAGCATTTCTTATGGCTTATTATCCTGCCTATATTATTAATGTAACCAATACCACTTGTAATGAACCCAGCTATAATGAACTATTGGCTACAACAGACAAGTTTTCACCTATATGGTGTGAATACAATGTTCTTTGCAGTGGCTACGCATATGTGCAGCAGTGCATTGGACGCAAGTATTTCCAACCACTTGCGGAATTTTCAAAAATGCATTTTTTCTTCTTCATAAAGAACGAATATACTAGTAAGCTTGCCACAAAGATGTCCAGTACAACACCCCGCTGGCGAAAAGTTTTTTTTTGTGCTGACCACGCAAGCGGACCACCACTGCCCACCTCTGTCGGATCAGTGCCAAGGGTGCCTTTTGGCCTAACCTACTTCGAAGCAAAGCCGTAGTGTACGGTGCTTAAAGAAGCAACCACCGACGATTGCAAAATGCCCCATATTTTGAGAACGCTTCATTTTTGATCGCATCAATTCACACAAGAAAGGAGGTATGCTGCTCATCTCGGCACCCAGACTAGGCAGCGCATGATGCGGTCGAGGTGCTCCGCATTCAGTGCAGCAATGGCTCCGAGTCGAACTTGCCATGTAGCGCGGCCATCGTTTGTGCTACAGATTTGACTGTGGTCGTCGCTTGTCACGAAAGATAGAATTAAGACATTGGTCTATGCTATCAGCCCCTGTTTTGTGTGAAGAGCGAACTGTAGCCGTAGTTTGTGTCACAGGCGGTGGCGACACGCTCGGGCCGGGCGGGTGGCGTGGCCGCGCTGGTCGGCCGATCCCCCGCCATTGTGCCGGCTGTTAACTTTGCCAACACTGACAGGGCGTATGGCGGCACCATTCTTTGCACTATATTACTGTCCGGTTTTTCTTTGCAGAAGATGACGTGCAATTGTTATTTACTTGTTATTTACATGCAGTTGTTATCAGTTGTGCTCAGCAAAATAAATTCAAGTGCTACCCCTGAGAAGAATTTGAGCTACAATGAGCCAGTGTTTCACCTAAGAGCCCTTTATATCTGTCTCCCATGGTTATCTTCAATGTATAGTTGCAGGATGCTTAGGATGGCCTGAGACACTCTGCACACCAATGCTTATTGGCCTTGGGCTGCCCGAGACTACTTGAAAAGTTTACTAACAAAATTACTAGAGAAGAATCTGGTGCTTCAGCCCTTCAACAACCATGGGGACGAGTATTGGCACATGATTTTTCTGCACTACTGCAATTACAATGAACCAACTTGCCCAACAACGCATTCTGCTAAACTTCATTTCTTCTACATCGGGCTCTTCCTTTTGTGTTCTCCCTTCATCATACCAAGTATCAGCGGTCATGTCGGGTTTGCGCCTGTCCTGTCTCCCTTCCTTGCGATTGTCTAAAAAAGCGCAACCAACGTTTCCAATTACTGCAAGCCTTTGTTGATAAACTGCAGCTCCCTTCATTGTGTTCTGCTGGATTGCGTGCTAGTTGCGAATTTCTTTAGAGCAGTGGAGCGTTTTGTAACTTCAACTACGTAAACAAATCAACACAAAGTAAGCATGTTGTTAAGTCAGGATAGCTCTTGGGCAGCGTCATTCACTCATGGGCAACTATTTCACATAGACACAGTAGAACCTTGTTGGTACGATCCCGTTTCCCGATTTCCCAGCACCAATGTTCGTGATCGAGAACACAAAAAGTTACCCAATACAGTTATGCTTTTTTTCACCGGTTCATACATTCCCAGAAAACACTATCTTTCGGCACCAAAGTTCTGTACATTGCCAAACTGTGATCATATGACACGTTTTCCGGGTTTTAGATCTATGTAAAAAGAAAAGGCATGAGGCGCCCACGATCGGAAGCGAGCCACCCACCGCAGCAGCTTCCCCGCAACGCTCGCCTGCCCGCATCCTGTGAAAACGCCAGCGTACACTCAGTTTCTAATACTGGTGCCAGCAAGTTTCCTCCTGCGTCATCGCACGCCGCGTTCACAGCTATTGCCACCAACCCTACTGCGATGAGCATTTTTGCCTATCTGTTCAGAGTGTATGGGGCATAGTGCCGTTAAAAGTGTACTGCATGCTCTTAGTAGGCAACAACCCAAACACGCCACCGTTCCCTTCTTCAGCTGGCGCGAGTCAGCACCATGTTTTGATCTGGCAGCATTGTAGGAATCACATGCCGACGTCACCCAGCAGCTCAATTTTGTTTCAACTTCCCATCGCTGTCTGTCGCAATAGGAAAACAACAACTTGCATCTCGGGTCGCTCAGGCACCACCACCTCGACGTGCTTCGGTGTCTCGTGGCACAATGCACCAAGTGGGAACCTCAATGCTTCCCACCAAAATGTCCCACCCATAGAGGCCACTGAGCCCATAGAGTTTCGAACACTATGGCTGACCCAGGCTGAATTCAAAGAGCGCAAACGTAAGCTTCCATCAGCTGCAAAAACGATAATGCGCATACCGGGCCACTCAGGCCCCGCCAGCTCGACGCACTTCGGCGTCTCGTGCTGCAACAATTTGCGTAAAGCTTCACATTACATATATGTGAACTACAGTTGAGTCTGTCAAATTTCTACTGACTGCAGATCATACTTTTATCTGGTTGTTACATCTTAAAGCACAGCTTTTAGACGCCCATTCCTGCAGCGAACGGTGGCATAACCGAACGAATGAGCATAGCGAAAGATGAAAGAGTGAACGCAGAGCGTGAGATGAAAGACACAAGCCGCGGATGGCAGAGACCAATTTATGTTGTGGGGATGCGCGACTCTCACGCATCTCCTGTAATCTGGCTTCGCCGCGTGGCCTGGCACCCTCGGCGGTCAGAGTGGTTGAGGCGCAGTACAAGAGATGGCGCAAGTGTTGCGCTGCTAACGCCGCCGACAGGCGGGGTTACTTGGGCGCCGAAAGACAAGGCACTTGCCTCTTTGGTTCAGGACAGCAAGCAGTGCAGACATACCGTGCTGCGCGTGCGCCGATCCAAGCTTCTGCGAGACCGTCTCGTGTGGCCGCCTTCGAACGCACCACCGTTCGCGTAACCGCACACGCGAACGACCAGGCGTTGGGATCCAGCATGGGGCGAACATATTCGCTCGCTATCTGGTCACGGTGAGTCGGACTTCTAGATTTGTCGCGCGCCCATCGGCATGTTTTGTGGATAGCAACTCGGCTAGCAGGCATTGATCTATGAAAGGCGCAATAAATGCGCTTGTGACTGTTTGCACTACTGTGTTGTCGTTCCTTTGTCCCAAGAGCACGGAGGAGAACCCCACAATGTGCACACGAGAAACTGGTGTCGTGCAGACCCGCCCAACCGCTCATTTCGTACTGCCATCTGCTCACGTCAGCTTTCCCTCGAGCTTGTATCATAGTTTGCAATTTTTGTAATCTGATTGTATGCGAAACACAAATTGTTTAGTACTTTTTGGAAGCCACGCGGGCACCAGCAATCACAATGGAACCTTTGGCTAGTCACAATGTATAAAAGCCAACGCGCTTGACCCGCAGATCAGATTTCCGAAGATTGCCTACTCTGCTCGCCGCTACCGTTGTACTTGAGTGTTGTTCTGCTGGGCACAAGTTCGCCCAATAAAGAGCTAAATTTGTAACTCACAGTTTCAACACTGTGTCAGTCTTCACTGTCACTACCACATAATGTAATCGTGACACAAAATAGTGTCAGCCAGTTTTTTCTGAACAATGAGCAATGCAACCAGTGGAAATGCTTCGTCTGCTGCTGCTAAACTAGCTGCCCGAGCAGAGGCTCAGCGTTTTCACCGTGAGGACCCTGTCGTTCAGAATCAATTTCTTTGCCACAATATATCACGAATTCAGAACACCTAAGCAGCTGTGCTCAAAGTTAAGTGAGTATCGTAATAACCGGCAAATTTTTTTGAAAACGTGTGAATGAAGTTTTACTGTATCGTCGTGTTTTTATTTTGTAATGATCCGAAAACAATGCGATGGTAAAAATTAGAGGGCAAACAAGGCTAGTCATAGCCATACAGCAAATTCAATGTGACACTGGGTTTAAACAAGAAACCAGAAAGCCGTTCGAAGCCAAAAGATGAAGTTTAGACAAATTCATTCACTACCAGTAATTCTCACGCTGGATGAATAAGCGCTGTGCTGGGGATGTGCATAGACATTAGTGCCAAATTTACCTCTATGGTCAAACCTCAACATAAAGAAAAAGTAAACTTAAAGTGTTTCTTGCCAACATCAGCATGTAATGAATATATGCTTATAATGAAGGCATTTTCATGTGGAATGGCACTGTCATAACAAAGTTCGAGTGCAGTATTCTTTTAGGATTCATACTCTACGGACCTTTCTTTTAGTTTCCCAACATTCAGTAAACCAACCATGACATGACTCACGATTCAAGCGACTCCAAAAGGGGGTCAGCTGGTGCCTTCTCCTGCAGCAATGACATCTGCTCGCGGCTCAACTTGATCATCTCGCAGAGCGCCTCTGCAGCGTTGCTCTGCTTCTCCTCAGAGCAGCCAGGGTCGATCAGTGCGACCAACTGCTGCACCAATTTTTCCTTGTCCAGCCACTGGTGAGGAGAAAATCGGTGTGCTCAAGCATTTGCCACTTGCATTAGGCTAGCTCAAGTGACACTTTTCACTTGGTTAACGCCTCCCACCTAATTCACTGAAGGACAAAGGCCTCTCTCAGCTAAACTCATCCATGCCCGCAAAGTTCCGAATCTCGGGTGAAGAAAGAAACAACACTTAAGAACACCACGACAGCAGACGACACGTACAGGCACTGTGCATGCGTCTGCTGCTTAATTGCAGCTTCTTTCTCCACTCAAGCAAGCACCAACTGGCACAAATGAACACTCTGCTCGCTTATATTTCTAATCTTATCACATCATCTACTCCTCTCCCTCCTCCCTCAATCCTGCTTACCCTCCTTTGGCATGTCATTATGTTACTTTACTAGACAACCTATCATCTGCTGTATGCATTATGCGACTTGTTCAAATGTGCATGCACACTCCTCATATTCTCAGCTGGAACACTGGTTACTGCGTCTGATCCCTAATCTCCAGCACATGGTCACTAAAAGATGGCCTTTAGGTGGGCATGTTGGTGTAACGACATAATTCTGCAAACGGAGACACAACGCCTGTGTCGCCTATTCCCCAAGCCTTCTGTCTCGTTTTTTAATTCGCAACATTATTACCACTAACACACAACACAACAATAACACTAACCCTACTTCAATAAAATGCTGCAATCTCAACGTATACACTGCACCAGACATATTCAAGCTTGGCCTTGTGCAGTTAAGTTCTAGTGACATCCTCACATATTTTGATTGAAGCATGCTACTGGAGCAATAAATGCACAGAAAACACAAGGTATAGCTGGTTCCAGTGACATTTCAATCAACACGAACAACCAACTACAGCCTCTATCTAGATGAAAGCTTTCAAGCAACAAAAGTGAAAGACGAAAGCTGGCAGGAAAAGTAGAGAAACAACATAGTCCCACAGTTCCTCACCTGTGTGATGGAAACCCGAAGCGCTTCGCTATCTGTGCAGGCGACAAACTTTAGGAGCAAGTCCATGATGGCCGACGTCTCTATGTGCTTCAGCAGCAAGGAAACAAAGTTTTCCTTCTGCATGCACACATAGAACATCTGCGCAGAAGAACACAGAATAACAATAAGCAATGCATTCGTAAATATCCATTTCATTTCTTGTTCTTTAATTAATTTTCAATGTTTCAATTTTATCCATTTCAATTCCCATTCTTCTCGTCTTTCGCCAGTGGCATGGACAGCATCACGGCTCCAATAATACCAAGATCAACCACTGCGCACAATAGATAAAGAATAAAGAATGGAGCAAGAAAAGGATACCTGCAAAATGCAGTCCCTGCTGGAGTAAGATTCAAATAGCTATACGTAGCCTCCTATATATACAGTCAAACCTTAATATGAAGAACATGGATATGTAATAAATTATTAGACATACCATATAATATCGATATGAATCTCTTGGGACAGTGCAAATATTTGCATCACTTGAAATTTGTGTAACCCAAAACACACACAAAAAAATGGGGAAATTGAGGAGGGCATGCAGCAATGAAATTAATTTAAAGGAGCGCAAAAAAAAAAAAAAACGGACAAGACTGAACACCACAAGCACTTGTGGTGTTGAGTCTTGTCCATGTATATATATTTTTTTGTAACTGTGTGTGTTTCTTTCAATTTACTTTATACCACGACCAACTAGCCCAGCAACAAGTCTTGTTAGGCAATAAAATGGCCGACTAGCTCACAATTTCCTTTTTTTTTCCCCACTATCCTAAAGCACTCCTTTATCTCATGGCGAAATATCTGCAAGAAATATGCAGAATTATTTTAGAAAATTGAACTTTTTTAGTGTGTTGTCTTCAAAATCAGGAGGAAAACTGGTTTCGGAAGGTGCTATCGCACCGCTGATCGCGCAACTGCGGCTTTCCATTGAAGCAGTGCTGCATCTTGATATCCCCACAAACACGAGAGATTGGAGAAGCAGATAGCTGCAGCGCTGCATTTCTCCATACAGAAATAAAATGGACAAAAAACAAGCGCAAAAAGGACAAATAGCGTCGAGATTCGTTACTGCAGTTACATGGCACGCAGGGGCACGCATCATCTACCGTGCGTCTTCAATTGTATGCAATGTATCTACCTTTCTTCAAATGTTCGACTAGTTACTGAAGTGAATTGTCCATCGCCAAAGTTTCTTCTCTTCGGCCAAAATAACTTTTTTTCTTCTAATTGAAAATTTGTCACGAGTATATTTGTTTATATAGGATATCTACCACTTTTCAAATGTCCCGTTTGTTATCATGTTGAATTGTTGCAAGATGTACCCCACCCCTAATGTAAAACCCCTGATAAAGGGGCCTTTAAGGAAATAAACTCACCTGACCGTGACTTTACTGTAATTAAGAAAATCTAAAATGTTTACTGCCAATACTAGTGTGTAATGAGTATGTGTTTATAATCAATATTGGATATAACAAAGGTACTTTTATGCCAGATGAGATGTCATTATAATTAGATCCGACTTTATGCCTGTCCAGTGGCAGCAAACTCGAGGGCTAGAGGGTGTACCACATTCCTCGGATATCAATCACAGTTTATGGGGTGTGGCTAAGAGCGACAAACTTCCTTTGAGCGCCTCTCACTGATGTTAATTGAGTTGCTTATGGAAGCAGAGGAGCAAAGTAGAGGAGCACAGCAAACCATGTCCATAATCTAGTGTCGAACAGGATAAAATAGCCAGGAATGTCACTCTTCCATAGTGTATAATGGTTTTCTATGCATTGCAGGGTGACTGGGCAGTCATTGTTAACAGATACATTTGTTATTACAAGCATAAAATAATTTTAAAAAAAAACAGAAAGAGTCTTTGCACCGATTGCGGAAGCTCACCGAGTCTGCCTTTCGTGAGATGAGCATTGAAGCCACCTTGGTGAAGAAGCTAGCCAGCAATGGATTGAGCGGCGCCTCATTGTCGAGAAAGCCAAGCAGTCTGGCCATCAGCGTCTCGCTCCTAACTAATGTGTCGTTGATCTGCTGCACGTCCGACGTCAGGATCTCACAGGCTATGTTTGCGTACCTGCCGGGTGGCAAAATACAAGGGTGGTTAGGAAACAAAGGAAAGAATACAAGAGATAGGAAGCCGACAATGTAGATCATAGAGAATGCGGGCATTTTAAGAATAGGCCGAGTTCGGCAGGTCAGGTAATGCATAAAACAGGGCAAAAATAATTGAACGATTCCCTTTCATTTCCAGTTTCATGCTTTATCAGTGGTCAAAGCAGCACTCTACCAACATTATCAACAGGATTGTTTGTTGGCGAGCAGTGGAACATAAAGGAATTAAATTGTGTGAAAGGAATCCTATGTTAGACCAGCTCAGATAAGCGTTGGTTTACATGGGTAACAATATGTATAGGTGAAAAGGGAAGGGAAATGAAGCCGCAGGCAATAAACGATTCAGTAGAGTGATATTAAATTATAAATCAGTGGTTTCGAATTATGATCAAAAGGGGCTCTTTAAATCTTGACTAGCTCACGAGTGATCATCATTTCTTGGCTTATGACAAGCCCTGTAGGTGAAACTGGAAACAAAACAAACCATTGGGGTAATTTCAAAAATGCTTGCATTTCTATCTTTGAACATTGTACAAATTCCAAGAACAACTTGTACAGTGTCCACAGTGACGCCAGTCCCACATTCAAAAGTGACAATTTTAGAGATAAGTTGTATCACACTGTCTAGGTGACACAGAACGTGGAAGGATGAGCAGACTCGCCTGTATCGCATCTTTTCATCTACGTCCTCTGGAGGCTCATGAGTGATCAGGTCGACAAGCTCCTCCATGACTTCTGGTCTCACCAGGCTGTTTCGCAAGGAAAGAATAGTGGGAAATGCTTTATTCATGCCTTCAGCCCATTTAACAGGACCCCAGCTACTCTCCCCGACAAGCACTCCAAAGCCATTACAGGTCATCAGATGCCAGACACAGTGTCGCACTGCTTGACTCTAAAAAAGCTATAGCAAGGTTACACGGGTGGCACGCAGAAAACAGTTAAAAAATTACATTCTGGGGTTTTATGTACCAGAACTGATGCATGCTGTATTGGGGGGGGGGGGGGGGGGTCTACAGACTAATTTTGATCAGCTAGGTTTTTCTAACGTGCATGCAATGCACAGTACATGGACACCTTTGTATTTTGCCCCCATCGAAATGCAGCCGCCGCGGCCAGGATTTGATCCCGCTACCTTGTGCTTAGCAGCTTAATCCTTTCAAGGTAGATTTTTTTCGCCATATGCAACAGCCCAGGGTCGATTTTTTTATCTCAGATTTAAATTCTTCAGAGGGACCTGTTTAAAAAAAATGTACCGTAACTTTTTCTAGGGTGCCCGTAAACTGATAAAGAAATATTTTGCATTGGTATCTATGTGCTGCTTATTCACGAATAACAACAATAAAAAAGAAGAGAAACTTACAAGAATTAAAGCTTTGATGCATTGTTATACGTAAAGTTCAAGGCTTAGAAAATGCGTACATGAGAATATTTCCCAATTCTCAAATGCTCCTGCTCTTACACTAATATTTACGTCCATAGCGTAATCGAACTGCATAGGTGAGGGCACTAACAAAAACTGTGTGCCCATCGAAAAGGCAAAACGTGTGACAAACTTCCACTAATCTTCATCTTATCGCCAACCAGACGCAATAAGTTTTCGAGAGTCTCAAAAAAAAAAAATATATAAAAAAGGAATCGCATGCACGGCAGCATCCTTCGTATGCGCACCCCTGTGAGCAATAAACGAGCGAGTAACAGGCGGTTACCCTTTGGGCGATTAGTAGTGAGATAGTTATCAGTTTTGAGAGTGCAAGAAGCTGAAACCACCCACAGAACAAAACTAAAGCTAACCGCCACCCACCCGTGCAGGCCAATGCGCGAGCGGTAATATATAGACGCGCCAGAGCAAACATACTAGCTCTAAAACAAATCATGCAATGAAAACCAAAGAGGGAGGCACGAGAAAAAAATTCCCTGTATTCCCGCATAGTGGCAGCACATGCCAGGATAGAAAAAAATGGGGAAATTGGCACACTTTTTGAATGTACAGATGGAGCCGTAAATATACGGCACCGACCATTTTGGACTTGTTCGCCGTGCCGTAGACTTACGTCATTGACCCTGAAAGGGTTAAAAGTCAAAGCCACCAAAGCAACCACGGTGGGTAGAAAACAGCTTAAACTGCGATAATACTTGTTGACGGGATAGTCTGCAAAATTTGTTTGAAGAGTATAATACTAAAGGATAAATGTCCCCCACTCCAAAACACTGATTCAACAACTACAGTTAATCTAGTTAGTCTGAAGGGCTTTTGCAGGCAGCCTAGTCTAAACTGTAATCATTAGTGGTCGTACAAGGGTACCTCATGTAAACAATGTTTCAACAAGGGTATTCGCCTTCATAGTGACAAAGTCCCCTTGTCAAAATGTTGAATCCAGCGTGAGTTATCATTTGTTCCACTTCTGAACATTCCTTCATACTTTTAAGAAACCTTTCTTTTGCCTAATTTTATGTTATCAACATCTCCGTTCTAGTCTCCATCTTCCTATGCGATATTCTCAGGGAGTGAAACCAGACAGCAAAGTTTTAAGTAAAACACCCTATAAGTGCATTTGCTCTAGCGTGTGACGTCACGCCAGTAGGCATCTAGCTAAAGGGGGCATGAACTCTATCTGAACATAAGAGGGAAGACTACGGCGATGCGATAGGAACTGGTGACAACGATGACAAAAGCATTCGCATTAGTTGCAGCCAAATTGGCGCATTCCGTGAGGTCACTACCTATGTCTCGTGTACTGGTTCAATCATGCCACTTGAAAGATGCGTCTGCTAATGTTCACGTAAAACATATCCGCTAAGTTAGTCTAGAGAGAAAATATATATATATATATATATATATATATATATAAAGCTAGCCATACGTTACACATGAGACTGAGAAATAGTCTTCAAAAATGTGCATGTCTCTGTTCTACCATAGCTCGGGCACACACTTCCTTAAAAAGAAGGCAAGACTGGGTAAAAGGGTGAAATTCAACCAACAGTATACACACACAAAAGAAAACACAAACTTACAATTCTATGAGTCGTTTGGTTTGTGCCTTGCATTCCTGCAGAATGTCTTCCTCATCCATCAGCTCCCTCAGCGTCACATTCTTAATAAAGAATAAAAGATCATGCAATTGTAGAGCCTTTCCATCCTCTAACCAACGCTGCTATGCAGCACAGGCCATGCATATACCTGCCAACCAACCTGTAAACTTTAAAATTTGATAACATTTTTCAGACACAACACCTGAAGGGAGGAAGGGATAGCACCCTTATTTTATCTCTCCTGCATACACATTTCTTGTGGGATACATATGCCCTTTATTAACGATAACTTGAAACGAAGCAACATGAAATATAGTTTTTAGACACTACTAAAATTTTCAATGACTTTGCCACTTCCATCATGCCTACATCAAGAACTTGCCCGAACAAACTTGCACAAAGCAAATACCCTTCCAGTGTCTTTTAACGAAGAGACTACTTCTGAGGATTTGGTCGGAGGCTGACGAGCAGAACGCTTTGCAAACAAAATTTATTTTTCACAAAACTAGATGACAAGTTAATAAAATAGCAGAACGAGCTCAAATTCACAAACTTTACAGGAAATTTCAGAGAGCTGGCAGGTGTGCGTCCCATAGAATATCTTCACGCTGTCGACGTCCTGAGTGTTGTGCACACAAAAATTAAGATGTGCCACAACAGTCCTGTAACCTTTTCATTTCCAGCATTTGTAGCACAACCAACCATTGCCAGTTTCACTGCACTCTCCTAACTAAAATCAGCCGAGGCATCGCACACCATTATGTGCTGACACAATTTAGTAGGATACGTCATATTGTCATGCCACAACAGATTGTTTTGGAAGTAATAAGGAAAGAAGTGAATAAATGAATGAAAACACATACAACGGATGCATTATCAAAGGAAAAATGCGTCTGCCACAACATGTGACAGCAGCCCAAAGTATTTCACTACACTTGACATTTAAACACATACATTACATGCATTACTCAGATTCCACAATGTATTTGAGACATGCCAAAACCCGACTGTCAGAAAGCAGTTTCAAGCTGCGCACTCTTGCCGACATGCAGCTGCATGTAAGGTGACAGGCACAATAAATTTTTCGCTGCTACACATATTTTGTACTAGAGCGCATTACAACGTCTAAATGTCATACAAAAAAAAAAATGAATCGCAGTAATGCAAGTCTTCCATAGCAAATCAGTTCATAGAGACCTTGCATATGTCAAGCATAATTCGAAAACACTGCACCATTTCAAATTTTTTACTAGTGAAAGTGAGTTTTCTTCCAAAGGTACTTTTAAACTTCAAAGCATGAAACAACAGCTGGAAAATAAGGATAAAAAGTGAACACAAACCTCTTTGCTGAGCAGCGTTTCCACATGGGATGTGGTAATGAGGTTGAACTTCCAAAACATGGTGACAGCTACAACATCCAAAGAATGAAGAAGATAAATAAGAGTCCTTGTCGGTTACATCGTTTTAGCTACACAGCTGCACTACATGCCACATCAAACACACTAATTTGATGGTGCCAGTAATGCATGTCTCCTCAACAACTAGCAAAATTGTTCAATCATTGTTGCACGACTCCGCAGGATGTGGTAAAGAATGTTTGGCATCGGTCCAGGTAGGGTTTATTAACTGTGCCAAGCAGTTTGTGCGACGATAATCGACCGATCAAGAAGTTGTTTCATTCATGGTACTTTTCGCGAGGCATTTTTTTTTTTTTTACGTTCTCGCAAGGCTAACACAGTCCACTTTAAGCAACGATAAAGAAACAGCACGGCTGACCAAAATGCGCAATTGGAAACTAAAACAAGGCGACAGGCACCCTCTGCAAGGACAACGCGATGAGACTGATATCGCAGTTATTATATCCGGGGATTTTTATCGTTCGACCCACCTCTGGCCACAGACGGGCACGAGTTCAGAAGTTCGCTCGACACTAAAGTGGCGGCCGCCTTCCACATAGCCGCCTAGACACGAAGTTTCCTTGGTGGCGTTTGTTTTAAATGGAGCATAATCGGGGGCGGAACGTAGCCCATATTTTACTGACGCTGCGCGACGCTGATAAGACACCACAGCGCGTACCGGAACGGGCCAACAGCACAACCGGAACTGCTGGTTAGCGAAGGCGTTACAGCGCTGCCAAAGAATAAAACAGGCTCGGCCAATTTAGCTTCAAATAAGCAACGTTTAGGCGGCGAGAGTGTCACCGATGATGTCATTCGTCAGCTGTTGCCTTCCCGCCCGCCGCAGGGCAAGAAACAAGAGCGATTCGAGCCGCGGGTTGTGGGAAGACTGTTGCGACAGCACGGAAAACTGGCACCGATAAGATTACGGCGGCGTAAAAGGCAGACAAAAGCTGCTCACGCACAAGGCCGGTTTTTTTAGAGTGTACGGGGAGAAAGAAAAACCTCGCGGAGACTCACCTGCTAGGTTCGAAATCTCCTTCCGTAGTACCTGTCGGGATAAGAGCAGTTCCTCAGGCACGCAGCAGCAGGCGAGATGTCGGGTCGGTGTCTCGAATTTTTTTCAACCAAAGGGTGCTCCGCTGCATTATACGAGACGCAGAGTCAAGCGCGCTCTCGACCTAGCACGGAAGAGTCACAGACCCGCGGGCCACTTCGCCAGTGAACCCCGAGATATGCTTTCCTCTTAACGAATCTTTGGCAGCGATGACAGCTCTCCCACCACAAGTTCACAAACACATTTTTTGTTTCTTCTAGTTACCGCGTTCCGAATACAGAGTCGGCCGACGATGCGTTGGGAGAAGTCCTCTCGGGCGACAGAAAACACACCGCCAAGCTTCTCTCTTCTGACACTTCCTTGGCGCAGTTTCTTTTTCTATTTGTAGTTTAGGCCTACAAACTAGCCGTTCATACTCGAACGAACGAAGAAAACGAAGAAACGTGCGCAATCGCAAAAGCAGTTCACAAACACTAACGCACGCACTGAGCAGCCGTGTTGCTGGTCGTTCCTCGGGAGAGAAGGGGGGTGTCCGTTTCTGGTCACCACGCTTTGAAACGACGCCGATGACGCCTCCCGAATTTCGATGCCGCGGCTAAAGAAGAGCGCGAAGGCAGAATATTAGTCAATTAGCGGGGTTAACGGGCACGGGCCTACGGCGATTCAGCATGCGAGGAGCGTGACTTCATGGGTGCCTTGCATCTGAACAGCGGCGGCGGTTGCCTTTAACACCTGCTCACGAGGTTTAGGGGTCTTAATAGCGTTTACAGACGTAGGACGCCGACAGCAGGCCTCTGATGGGACAAACAGTTCGGCGAGCGGTGTAGGCACGCTGTAGGCGACGTATTAACCGTCCGCCCGCGGCCGAACATCATGTCAGGTGCTAGCGTTGGAAGCGGAGCACCACAGCACGGTCCAAGATGGCAGCCAGCAGCGAATGTCGCTCGCACAATGTTTCCGGCACAGAATAGGTTCACGAGAACACGAAAAAGTTATGACGAGAGCAAATCCTTTTCTTTAACTATTGGCTCTAATATACTAGCCTCAACCAGCCTCGCGGTTATAATGCGCGTACGGTGAACAGCTTGGCATACGCCGAAAAAAAGGGCGGGTAAACTGTTCTTGATGCGCATCAAACTTTTCGGGGCGCGCATTAGGTCGTGGTTGTTGAATAGGTTGTGTTATTGCGTATCTGTCAATAAATGTACATTAAAAGGATGTAAGAAATTCTACCCATTCTACGCACAAAGGGTGCGTCCGTTCTGCATCAGCAGAAAATAAATGGGGATTTATCACCGCTATCCCCGACCATTACCTTTCATACTGCGTGCCACACATGCACCATGCCAAATAACTGAACCCATACTCAAAAAGAGTTTTGCGTGTGGACAATAAATAGTGGTCATCCTAGACTGTTACTTCAGGTATGTACCACGGTACCACTCGCGGCACCACCACCGAACACCTATAGCTACATCCAATCCCGCTTGGTACCACTCGGCATCCACCGTTATTTTTGTAAAATGTGGGGGCAAGAACAACGTCAAACAGCTTGTAAGGTTAGAACCTTCAAACCAGGCTAACATTTTTATGAATTAATAATTGCTTTTTTTATATTCCAGTGATGCAACCGAACGGTTGTTGCCAAGTCGTTGTGCAACCATAGAAATACAACCCTAGAGGTGGAACCGAAAGTTGTCCGTACTCTTCGGCTTTGTGCCGTAGTGATAGTGTAATCATTTGGGCACGGCGAGAGTTGCAGAAGCTTGTTCTTGTGAGTCACGCATCGCGTGAAATACATTGTGGTATTCTGCGCAAAACCGAGGCAGTGTCACAACGCAAGATTTGTTTCATGTGAACGTTCTGGGACACCTCTTCAAGTCGAGCGGAAACCCGTGGTGAAAAGTCCTTCCTAGACGGTGGGCATTGCCTGCATTGCTCGGCTTCCTTGACAGCAGTAACATTTCACGGTTTTGTACACTAATACTTTAGTTTCAGTGGCATGGCTAGTTTGCGATCTAATAGTACCAATAGCTTGAGCAGTCTTCGTCAGGCTGCAGCTGTACGGTGGGGCAGTTGTGGTTTACGGCGCTAGAAGCCGACAGTACGCAGGTTTCGTATTGCGAGGGTTTTCGGCGCTGTATGTGCAGCCGAGATTTAATTGATAAATGTAAATGCAAGGCCAGGAGCCCCAATCAACGCTGCCTTGCATGGTAGTGCTGGTTAATGCATCTGTGTGTTTATCTTGCCGTGAAACGATTGTCACCATGACTCTCCAGATCAGCATGCATGATATGAACTTGCATTCTACGATTTTGCAGTTTAAGAAAGAAACATGGAGTGGC
Source organism: Dermacentor variabilis (assembly GCF_050947875.1). Lineage (NCBI taxonomy): Eukaryota > Metazoa > Arthropoda > Arachnida > Ixodida > Ixodidae > Dermacentor > Dermacentor variabilis. The sequence continues at coordinate 34,028,551 of NC_134578.1, read as the reverse complement.
TGTTCGGTCGCAAGAAGTCTCCGGAGGAGATGCTTCGGCAGAACCAACGGGCGCTCAACAAAGCAATGCGCGACTTGGACAGAGAGCGCGCAAAAATGGAACAGCAGGAGAAGAAGATCATCATGGACATCAAAAAGATGGCCAAGGACAATCAGATGGTGGGCAAAGTTTGAAAAGTCTTAAATATGAAGAGGATGAAGATTATCATTACCTTGTACATGTTGATCATTACACCGCATGTTTCAGCAGCAGCTGTACGTAGGTACCTCATCTCATCAGCCACACTACAGTTCTTGCAATGTTTCACTTTGTGATGCTCAGTGTGAGTTGATAAGACTAGCTGTTACTGCAGTGAATGTGCTTTGAACACTAGTGGTTGTACAGGCCACAAAGGAGCAGTGCCTTACCTGTGCTCGTCTGCGTCAATTATTTCTCTCTTCCTGTCTCGTCCAAGCCACACTGAACCATCATCCATGAGTGTCATGTGCCAAAAGGCCTGGCAACATGTCGTATTAAGATTAAGCCGCTTGACCTATTTCTTGGGCTGATGCTGAACTGATGCATACAGTGCAACCAAATGAAGGAAATGATGTCTCGTAGGCGATTAGTAAATTACCCCTCTAAAATACCAAGAAAGTAACTTTTACTGTAGGAAGAGGCGTAGTAAAAACTTGACAGACACAAAGGTGAAGGAAGGTTGACGACTTCTTCAAGCCCCCACACCAACTCACTGTGACAAGCATGGATTTTGATAGGGTCTGCTTGAGCTTAGTTATTTGGAGCCACATGGGGTTGAATGCTTTTACGAGCATTGAGATGCCCACTATGCTGGCTTGCCTTTTGTGGCTGTCGAATGTCATAAGCTGCCGCAAGTCAATGCCGATTGTTCCGATCGAGAAATTAAATTGAAGCTGCTTTCAGCAATAGGCAGTGTTCTATTTCAGCACTAATGATATGTTGCGAGTTATGTGCCTGGAATGAATAGACAGTCCTAGCTGTTGTTCATTTTAAGACACATGCAGGTGACAATGTACAATAAGCAGTTAACTTCCTTGAGGTTTCAACATACATGGTACAGTCAAGGAACCTGATTGCGCAAGTGTAAGCTTCGTCTATGAAACTGCAGATGCTATCAACAACCAATACAAGCCATGGTAGCAATGGTCAATTGAAAATTTCTTTCGTGCAGGATGCAGTGAAAATCATGGCACGGGACTTGGTCCGGACACGACGCCAAGTGAAGAAGTTCATCCTGATGCGGGCTAACATCCAGGCGGTTTCACTAAAGATCCAGACTCTTCGCTCGCAAAACGCTATGGCTCAGGCTATGCGAGGCGTCACGCGTGCCATGCAAAACATGAACAAACAGGTCAGTGTGTAGACACCTTGTGTAAGTCAGTCGCATAACTTTTTGATTGCGGTAATTTGGCGAAAAAGTAATGCATTGTAGAACTATACCCAGTGGTTTGTGTTCATTGTATGCCAACTTGCATAATTTACGGTTGTAGTTATGCAACAGTTGTTTAGGCTAGTTGGTTTCTGTGTGTAAGCATATTGCATTGAGTAGTTGCAAGAGCAGAGACACACTGAAAGACAGGGCACGTATTCTGCTTGTCCTTTCCTTCGTTTTTGTCTGCTCTTGCGCAAGATACTTACTGGGCGGTTATAGTTGTTTCTCAGCCTTGAAAACTTGCGCTGTCGAGACCTGGTGCAAGCCTGAAGCACCGCTGTGTTAAGAGGAAGTGTCACAAATACAGGCAACTGGTGATTCTGACATCTACGTGTCACTGCTGCAGATTCTTATCTTATAGTGTGGTTCAGTTTTGTTTGACATGAAGTTCAACACTTGATCCTTGTTACCCAAGTTGCCTCATTTGTTTTCCTATCTATATCACCGTGAAGTGGAAATGCTTAGAGTGCTTTATTTAGTGGAATCTTTAGCTCCGGGTTTCCTATCTAAATACATTCGAATGAAGAAATAGTTTTTCTTGGCGACCATTAAACTGAATTTAATAAAGTTTCTTGCATTTAAAAAAAAATTTGAAATATAGTGACTGATGGAAGCAGATCTTCTATTTGGGCCATCAATTTTAAAACATAAGAATTGTTGAAAATTGCAAAATTTAAACAAAACAATACTATCTAGTTTAAAACTCTGAACTCTGTAACTCAACAATGAGAAATTATATCACATTTCTGTAAATTGCACCTAATAATGTATCTAAAGCGGACAGAATTCAATTATTATACACCCCTCTGAAATATGCCACTAACATTTGTCTAGTACTTTTGCAGAATCTTTGTAGACAGTGTAACAAATTCACATAAACGGTAAATTTATATATATAATTTGTGTGCTTTAGATGCTCTAATGGATACAGATTATACAACTGTGATATCTACGTGTGATGCTGAGTTACAGATTTGAAAACTTCATGCTTCTATATTTTCTTTAACTTGCTGATTTTTGTCAATTTTTGTAAATGTCAGGTCCTACATGAAGATTGTGCTTCCTACGGTCACTTTAGCTTTCTCTCTAAGTACAACAAATTTCATTCAAATCAGTCCTTAGGTTGTCTCATAAAAGCATTACTGCGTTTTACATGTATTTGAATAGGCCGCATCGGAGTTGGCCCTGAGCTAAAGCTTCCTCTTAAGGCTCTACCATTACTATGAAGAGTCATGCTTGTGATTGACCATAGAAATGCAACTTGAGCACATTAACATTGTTTTGTTCATTTCTCTTTTGCCTGTAAATAAAGGTCATTCTATTGCCGAACCTATCTGTCCGAGCATATCTTTCCCAAGCTGAGATTAGCTTTTGCAGAAAATTGGCCTTTGTTATGACAAAAAAATGTGACTGGCATGGCTGGTGGAATATGTGGCTTTTGTTGCATTTTGGCCCGTCTTGCGGTGCTGCGATCATTGTGACCGACGTGACCAGCGGAAAATGTTGTGACCTTTGTCATATTCCTCTGTTCCTGCAGCTGAACCTGCCTCAGATACAGAAGATAATGCAGGAGTTCGAGAAGCAGTCCGAAATCATGGACATGAAGGAGGAGATGATGAACGATGCCATCGATGACGCGATGGGTGACGATGAGGACGAGGAGGAGAGGTCAGTGATTGGTCATACTTTTCTTTCTTGCACTGTATGGTACTGTCCGAGCAGCGCTTTGCAACCGATTCAAATAGTCTGTTATTGCAAATATAGGCAGTCAGCTCGCTGCGCAGGCTGTGAAGGAACACTTAATGAAAACACTAATTCAATTTAGACTGGAGTAGTCTTTTGAAACTTTATGTGCCTTACTTTAGTGAGAATTTTTAAATATAAGTGCGAGAAATGTAGACTAAATGTTTGTTCTTTAAAACCAAGGTCCTAACATTCTAAGATACAGTTGTGAGTCTCTGCCGATCTGGCTATCTGTAACATTCTGTATTCCTCTTGGGATAGCCATCCCCCCGCTCTCGGTTTCTTGGCAGGGAAGATAGATCACCTCGATAAGCTGGATGCATCATTTTGCATTCTTGTTGTTTTTTTTTTCTAGCGATGCCATCGTGAATGAAGTTTTGGACGAACTGGGTCTCCAGCTCTCCGAGAAACTGACGGACCTCCCAGAAGCCGGCGGTGCGCTGAGTGCGGGGGCACAAAAGGGCAAGGCAACTGCAGCGCCAGCTGCTGTCAGTGACGCGGACGCTGACCTCCAGGCTCGACTCGAAAATCTGCGAAGAGAATAGACATTCCCCGCTTTCCCAGAGGGGATTGTGTGAAGCGCCTTTTTTTAAGTCCTTGTAAAGAAATATGTTTGTTTGCTGAGGATGCTGTTGTAATCTTTGAAAAAAAAATACAACAACCATACTTTGAGCCTAATGCCCCTGGTGAAAGATGCATACAAAGCTTGGAAGTGCTTGCTTGTATAATTTTTGGTTAACGTGGTTAGCTGATGCACAAGGGGTGAAGCCTAAAACGAGAACCAACGGTGGAATGGTACTAGTGCTTACATAAAGCACACTTTGGTTCTACGAGTTATATTGATTATCGTAAGTTGAAAGCCACGTTGAGAGAACATTTCGACCCTCAGCTTTTTACAAGTGGTGCACTGTAGCATACATGTTCTTTAGGATTAGTTCCTCAGTTGAATTTCATCAGTTACTTACAATGTCAACTGATTGAACTAGTAATGGAATTATTGCCGTTTCACATAAACAGCAATATGAACCAGATTAGGGCATGCTTTGGCAATTATTGTGGTACAAGCCAGCCATATTGAAATTAAGAAGAAGGCACTTATTTTTGTGCTGCCATTTCATGGCCACTGATGGATTCACTAGCTTTCCCAAATGAATCGTGTTAGTTGCATTTGGCTGCAAGTTGACTCGTGCTCAGATTTATGTTGCAATGCTAAAGCACTGCCTCAGCGCATAATGAAGTAGCTTGTGATAAGTCGTGTTGAACTGCTGTGGGTTGTTTTCAATATTAGAAGAAGTGCAAATGCCTTAGCAGGCTCCTTAATGGACAGCAAAGATGTTAATGTGACGTATCCTCTGCAGTTGTGTTGCGATTGCTTGCGCATTTGCTGTAATATATAATAAAACCACTTTATTGAAATGTAACATAAAGATCCTTTCTTTTATTTGAAGCAAATATTTCTTTGCAAGTCCTCCCATACTTTCCTGACCGTGGCTGCTGTCTTGCCGAGTAGCTAGCACATAAAACAAGCATTGCCATCTATACTAGTCTTATAGGTGTAACAGAGCGCCGGCCTTGTTTTTAAGGGATTACTCAATAATAAAACAAATTAGTGTAAATTATACCAAAATGTTCTCGTTGCAACAAATGTAGATCGTCAAGGGGACAATTACTTTAATAAAGCAAGCCATAAATTGTGACTAATTAATAGTATTATTAGTAATAGTATTAATAAAGCCTACTACTGTCTTATCCATTAAGCCACAGTCGCAAGTATACCATGTATACCCCAATCGTAACGCAAACTACCTCTTTGAGATGATTGCCTCGTGCTGATTTCCATGCTAAAGCACCCACAGAGGACCGAGAAGCAGGTGGCACATTTAAAATAAATTAAAAGAAGGTACAAGGAAATGCGAGTTGTCAAATTGTGTAGCATGGTTGTACACTTGACAGTCTCCTTTGCGCCATAGACTTAAACATGAAATGGGCAAATTCATTCACTTAGATCATTTGGTTCACGTAAATCCCAAAATGTGTGTTGGATCTGCACAATTTTTTTTTAACCTTGAAGGGTGTGGATTCTTGTACTGCGAACAAGGCATTCTTTGAAAACAATTATTTATTAATACAGTAGACTTCCATTAATACGATTCTGGTTAATTTGATCCCGGCCAAAACTTTCGTTATTTCGATCCTTTGAACTTGACCGGACAGCAAGCACATGTCTGAACCCTATGGTGACCCCAACAGCGACACCTCTAGTGTCGGCGTTTGTCTCAGCGGGGCTTAGTGGACAGCGAATGCCTTGAATACCCATCATCTTTCGACGAAAGCTCCCATTTTCGGCTTGCCCTAGAAACATTTTCCAGCAATATCGATAGCTCACAATGTCCGATTCCGGCATTTGTGCGATTCTAACGTGCAGATTTCCCCTCCCCTTCTGCGAAGAAAATTGGAGCGAAAATTGTGTGGTGCAATAGGTTATGCAACCGAAACCGCATTCGTACGCTTTACCGTGTGACATGACTATACTGAGGGGCAGCTGGCTTTAAAGAACTGTGCGGCGAAGCTGATTTCAGGAAACGAGCTGCCATTGCACAACCCTTGCTCATTTTTCTCACTAAAAATCAGGCACGTGTTAGATTTATGCTTTGTTTAGGAGCTTTAATGTCATGTCTGCATTAATTTTCTATTTGAGATACATAGAAAGTTGGCGCGCATTTGGTTCAGAGGCCTGTTAGAATTGAGCAAATATATAGTACCAAAAGAACTGGCCGTGTGTTTTGCAGTTTTTTCTGCATTGTTTAATTCGACTCGCTAGATAATTCAATAATTTTGTAGGTGTCGTCAGGGTTGATATAACAGAAGTCGACCGTATACTATTAGCTAGCCTAGTCGTACTGCATCCACCTCGTATGCAATAGGTACTAGGTTCGAATCCAGGTGCCGCCGGAAATCCTCCAGTTTTACTAATGGGTTGAAATGTTCCCTGGCTTGGTGTTCATGGGAATTTCCCATTTGAAAGAGGGCCATATAAAAACGTGGTCTTTTGGCGCCCGCCTTGTTGTAGAGCATCAGCTGCGGCAGGTTGAATATATATATATATATATATATATATATATATATATATATATATATATATATATATATATATATATATATATGTATATATAAAGCCACTGGGTACTTACTGGTAGAAGCGCGTTCCCGGCCAGGTGCTTATGGGACCCACGGCAATTTTCCATGAGGCGTCCCAATGCGCTTTATTGCATAATAGGGACTTTTAGCTTGTCTGCTATTCCGGCAAACGGGGGTTGTTTGGGCGGATTGCCGGATGAGCGGGGGCGTAAACTTGAGTGGCCGTAGCGGTGCAGTCGCCTGGTGGCATAGAGCTCAACCAAACACAGTGCTAAAATTGCAGTAACCTACTGTAATTTGCTTTGCTGATGGTGCAAATTTATGGCAGCGGCGTAATTGTGAACATGATTACGCCGCTGTCAGAAATATACACCAGCAGCTAAGAAGAACAAAGTAATTGGCTCTCTTTGTGGTTCAGCTTTGCACCACCAGCTGGTGCCACCAATCTGGCCGCTCACATTTACGCCCCCACTCATCCGGCAAACCGCCCGCGCTTGCCGGAATACCAGACGCACTAAAATTCTCTTATTAGAGAATTGGAATGGTGTTTAATTTATTTTTTTCGTATACCAGTGCCACCATGTATGCACTTTTGGGGCTTCCTCAACCACGCCATGGGCACCATGTTGCACCTCGTAGTGAATGTGACTATGTTAAAAACAAACCATTCCTAAAGCGCTGCCTTTACAACCACTCAAACTTACTAGACACTCCTTTAAAAAAAATTTGGAGGACACTTAAGTTTCACCTTCAAGATTAGAACGCGAGAGCATTCAAAGACCCCCGACTGCTTTTCATGCTTCCCGGCAACTGCAGCTTATGCAACCGTAGCGTTTACCGGGAAATGCTGGCAGCAAACGCAATGCTCGAAGGCGAGCTTTCTGCTAGAAACGCGGCCTCTTGTGTAGGTCTGTCTCCTGTTATTGTTTTGCACTTCTAATATTTCAGTCTGAGAACATAGAACATATGCGCTGTTGGTGTTTCTTTTTTTCAGTTACATTTGTCTGTGGGATGCTGTTCTCGATATTCTGAGGAATAACTTTGTAAAGAATGAAAGACAAGGTATGAGCAACTTTGGTAGTACTAGAAGAGTGGTTGGGTATGCGCGGTTCAGAATTTGGTTCGAAATTCTTGTCAGTCGTTGTCAGACAATGTCAGATGTTGAATGCCAGACACTGACACCCGATTTTTTTGCGACACGGGGCCCTTAACGCTGTCGCGTTAAAACGACGTTAAACGACGACGCGTTACCAGGTCTGGCCATATTGAGCTGACGAGTGCAGTGTATACAATGCACGCTAATGGTCGTGTCTGCTAAGTATTGCATCCCAACGCGCCACACAAAGAGCTTCATTTCAATCTAATCGCCGTTTGCACTTCCCCACATAGGCGCCGCGCTCCCAGCCAGACAGTCGATGTCTATAGCACAAGTGCACCTACATACATGGCAGTGCTGCGATGTGGCTCATAGTTACACGCGACTGAGAATTATTCAAGGCAACATCTGTTATTTGTTTAATCTGCTGCTTCAATAAACTAATTAAAATTTTTGAGAAATGAAACATACAAAGCGAATGTCTACGTGTTTTTATTTTACTTTGTACTGTAGCAAGAGATGTACTTTCATTTTCACCCGCCGTGGTTGCTCAGTGGCTATGGTGTTGGGCTGCTGAGCACAAGGTCGCGGGATCGAATCCCGGCCACGGCGGCCGCATTTCAATGGGGGCGAAATGCGAAAACACCAGTGAATTAGATTTAGGCGCACGTTAAAGAACCCCAGGTGGTCGAAATTTTCGGAGTCCTCCACTGCGGCGTGCCTCATAATCAGAAAGTGGTTTTGGCACGTAAAACACCATAATTTACTTTAATTTTCTATGCTTGTTCCCACATTGTGTAGTCGTGCGCACAGAGCACAAAACTATGTCATTTTCTACCATGTTGCAGCAGCGTGATCATGCTCTTTCATCCTCTCATGCCCGCCTCGATGCTAGTGATTGTGGCGATGGCTTATGCCCGCTAATCAGGTGTTCTCGTGCAGAGTGCGCAAAATCGTCCGCTGCCCGAAACAAGACAAATGCATCAGCTCGCGTGCAAGACCGTCACTGGAAGTGCACCACTCGGCAAAAACGCCAGAGAAAGAAAAAAAAAAGGCGGGCGCGTGACATATTCTTCACACGATTCAACGATTCTGGCATGACAGAACACAGGGAAGGAATTTCGCTTGCGAAGGCTAGACAGGGCAAGTGGAGAGAGTGTCGATGCTGATGGTGGCGCTCGCCTCCTGATATCATGGGTTCGCGGCACTTCAAATAGTTCTATTTCTGCTATTAATGAACTAATCTGAAAAATTATTGTGGTAGAAAACTCCTCAGAGGATAGGTAACAACTTCCAGCATACATGTATAATAACCAAAATTTGCTATTCAGCCTGGTGAGGGGCCCTTTCACCAATTTCCACCTCACACAGAATAAAAAGGCAACAATGCACCGAGGAAAGGATTTATTTACAGGGAGCTCGGCAAGAGACACAAAAGACTGCATTACAAAAAATGATGGCAAACCAAGCACTCTGTGACACAACCAGATGTTGCACCATCATGTCTAGCACATTCAGCAAGAGAGGCGTTGAACATCACAACATTTAAAATGTGAAACAAATGATTGCTGCTTTATGTACATGTGTAGTAGTTTATCTATTACAGCCATGAGCACCGAATGTTTGGTGCAATTGATATGAGAGGGTTTACATCATTGTTAGAAATAAATCATGGGTGACCAGTTTATGCCATAGTAAGACCCCTATTGGAAACAAGTACAACCACATTTCAGTAAGAACATCATCTTAATCTCCCAACCATCGGCATAGCGTCCCACAGAGGCAAGTCTCGCACTGTGTGGGAATACCTGCCGCATCATTCAGTGCCTACTGCAGGTGAAACCTATGCCTATATATTCACCAGAAAAGACCTAGAAAGCTTGTCACAAACAATTCATGACATACTGACGCTGAGATGAGAGAATTTAGCCAAATCGTGGCAATATGCAACAAGGTGATTGTCAGAGGCACTGACTTTTTGATGCACCAGATGGTGCAAGAATAAGAGTACTAGGCAAGTATCGTCACAAACATGTTGCATGTCATTCACTACAAGTGGTATGTGACAGCGCCTTGCCATTTAGTCAGTTTCAGGCAATGCTACGTGACAAAGTAGACAGATCAGTGACTAACTTCAATGCAGCAGGCGAAACGTGACTGCAATGGCAAAACCCCTACTGTCACAAACGTGTCCCGACTTTGCCACCTGCAGCACTCAAGGCGGGGTCATAATGTTGTCAATGAGCTAAATTTAGTCAACTGATTGCAGTGGGTGACAAAGCAAATGCTGCCACCATCATCTGTGATTCTGTTATCCCACTGGAAGCTACGGAAGAATCGGACTGCTAAACCTGTATGGTCACAAGCGTGCCATGGCTTTGTCTCTGGCAGAACTCGCACCATGGCTGGTCTTGGTGACCATCTCACTGTTGCTGCCTACTGAAAGCTAGCAACAAAGAATGACCTTCGTCGCATTCAATCGCAAGCTGCCAACTGCTGCAAAGCCAGTACATCACGACCGTGACGTGAAGGGGTGCTCGATGGGCTCAACCCGCCATGTCCAGCAGAGACTGGAGGGATGTCGGCACCCATGTCTTGCCGTTGAACACGAAGATGACATTTCGGTCAAGGTACAGCATTACGTGACCGAGCCGGTAAACTTGTTTGCCCTCTTGGAATCGATGTGCCATGGGAACAAACAGCAGGTTCTTCTCCTGGGCCTGCGAGTGTCGGGCACAAAGGCATGACCTCTCATTCAGCTCGCAATAAATGGCAAAAGAATGCCACTCAATTATTAAGGACTGCTTCACATCAAAACCTGAGCGAATAAACTATGCTAGGAGCATGGTCGGACCATTTTGTGCACAAAAACAGCCAAAAATTGCTGGTGCAGCAAAAACATAAAGCTGAATAAATGTTTAAAAGAAGCACTTCTCCACAGCTACGTACCATCCAAAGCAATATAATGGAACTCAGTTCAAAGGTCCAGGTGTATTGACACAGAATTTTGTGCAACATAAAGGGCCTGTCACGCCTACTCATTAGCACATTACATCACCTTCTTCCTCTAAAATGAAGTATCGTGTTCTATTTGCATTAGACAACAGCATAGAGTTTCCTACAAAAATGCTAGAGGGAACCCTTGCGTTAGTGCTTACGGTAGCATGGCAGTTCAGATAGCATGGGACTGATCGACAGTACATGGATTCGCTTAAACTTTGGATATATTGAAGTAAATCTAAAACTGATATTGATGTGTATGAATGCAGTAGAACCTCAATGATACGATCCCGTTACATATTATTTCCCGGCAGCAACGTTCCCGATCAAGAACACAAAAGATGACCCAATATAATTACCCTTCATATGTTCACGGAAAATTACAACCTTTTGGCACCAATGTTCAGTACATCGCCAAACTACGGCCGTGTGATACGTATTACGGCCGTGTGATACGTATTACGGCCGTGTGATACATATTACGGCCGTGTGATACGTATTACGGCCGTTAGAGCCCAGTAAAACAAGGTGGGAACCACGCGACCGAGAACAGTAGCTGCCTACTGCAGCACCTTCCTCACAATACTCGCCTGCCCGCCTAAGAAAAACGCTGGTGTGCACTCAATTTCCTATTGCGGTACCAGCAAACTTCCTCCCAGGTCATCGCATGCTGCGTTCACAGCTGTCCCCACCAACACTATTGTGATGAGCATCTTCACCAATCTGTGTCACAGCGCATGCGGCATGGTGCTGTTTGAAGCATACTGCATACTTTTAACAACCGATCTGCCAAACGTGCTGCTGTTCCCCTGTTGCACGCGACATGAAGTGAGCATGATGCTTTGCTATAGTGGCAGTGTAATCACGCGTTGCCCACTAGCTGCAATTCGTTTTGGTTTTCCGTCGCCATCTTAAAGCACAACATAATAGCACAACAACAGCAACAACAGCATGTGTCTTGGGTTCGTTGGGTCTCAACAGTTTGACGCACGACAACGTCTTGTGCCTCAACAATTTGCGCCGAGTGGGCATGTCAAAACTTCCCACCAAAAATGGCCAGCTTAAAGAAACTGGTGACCCAGAGTGAATTCGAAGACCGCAAACACAAACTCGCCAAAGCAGTAAAAATGACAACGCGCGACTCGAATCACTTGGGCCCCACCAGCTTGGCCCACATCGCTGGTCTCTTGCCGCAATGATTTGCGCAACGCTTCACACTACGTAAATGTCAACTACAGTTGACTAGTACATTTTCCTGGTTAGTGTGTCTTTCTCGCATTTTTTTTCCCCCAGAACGTATGAACCAGGTTCTACTGTATACGTTCATAATAAATATCGTAACAGCAAAGGCACTTTCATGTCAGATGCAGTGAGGTTCGACTGCACATGAAAGTGCTTTGCAAGGTCCGGCATTTTACTGCAGGCTGCAGTTTGGCTTGCCAGTAAAACGGTGTAGGGGTGTGTGAATGTTTGAAACTTCCTAATAATGAATCGAATATTGCTTTATTCTATTCAATATTCAAATTACATAGTCACTATTCATATACATGATGTTTCATAGTGGAGCACGCAAAGTCGCTGAAAGAACCAGACATTTTCTAAGTATGCAAATAAACTGCTTATTTTCCTCTAACGCTCCAATTGTGTTGTCAATAAACAATGCTTCATGACATGTAACGCAATCACAAAAACTTGCGAACATTGTGAATTCACTGGGATGTTAAGATCGTCTTATATTCACAGTGAATACGGCTGTTTCATTATAACAAAGCTATTAGAAAAATATTCAACTTGACTTGCTTCTGACACTACTCGATTCAGTCTTGAAAGTCACCATTCACACACCCCTAAAAAAAGCGTGACACAGTGTAAGTGATGCGATCATGGAAATGTGGCCTTACTCTTTGCTCGATCAGCTCTTTGAAGGTCATCTGTGCGTTGGCCGGAGTGGTGGAGCTTCGAATCGTCTGCATATGCTGCAAAATGGCAAGAAGGTCAGCGTTATGCATTTCAGCTTACAAATGCAAATGACTCACTGATTTATTCAAAGTTGAAAGTCAATTTGACATTGCCTCCGTATTACATTGTGATGCATGGCCAGGCACATTAAACGAACTGACAGTGCCACTCACATTTTCAGTTCGCAAGCAGACTTTTAAGTCAGCTATAGAAGCACAGAAATCAGCAGAGAGAAGACAAGTACAGTGAACAGCAGTGTTGCCATCTTGCATGCCTTCTGATAGATTGAACATACCTCTGGCTAGTATGGTGCTTTACTGGATTTTGCAAGACAGCGTATTTTTCTCAGATCTCATGAGAATAAACAGCGAATCCCAGCAGACTGCCAACTTCATTTCTAGTAAAGCAACAACAGCAATTAGCACTTCCCACCTTTGAAAATACCGTTACCTCAATTATTACCGTATTTACTCGCATAATGATAACACTTTTTTGTCTACAAAATGGACGCAAATTCAGGGGTGCGATCGTTATGCGTGTTAAATTTCCTGCGAAAAGAAACAATTTTTATTTATTTTTCTTCATCCTGCATTTGCTGTGGGATGACACCAGGTCAACAAGCAGGCGGCCGCAGGCAGCTACCGCTGTCGGTGCAGGACACCAAAACAAGAACGGTGGCCGGCGGAGCAAGCCGAATGCGCCAAACACGATTTTTTCTTCTCGTGAGTATATTAAGTGCATTGAAACAGTTTCTTCCGTACCAGTAATGAATAATATTGTTAATATCGGCAAGTTTGCGACAATAATGTAGCCATGTCCACTTTGAGGGGAGAGAAACAGAGATGGGCGCGCTTAGCTGCCAGTGACATAGAAACACATGGCGGGCATGCTGCGGAAACTGCGGCCATTTGTCTTCACTACTATCCTAATACGGCACGTTTCACCTAAGGGTAGTCGAATATCTTAGCTGCGTTACAAGCGTCGGCATATGAATAGGGTACACATCTAATGTATCACTGTAAACGTGGCCACTATCGTTGCCACTTGCAATTTGTTGCCTGCCCAGGAGTACAGACGAGAAGAATCAAAAGGTGCCTTTTTTGTTGTTGTTGTTGTTGACCAAAACCATTATGAAGCCTGCTAATAATAAAGCCAAGGCAAGTTTGGTTGTAGCTGTTTTTTTTTTCATGGAAGTGCGGAAAGTGAGGAAAGGAATAAATGGGGCATCTGATTAAGAATGTTTGGTACGTGCAGACCGCTTGGTATGTCTTCAAGAGTCGTTCTCGTAGCATTCGACAGATGGTAAGTGCAATCATCATTAGCTAGACTTGGCACACGACAAATCGCTGCGACAAGTTCGGGGTGCGATCATTACACGGGAAATAAAAAAGATCGAATTATGACGACAAAATTCAGGGGTGCGATCACTACGCGAGTAAATACGGTACATTTGGACAGTGTGTTTATGAGAAACACAGCGTTGACCAGTTTAGAAGATAACTCAAGCCTGGTTTTGTTATCGTCTGCAATGTGGCAGCCAATCTCGTTCTCTTCAACTAACTATGCAGTTTTGGGGAATCCTCAGGTCCCATAGTGTTCGCAAGCACAGCAAAGGCCATGTCGGGTGCGAGTGCCAACAGGTTTGGGGAGAGGGGCGAAAGCATTCCTTTTTTCTTGGGCGGCAAACGCGAATCGCAAGCACTATCAGCGCCACCGGGCGCGTCACGCGAGATCCCTCCGACATGGCTGGAGTCTCCTTGGTCACCAGCAAGCGGCGAGTATGGAAGCCTCCACCGCCGCTTCCATTTTCCCACACGTCGTTAGCCAACCACATTTCGCGGTGGCAGTCGCCGCGGCCGCCCGTAAGGCAGCTGATAAGCTGATCAGCGCTCATCCTTGTCGTCTCGTCTTCGTCCGAGTCATTTTTTGCGCTGCCACCTTTTTAAATGTGTACCAACACACCCAATGTGCCACACATTAACCATAAGCTTCAGTGACATAAACTATAGCTAGCTGGCCTGCTCAAAGTGCTGGTTGCAATCGTAATAAATGCTTTCCGAATGTACATGAGGTTGTCGTCTATTCTTTCCTCGAGCTAGTACTGGACCATGGTTGACGGGCAGGTGTGCGCCAACTGTGGCGCTTGGTGTGCCGAGGCGTAGCGCCGTTCGCACCCCCTTATCCCAACCAGTTGTTACATGCATGTGGTGATGAAATGACTGTCTATGAAAGTCTTCCAGCACACTGTGTGTCATAAAATATGGACTTGAAGGGCTTTCAACCAACACTTTACCGTCAGCCTAAACAAGCATCTCAGTTTCGCCTTTCTTGTATTTGTGACGTTGCTATTCTAACACAGAAGAATCTCAGTAAACGGAACTTGAAGGAACCGGAGAGATATGTTTCAATGAATAGGAGTTCTGTTTATCGAGAAAGACGTGCAGGGAAAGATGGGCAGATGTGACCTTCAAGTGCTGTATGTCATAAACATACACCTCCTAATGCTGTTGTCAGAAGTGTTGAGTATTAAGAAATAAATGTAGCAGCTAGTCAAAAAAATAGAAATAGAAATAACAGGTGTCCAGCACTCGTCATAAAAATAGTTTAATAAATTAACTGGCTCAGAAAGTTCAGAAACAGAAGCCCAAAATAATGAATTCACCAGAACTTAAGTGGCTTAATTATTCTCCAAATAGCAATAAAAAGAATTAAAAAAGAAAAGGTTGCCGAACATCTTGCTGCAAGCACATATGGTTGCATGCGACCTGGTAAGTCTGTACTTCGACCATTGTAGTCCTGTCACTACGAATGCACCAACACTGCATCCTCTGTAAACTTGAACAGAGGTCAATTGCACTAGAATAGCCGATTACCAATATAGTGTGTTTTTCTTTTGCAAGTGTCATTTTACCGCACTTTTCTCGCTTCATTACCGGCTTCGTTGGCACAAGCATTGAGGGTGGAATT
Organism: Dermacentor variabilis; assembly: GCF_050947875.1. Classification (NCBI taxonomy): domain Eukaryota; kingdom Metazoa; phylum Arthropoda; class Arachnida; order Ixodida; family Ixodidae; genus Dermacentor; species Dermacentor variabilis. The sequence continues at coordinate 34,013,198 of NC_134578.1, read as the reverse complement.
GGTGCTGCTTGAAGTCGCTTAATCCTGAGCAACAAATATTCGTAGCAGCAGCCAAAGAAGTCACCTGTGACTATCTAACATGTAAAATAAAACAATAGGCACTTGCACCAGAAAGAATGACTTTCTTGACAAAAACAGGTGTCATAAAAACAGAAAAAAAAATTGTTTTTTTTTAAACGAAAAAAACAAGAAACATTTAGGAATTGTTTCTGTAGTTCCATTTATTGAGAGTTGCAAACATTTGGTTCCGATTAACAAGTTTTTTTTTACATTGTTCAAATACAAACCCAACCAATTGAGAGACTGTTTCGTTTAATTAACTGAATATTTTGTTTAAGTGATTTCTGTTTATCGAGATTCTACTGTAATTTACGTTTGTCCTGATGGCACTCCTTCATCTGATATTATGTCGGTGAAGTTCGCTGCAACAAATATTTAGCAGAATCGTGGCAAAAAAAGAAAAAAATGTGGTAACCAGTGTGACTAGGGATTTCCTTTCTTTCTTCTTTCCTTTATTTTCTTTTCTTTTTTTGCAGTTTGCCGTATGCACATTGTATTTACTTGTGCCGCACTTCTTTTTTAGCATTTGCCAGCTTCAACTGAGGCAAGCTAATAGATACTCGCTGAATCTTGAACTGTGCTCAGACTGCTATGAGGAATAACACAACCACTGGTAACAAACTACGAACCCATTCAGTCAATCGTCCTCGTGGCTTCTGCTGCCCTCATCATTTGATGAGCGTGCCCCGTTGGCACCCTCCCAAAGCTCACTGTACTTCAAGCCGTGCATGCTGTTTGGAACTCCTGTCACCTTCAAGCTCTCGACAAAGGCTTTATTCAATATTTACGTGCACTTTTCGCAGAGGTGCCCTCTTCGTATGTCCAAAAGCAAGATGCAGCTGAACGAGCCACAACACAGCAGACAGTGTGCTGGACTTACGCTGTGCATGGAGGATGCCGCATGATCCGGCAAGATACAGTCCTTCTCTCTAATACGGTGATGACGCCACTGTTGGCAGGACAGCAACTAGCGCAACCTAGTATCTGCTTGTAGAAATTAACCAGCACGTTGCATGGTGTCTGAAATCATACGGTGTGTGCTTTCCCAATCTCAGATGCCAAGCACGCATGCGTGAAACTTTATTTTCAAAATATTCTCCCTCTAAAGCGGGGGGTGTGGGCCTCACACGAGTAAATGCGGGATCTTAACATTTGTGAGTCCCTGTGTTACAAGATTAGTGCCACGGTAATTTAAGTGGAGTCACAGTCCTGTTTGAGAAACGCCCAAAAACAGTAAGAAACTTTCGCGGAGTGAAGAAGCCTCTACGAAAACACTCACGCTGTATTCTGGTCGTCCACCCACGCTTTCCTGAGGCAGGTGCTGTGGCGGCAGTGGCGCTGGCCTGTACCCCAAAAGCCCCGGTGGAGCCGGCGGCCCGGCTCCAGGACCAGGCAGCGCCACCGGCAGGCCCGAGACGGAACGATTCATCATGTCCAGCGCCATCTTGAATTGCTCTGCACCAAACAGTGCCGTAGGACAGAGGCTCTCAAAATTTGGGGGATGTCAGTGTCAACATTTCGCAGCTATAGCCTTGACTGCCAACCTAACCACTGCCAATACTGTGCGGAAAGAATGTAGACCGAAGCAAGAAGAAAAAGAATTGTCACATTACGCAAGGACACTGCTGTGAAACGAAAACACAAGCTCACCAACACGGAAGTTCTAAGCTGGGCTAGTTACGTTCAACATGACGAACAATGCTAACAATGGGAAAGGAGATATACGAACAGGACAGTCATGATGACTATTATAATTTGTTGTCTTGTTAGCACCGATAAAATCTAGGAGGCCATGCCTAACTTCGCCAGACACCCAGTGCACCGCAGTAGGAGAGAGAAGTGGATGCACTGGTACTTCGCATCGTCATATGTTCAGCTGCTCACCAAGGTCATCACACTTGTCTTTCCGCATGCTTCACAATGCACAGGCAAGCACAGCTATGTCTGCTGCTCAATGGCATATTCGATGCAAGCATTTTGAATGGCTGTGCCAAAGAAGTGCCGTGCACCGCAGGAAGCGATACAATCGGTGCGCAATGGTCAAGTACTGTTTGGCTTCGGAGACAAGTGTAATTCTACATCTATTGGCAGGATAATTTTCCTTCATCAAAACAACGTTTCAAAGGCATTCATTGCATCTGGTTTCGTTATAACAAGGTTCTAGTGTATTAATGCAATGTTACACTGCAAACGTTGCATAAAAAATTGGACAGATATAACATGGTTACCAATTTATCCATCGACATTGCCACCTATTTCAAACGGCATTTCTCTTTTACGCGTAATTTCCACCAACAAAGTGACACTCGCTGCGGCGAAGTGCCCGCCTGAGTCGGGTATAGGTTATGCTGAAACTGCAAGCCAGGTTACACTATTCAAAGAAATTCCACAAGCCCCAAGTTCGCCCCAAGGTTGAAATCAAAGAATTTGAGTGCCCATGTTCCTACTTTGCATTTACGTACAAACATATCTTTGCTCTTATAAGACTACAGAGTTTCTTACAATATTACCCAGAGGTAAAACTGGCCCTTCGCCGCTTCTGTATGCACTGAAATGCCGGGACGTGGTGGCTTCGCATTGGCATCATCCTCAGAGAGCCATGGCACCTTAAACGCATGCCTGGCTATCACCCCTCTGTCACAATGGTTCATTCTCTACTAAAACAAAGTGTGAATAGCTGTTTTTTCTTTATATCACACAACAAAATTTTTCTTCAATGCTGAGAACTTATGTTTGGATCTACGATTATATGAAATGTGAAAAAGTACTGGCAGGTCACTAAAGTTGAATAACAGACGGCAAGCTCCACCAGCTTTTGCTTTTCCAAGCTTGCACATGCGCAGCAAGTGTGTAAACTTCATTGAAAGACGAATTACGGGCGAATGAAAACTTTCAAGAACACTTTGCGTTAACAAAGCTGAAGGCTTTAGATTAACAAGGCCAAGCCAAATTGGAAACAAAGCCTCCGACAGACCGCCGCCATTCCCAAGGCAATAACACTACGCCCATTAGGAAACGCACATAGACGGCGACACCAGATTTCTCTCCAGGTAATGTTGCGAAAATATCTACGTTCACAATGGTGCGGACAGGAAGAGCTGCCGACTGACCGCGCACGCTGGGCTGCTGGAGCAGGGCGTCGGAGAAGAGGGACTTCCATCCCGTGTACCACTTGGAGATCTCCTGATAGTTTGGGTTGTGCTGCAGCCAGCCCGCCAGCACCTGCAGCCACTGGGGGAAGAAGGTCTTCTCCAGGAGGGTGGCCATGCTAGACGCCGGACAGAGGTCCTCCCACGCCATCACCCACTGCCACACGTCTGCACAGTGATGGGAGTGACCGATTCACTGACCGACAGACGCACAGACAGATAGCTCTCGTCGTCGTGAAACAGTGGAGGACTAAAGATCAGGTCTGACGACCTGGCGCTCCTTAACCGCCGTTGACAAGATAACTCACCATCACGATCAAGCATCCTCTGGTGCCGATGATAAGTTACCTCATCATGAATTTCTGGCAATATTTTGTACATGTGCAATGTGTTAAGTTTCTTGTAATTTTGAGAAGGAAAAAAAATACACATTGACTTCCACCAATTTTTTGCACTTTATTGAAAAATTCTTTTTTAATTTCTCGGCAATTAAGGGGTTAAAGAGGCACTGATGCACATTTTTGTAGTTTTACAAATTCCACCATGTTCTTTCTGCATGTAACAGTATGTCACTTAGCAGGCAAGAATGTTGCCCAACATTTGGTTTCAAGTTAAAAGTAAAGTCATTTCGAAAAGCAGGACCTTACGTCATCAACATTATTGTGACGTTGTGAAATATGGGAAAATTTGCCGATGATGTACAACATTACAGCTAAGTACGATAGCGCTGCTCATAAGAAAGATAATGAGAGTGCTGCATGCATGTCTTCTGGCAGTACTCGTGTGTGATAGCTTGAGCAATCACACAATGGAGTGAGAAGGTACAAAAGTACAGAAGGCATTTTTGCATTTTAGCCTAGTTGGAATGCAACCTTTCTGGCTGGTATCGTACCTGCGACATTGCAGTACTTAACAGTATAGTGCTTTAGCCACCCAAATGGGTGAAGCGAAAAGTGGAGTTAAGGTCACAGGTAACGGCATTATTGGTAACAGTCGGAGTGGTGGATGGAAATCTGCGCTGTCTGTGATGCAACATTAGAAGGCCATTAGCAGGAGGAAAGGCATAGCAGCAGCCTTTTCTTTATATGTGCTCTGACATTTCTTTAACACACATCAAGCATAAAAATTATGAAGGGTAACCAAAGAAGGCCGGGATGCCACTGTCAGCATCCGCAAGCCATTTCCTCGATTTGCTTCTGCACATTTGTGGCTCTGGTTACAACTTAAAGCGACAGTTATCTTGTAACCTCGTTTGTAAGTTTAAGCTACACAAGCTGTCCACAGCGGCACAAAGGTTCTGGTTTGGCAGCTTTCTACAACTTCTTTTACCGAGCTGGCCTTAAACAATGCTATAGATAGTGTACCCTTGAAGTTCAATGTGGCATAGCCTTACCGTTTACGAGATGGAAGCGTACATTCCCTCCTACTAAAATGGCTTTCTCGTCCCATTAGCTTGGAGTGTTCCTGTTGGTACTCTGCACGCACCCTTACTACTAGCACGACGCGGTTTGCAATAGCATAAATCCCAGCTTTGCAGTATTGGTGATACTGTCGCACCTCTACATAATGAACACAGAACGTGAAGGAAACGTAAAATGATTCTAGCCGATATCAGTCATAACGAATACAGGAGATGTCAAAGGTAGTCTTGTGATGGACACGATTTCATTAGGAGGTTAAACTGGACCAGGTTAGAAGAAATGTGCTTGCACTGGAACTTTTTATCACTACTGTCACTGCTTTGCAAGTGTTACAAGAGCTGCAAAAACATTTTTAAAGACAACCTCCGTGCTGATACTTGAAGCAATCGATAGACATACAAACACCATTAAAAAAATAACAAAGAAAGGTACTAAGGCTATATAAGGCTAGACTATTAGACGTAGTAGTTCTGTGGAAACCCGCAATGTGGAGAGAAGTAATTAATAAAGGGAAAATCAGACATCCACCCGTTCGTAGCAATTGCTACAAAGGAAACTCATACGGGTTTCTCGAAAGAAAAGCCTCAGAGTATAAGAAAAATTCGTTCTGGTCCGGGACGAATTTACGGGTTCCTTTCGAGGAACCCGTATGAGTTTCCTTTGTAGCAATTGCTACGAATGGGTGGATGTCTGATTTTCCCTTTATTAAGGCTATACTATACTAAGGCTAATATAATAGGAGATGAAAACATTGCATGCTCATTATTTAATTACAGTAACCATCATAAAGCTATTCCGATGAAAACAGCATCACAGCATGCATAAAGACAGTGGCCCCAGTGCGTGCACAGCCGTATTGATCCCACAAACAGTTATTCCATACCATGCTGGCACTTATCCTTAAATGGATAGGGACTTCTTTGGCCACGGGGATCTGTGAACAGGTTGTTAACAAGGTTGTTAGCAGGAGTAATGTCAATAATGCCTGTAAGCATCATAAAAAAAAGAAAGAAAAGAAATTGAACACAGCCTGCATGCTACACCCTTGGGTTAATTATTGACCCGCTGTTGACAGGTATGACATCAGGGGGAATGTACAGACGTCCTGGGTATACTCTCAGATTTCTGTTGCACTTTTTGTTATTTAATACGGTTGCCAACCGATAATTCAAACATGCCTAATTACTCAGACAACTTCACAGCACCGCAAATTCTGTTAACTGTCAAAATCTAAGCAGAGGTTTAAAGATTAACACGTTCACTGCGGCAGCACTTTTGGAAGTCTCGATTTCTGTGCGTGATGACCCGCCGGTGGGTCAATAGGGAGTTGTGCTCCTCGGAAACTTCCTCATTGTGGAGAGAGATGACGCCACGACGCGTCAAACCAGGTGCAAAAGGAATTGTTCTCCGTCGATTTCTAGCAAAGATGTTGCTTGTGCACTGCAGAAAAGCCCTGTGCAGCCATACAGCGAGAATACTGCGGTGGCCAACTTGTGACCCGCCTCGCAGTGAACAAGTTAATTTGCAATAGGCAAATGCGATGTTCAATAACCTGGTAAAGGAGCAATAGTGTGTGATTTGCAGTCAGCCACTTGATATGTGGAGGTATGTATATAGGCCAAGTATTCCCAGGGGACCTGAATCACAAGAACGGAATTCGCACACAAATAAAAATGGGTTGGAGTGCATATGGCAGGCATTCACAAGTCAAGACTGGAAGGCTTTAAATAAATGACATGGCTTTAAATAAAAGGATACCATCATTGCATTCTGATAGCACTAAACTAAACTACGAAAGAGGGCAGGGCAAGGATGTCAGCACCGTGTAAAAGCCATCGCTGTCTTGACTTCTGAGAATGTGATGCAACATAACCTCACGGGACCGCAATGGGGGTATCACGAGAAACTGAGCAACATGATGATGTGTTTCATGAGATTAGAAAACACGGTTGTGATGTCACAGGAAAATGAACAGTGCGAAATGACACGCTCACATGTGACGCTGTACTCGTGACGCTATGGGGAAACAAAGGATGTGACGAAAGGAGGGAACATGGTCATGACATAGCCGTTAACGAAACGTGGTACAAGATGATCATGTGATGCCACAGTCATGACACTATGTGAAAATGAAAAAGAATGTCACAAAGTGTGACAGATGGCTCTGGTGCTCACCCAAGTGCTGCTGGTGTGGGTTGATGGGCATGGCCTGCAGAGCCAGTGCCAGCTTGGGCAGAATGTTGGCGACAACGAATGCCTCGAGGGTCCCCTGGGAGAAGACGCCCCGCCAGGGCTCCAAAATGAGCTTGGCCGAGCCATCGCTGGGGTGCCAGGCACTGAGTGCGTTGGCCAGCTTCAGCCGGATAGGTGGGTACAGGGGCTCCAGGCGCAATCCTGCGTGTGACGGATGATGAACACTAGAGTGTTCTGCACACAGTCATTTCGAGCTTGCAAAAATGCGATTGTTCTAGAGTGCGCACAGCATTCGCTTGAAAGCACAAGAGGTACATGAGGTCAAAGTAATGTTGCAGTAAGACGAAGGTGCTGGAGTTCCAACAAGGGGACATCTTAGGTTTCATGGTTGACAGGCTTCCAAAGTTTGGAAAAAAACACATCTCATACACTGAAAGGGACTTTAAGAAACACATTCATTCAGTTTAGACTGGTCAAGTATTCTCTGAAACATCTATTTTCATTATGTGAGCAGTAAAGGTTGGATTAGCAGTAGATAAAACGAAGGCCAAACTGAATTTTGCACTGAAACATGAGCACCGGCAACTAAAAGTGTGATGTCATGGGCCTTAACACTATTTTTACATGTTGGCTATTTTAGTGCAAGGAAAAGTTTCAACTAATATGACTGACTTTCCAGCTCCTTTAAAATGCAATGTCATTCTTCTTCGCTGAAACAGAAGCAGACCCTAGCAGATGTTGTGAAAATCCATGGTCTTACAGCAACCTTCTGCAGAAACTATAGCACAGTGTTGCCACCCATATTTCACTTGTGCATCTTTTCTGATTTACCAAGCGCCCTCTTATGGTAAGAGTGGCCATTTTTCTATTGCAGTAGGGTAATTTGCTAATACAGCTTAACTCAATATTCCTCTTTAATGTTGCTTGAATGTTTTCCAATCAAATTTGTTCACTTCATGACAAACCCCCGACAAGGAACAGCGTGGAAAGTGCACATTTTCTCGCAACTGCTTACTGTCACAGCAATCTGATTCTATGTCACAGTTGTGACACTTTTGTGACATACCCATCAGAGGAAGCCAAGGGTGCAGCCATGAGTGGATTGGCATGGTGTCTGTCAGCGGATTCCATGCTTCTACCTCAGTTTGAAGCTTTGGAAGCACAAACTGGTCCAGGATGTTCTCCAACATCCATCGGGGCAGCAGCGGCATCCATGTCTCGAGCAACTCGATCAGTGGATCACTGTTTCGCGGTGACCATTCTCTGTTGCCACGCAGAAAAAAACATAGCCTCACGTAAGGATTAGCAACAGCAAATTGTTCACTGTGTTGTAAGGCGTGAGCTGCTGCCAGGCCGGATGTTACGCAGAATGAGACAAGAAAAGTCACACTAGGCAGGAATTTCAAGCGTACAGCGAAGACTCTATAATTCGTAAGACCTAAACCTTGCGATCATTCAGGATTTACTTACACAAAAATCGTCAACAGTCACCTTATTGCTTTTGGCTTTTTACCACCCCTCCCCGTCTTCCCGTTACTTAACACAAAGCTCTTTGTGAACATGCATTTGTTGACCTGCCAGTTTCCAAACTTCGCAGCCATGCAGACAAACCCTCTTGCTGTTGAGTTTAAAATTGTAAAAAAAAAAGTGATATCACCTTTTGGAAGCTTGTGCCAACCATTGTGAATGGCAAGATGCCTCAACATACAAGATGTGGTGCAGGTAATGTCCCCAAGGTGGCTGTTAGCAATCTATATTTCGAACTGGCCCAAACCATGGCTAGGGTAGATGTCTTGTATGACTGTGTAACCTGCTCCACATTCTCGCTGCTAACGTCATTTTCTTTTTCAGCCATAAAATTAAAATAAAATTACAGGGGTTAAATGTCCCAACACAACACAGGGCAGCCGTGGGGGAGGGGGGGAGGCTACTGATTGATCTTGATCAGTTGTTTTTTTCTTAATGTGCACTTAAATCTAAGTACAGGTGCGTCTGTGCACTCTGCCCCCCCATGAGAATGTGGCAGTGGCAATTGGGAATCGAGCCCACGACCTTATGCTCAACTGCACAATGTCATAGACACCGAACCACCAGGTCGGGTCAGTAAGACAAGTACAGTGGAACCTCGATTATACGACTTTCTCGGGACCGCGAAAAACCATAGTAAAAAGTGGCCGTCGTAAAATCCAAACATAAATTATGCCTATAAAAATGCTACTTATTTCGTGCGACGGATTTACGAGAAACTTCAATGTAAACTACTAACATACTCTGCAGGACATGGAAACCCAAATTACCAAAAAAGTAAATACAATAAGAATTAATGCTGCAGTACAGGTACCAGTCATGCTTTGTTCAAACGAATCTTTACGCCACTCCACTGCCCACTGCCGCGATTCCCACCAGCCAGCGCGAACATTAAAAAAAAGTCGGTAAGTTTCTTTTGAAGCTTGTTTGCTCCGTGAACCAAGAGCTTTCGCTCGAGTTGGGCAACGTCCAAAAGGAGCTCCTCTGCGTCGTCGCATGAACAGATGAAGTTCCGGATGCCGTCTATGTGCCGTAGCACCTTGGCAAATCTGGTAGGCACAGGCACAGCATCTGTGGTGTCCTCATTGTCCTCGTTCAATGTCGCAGAGGTGTCGGCACTAGGCAAAGCCTCCTCAATGGCATCATCCAGCGACACCTCGGTGCAGATCGCAACATTGTCGTCGGCCTCCACGTCCTCGACGAAGGTCGTGGTGAGGTTTAAACCCTCAAAATCGAGCGGCATCGTCGAGGTTGTTGCGTCCCCAGCACATGAGGCAGTGTCTCGCTTAAAGCCACAGTGCTTGAACAAGTTAGCGATTGTGCTTCGCAACACTGCGTTCCATGAATTGGCAATAAAATGCATGGCATCGAGCACAGTGATCTTTTTTTTCTGATCCAGGATTTGCCAGGATCGTCCTAAGCGAAGATTCGGGTATCTTAAGGTCCCGGTCAATGGTGGCTTTCGTGGCTCCATACCGCTTTTCTGCTTCCTCGATAATGTTCAGCTTATCGCCGAGTGACAGAACTGTCCGCTTTCGGTACATAATGCGTCGCGTTGCTCCACGCAACTCAAGACCTCCACTAAACGCTGGTTGCTAGGATTACGACAAAGACCTAGGCCTCTCCGCACTACCTTGTCGGCAATCTACTGCTGGGAAACTGGAAGGAGAGAAATGCTTCCCCAAAGTGACGAGAGGCTACGCTGTCGAGAAGAGAGGGAGAAAGTGGTTGTGAAGAAGAAAAGGTGCTATTTCAGCACAGCGAGCGTTGCGGGCGGCTGCTGGTGGAGGAGAGAGAAACGAACGATGAGACGAGGCAGGGAAGAAAGCTGCACCGGAGCGAACCGGTCAAGCGGTGTCAAGCGCTCCACATGCGGAGAGACGGAGCGAGAAAAGAGACCCACCGCACTTTTCTTTTCTCCGCCGTTCCGTCCTGCGATTCGCGAGGGTCGTCGCATAATGCGGGTCAGGCGTAAAATTTCGTCAGACAGCCGAGGTTTTTAATGCACTGTTTCTATGGGGTCTTCGCCTGGACTGCACTAATCCGTCGCAAAACCCGGGTCGTCGCAAAACCGGGGGACGTATAACCAGGGTTCGACTGTAAACGTCGAGACAAACAAACAAGGGAGGGCTCAGCCACAGCCGCCCAACTCACAGTATCGCTTGCCGCACTGGTGGCATCCAGGTCTCCCAGACCAGGTTGTGGTAAGGGTCCTCCTCAGGTGCATCACGGTGATCGTGCGTCCTGCTGCCATATATCTCAAGCAGGTCCTTCCACGTGCAAAATAGGCTGACGTGGGCATCCCGCTCCTTCAAGGGGGACCAATTTTCAAGCTCCTTCTTCACCTGGAGAGAGATAACAGCGGTTTTTCGGTTAATTAAACCCTTTAACTGGCAGCTCAATGATATTGACCTAACAAAAGCTAATAATTTGTTATCGCCATCGTCGCTTCACTTTTCGGGTGAAGCTGCAACTTTTTTATCTTGCCAGTTGACCCTTCCAGTGTAAGGTTTTTTCGGATGCGACGCACTTACAGCGTCAGGCTTCTTTTTTCTCCAATATTATGAAACGAACACAACGGTTTATTTTTGCTTATGCAAAAAGGAGAAAATGACACGGATAATGGCAAGTGCACTTTTGGTATGGTCCTCACATTATTATCAGGTGTCAGTGATATGGCAGGACAGAAATGCAAAAACATACTGGTACGTCAGTGACACCGAAAGGGTTATAGGTTTAACGAGGCACCCTTTCAGGCATGGGGAAGACGAATGTCTTGCGTCCTCTCTGCAAAACTTCGTCTCCGATTGCAGAACATTTCGAACCACAAGACACACACACACACACACACACACACACACACACACACACACACACACACACACACACACACACACACACACACAGACACACAATAGACAGTTCAGTACAGCCAATGAATCAAAGTTTAGAAGAACTTGTTGTTGGGCGAGTTGGTAGATATTAGCGAGCATTGTTTAACTGCGCGAACAAACGAACCACAAAGACAGCGAGGGACAAGGACGGGCGCAGTCCTTGTCTGTCCTTGTCCCTCGCTGTCTTTGTGGTTCGTTTGTTCGCGCAGTTAAACAATGCTCGACAATGAATCAAATCCAGAAAGCAAAACTGGGGCGAGGAGTGATGCCCCAGTGGAGGGCTCCAGATTAATTTTGACATTCTTTAACATGCGCAGAGGCATTGTTGCATTTCAAGTTCACCAAAATGCAGCTGGGAATGAAACCTGTAACCTCACGCTGAGTAGCGAGACACTATAGCCATTAAGGCGGAATAGGTGCAGAGCATACCTTTCCATTCAGCTGCCATACTGCACCTCTCACTTCAATGCAGAATGGCAGGGCTGAGAGGATATGCTTAACTTTGTTTCACAACTTCTGTGATCTGAATGGTAGTGTTTAAACCACAATCTTTTACTGTCACGCCCGCATGTGACAGCCAGCGCACTGAATTCCGACCCCACGTCGGCAATGCCCGAGCAGGGGCGTATTTTCGTTCTGTCAAGGGCAAAGACGCGCAAAAGCTGCATCGCGTTTGCCCAACACTTGTGCGCAAGTGAGTTGCGAGAGGAAAATCTGGGAACCGAGCAACTTGTTTTCGTGCATAATAGAAATAAATCAAGCAGCTGATTAACAGAGATGAACCTAAAAAAAGAAAGACCAAATGCAAACACTGTATTAATTGCAACACAAAAAAAGCATTCTTTGTGCCTCCCAATCAAGTAACGTCAAGTCACGGATACAACAGACATTTGCTAAAAATTGGGAAATTAGCAGGCATAGGCCCCCGCCACAACACAGGGGCAATTGGAGATCGCTGGGAGGGGCCTCCACTATGCAGTGCACATAAGATGGGATAATGACGATGACAACATAACACATGTAAAGCCAGGTGCACACGCCGTGGCCTTGGCCACATGGAAATCTTGCAACGAGCCTCACCATAGGGCACAGGAGTGTGATGGCCAAGTCCGAGAGCCCGTACATCTTGTACTCTTCGTAGAATTCGTCTTGCAATGTGTGGAACATGGTTGCGCACTCTTGTAACGTCAAAGGCTCTGGATGCTCCTCTTGGCTGCGATCAACCATCCTGTTTAAAAAAGATAAATCACGTCAAATGGGTAGTTAGCTGCAGTTAAAGGACAACTCCGGCAATTTTTCCGTGTCGACAGAGGTCGATGAAATTCCCTGGGTACATTCATCTGAACACTTCCGTCATGTCCTCAAAAAAGCAGATTTGAGAGTTGCACAGATTTTTTACAAGTGAATTAATTGCCTCGAACACCCTCCTTCCCTCATCTTCAGTTACAGACCACACTGTGTATGACGTCAGGAGTGTTCCATGCAGAGCATGCGGGGATCATGCAGACAACGGTGTCGAGAGCGTCGAGGAGTTTACGATCGTGAGCCGATTGGTGCATGCATGGCGTGAGAAGTTGCTGTCACGAGAAGTTGCGTCCTCAGCAGAGGTGCAAGAGTTGGGAGGCAAGTGATGTTGCGTTGTTGGCTGCCCCAACTTCAGCCCTCACCATCCGCACACACAGTTTGAGTCGACGCCGATCACATTCAGCCGAGGTTAAGCCTATGTGTCACAGTCGCATAGTTCATGAGTCTGCTGCTGGCGGACTAGAGTGATTGACCTGAAGCTAATTAAGCCATCAGGATGAAGAAAACTCCTTGTGTAGTTCAGATTTGACCGTACAGATTTGAAATAAACTGTTCCTCATATCGTACAGTGCACACAAAAATGTCACAAATGCTAAGACAGCGTGCCAAGCACGCCGTCTTAGCACAGTGTCACGAACGCTGTCACCCATAGATGCCGATGCATCTTGCACTAGACGCCTGAACTCTCATAAAAGTATCCCTAAAAGTGATTGTCCATAAATAATGTCCCTATAGTCATGCTAACGATCATGTGCTCCATACAATTACATTCATCTGCTTATGTATTGTCAATGCCTAAATACTTCTGCAAACTGTCAAAGTTTGTGCCAACTAACCAAGTTTCAACGCAGACACAAAAACTCACGTCTGCACGAGTTCACTCAGTTTCGCCAGCCTCCGCTCCTGCTTCTCCTCGGCCGTGATGAGCTCGTCAAGACGGTCCAGCTCGTGCCGAAGGTTGATGGTGCGGTCTTCCTCGTGCTTGGCCTCGCGGTCGTTCTGCACGATGCGCTGCTCCGTCATGTCGACCAGAAGGGTCAGGTTGTTCGTCAGCTCCGGCACCGAGAATTGTGATCCGACAGCACGCTTCAGCTCGATCTCCTCGCGTTCGTCGGGCCTTGAGTGCTGCTGGTGCAGCTCGTGATAACCTAGGAGATACAAAATAAAAAGCCAAGTCTCTAGGAAAGCCAGTGAAGATCAAAAGCGCTACGGAAGTTTGCAGAGGTTTTTGACAGATTGATTGATTAGTTTTAACTCATTGTGGTCAAGTGTTGGGCCCCTCCCGCGACACGAAAAAAAATGGGTTCCAGTCAGATGTCAGGAAGTGCTCGACAAGCCCCCATGCTCGAATTTGCCAATTATTTTTTTTATTTCGCTAGGAACGTTTTCAACTACGTGTACTTCGCAACGTCTACAGATGAGGGCGGCACTTTGTCAAAGGCAGTTGAAGGGATTTTTGCGCAATTTGCAGCATGAACCGCTTACATGACGGTGACATTTCCTGCGCATGCATTTTATGGGCGACACTCATGCGAGTTCAGTGAATTAGAAGACGATTTTAGTACCATGGATGAATACATCTCGCCTTCATGTAGTCAGCAGGTATCCTTGGATGAGAGCACTTAAAATAACGCGACTATGAGGATCACACAAACCTGTAGTAGGGGAGAGTGCTTTAAGCAGTACCACAGTGCTCTCATACTGCTGGGAGCACCAAGAATAAAGAAATCTTTCTTAAATAAGTTGCTTAATATGCATTTGTTTACCTGACCACCTTTCCTGCATGGCGTCCAAAATGCGCGAAATGGCTCGTGACTGGAACAACCATAAATGGGATGAATACTCATGACCACAAAGGGTTAAAGAAGTACTGGCACATATTTTAATTCTCATACTGTTTTAAATGAATGTCCGAACTCTATAAAGTTTAGAGTAAGAAGAGGAAAAAAAATACTGGCAACTCATAAGAGCACCCGAGATAGTTTACCATAATACATAATAACACTTCGTACAATACACACTCACTTCATTTCTGCGATTGAAACAGCTGCCATATGTCGATGAAGCGAGAGAGAAGCACACAGCACTCTTCATTATTACAGTCAACTCTCGTTACAACGGACCTTGATAATCCAACAGAAAACATCCGTTTTATCCGAAGTCCGTAATATCCAAAACACCACACTTCCGAAACTTTTGTCGCAATGTCTAACCACTTTATTGCAAAGAGTGAGTAACAAACATACCAAGTAAAAAACAAACAAAAAAGTTGCAGTTTCGACCAAAAGGCGAAGCATCGATTGCGATAGCAAATTAAGCAAGATAAGTGCGGCAGCAGCAAGAAATGAATTGACCGTTGTGCTGTCTCTCGCTTCAACACAAACTAAGCATAGAAAGCCCAGGGCATACGAAGCTACTAGCACTGGGTGAACTTTGTTCACATCACAGATCATTTTCAAGATAAGGCGCCCACGCGGCCGAGCACTTTGTCCACATTGCAAATCGCTTTCAAGATATGGCGACTGCACCGTAAGCAGCAGTCGACGGAGTAGAACCCCCTCTCTCTCGCCTACCCCTACCCCCCCCTTGCCTCGTGCGCAAAAGAAGACAGCATGTTTCCGCCCCACCATCCTCCCTGGCGTGCGCGATATTGAGCTGCAATCGTCAGCTGACCCTCGCAAGTCAGCTGTCAGCCCATGTCGATTGACACTGCAAAAGTACATTTTATGCACCTGATTTTGAAAAAAAAAATTGCCACTAATTTCGTCCGCTGTGGCTGATAGTCTGTTGTATGCGGGTCCATTGTAACAAGCGTAGACTTTCTTTTTTTTTTTATGAGTGATGTCTTAACACCAAGCTTATTGCAGCATGATGGCAACTAATTTTTCTCTCTCTGTCACGACGTCACAATAAAGTCTATGACGAGCATTTAGAGAACCAATTTAAGTATCAAATTAATGCATCTTGCATTTCCCAACCTTCATAATGGCGGAGTGTCATCATTTTAAGTGCTAAAAGTGTGTCACGGTAGTTTTTACAACTTCTCAAATATGTGTCGCTACTCCTTTAACATGCCAGAGCAACACCGGTGCTATGAGAGACGCTTAGGGAGTGCTCCGGAATAATTGTTACAATCTGGGGATCTGTAACAAGCACTTAAATTTGAGTACATGAGCGTGTTTCCATTTTGCCCCATCAAAATGAAGCCATCACCGTCGCTGCTGGGAAACGTAACCACTACTTTGTACTCGGCAGCAGAATACGATGGTCACTGAATTACCGCGGTGGGTAATTTTTTTACTGCTCTTGCTTTTGCTTTGTGAACAGCTATCCTGCCACAGGGCATGAGGTTTCGAGTATTACAGACTTTTGAACTACCATATTTACTGGTATAAGGTTGGCAATTTCTTCACCGACTTCTTACAGCGTATGAGCCTCACATAGGACAGACTTATGGTTACAGACTGCATACTCGAAGAGCACTTAGGCAGCTATGCACAATAATGCAGCCACTAATGGTTCCCTATAAAGGCTTTTATTCAGTCATCCTCATCATTTCTGTACAAAATCCCAAGAGTTGTTTCTCAACGCTTGGGAACTTGCACAGTTTACTTTGGAAAGCCTAGCGGATTTGGTTGGTTGTGGCAAGTCCTTCTTTCTAAGCACACCAGCAATGTACACTCCCATGTTGCTATGCACATGGATCACTTGGATTACTGCTCACTTGGAGCATGAGGGCTGCGGTGCAGTCAAGTGTTTCCCCACTTGATATCAACACCTGCGTGAAAGCACAATGCAGCTAAACAACATGCTGCAGCATGGCGGACAGCGTTGAAGTGCGCTGGATCTATGCCACATGATCCAGCAGGATACGGTGATGATGGCATCATCAGCAGGTCAGCAACTGGTGCGTTCTAGTAGCAGCTTGCACTAAATGACCAGCACGTGGGTATGTGCATGATGCTTAGTGAAACTGTCATGCTCTAACATGGCTGTGCGGGCCTTACGCAAGAAACTACAATAGGCTGCTGATTACACCCCAACAGGTTGGAAGGCACTTCTCAGAAGCAGTGTACGTACCGGACAGAACCCGCTGCTCTGGCCCAGTCATGTCGATCACCTTCACCTTGCTGAGCTTGCTCTGGGGCCCAGTGGGCGGTTTCTTGTAGACCCCCTCTGACTTGACCTCATCGATTGTCTTGTAGACATAGGTCACCTTCTTTTCACCCTCCTGCATGGGCAAGAGATCCAAATAGATGAATGAAAAGACACGAATGACTTCACAGTACAAAAGTCTTCTTTTTAATTTATATTTTAGAATGGCCTTGTTTGCACAATTACAGTAAAATTTCAATAATATGGCTTATCCAAATATTCAAAATAGATAATCATAAAAAATTTGCATCATCTGTAACAAACCGGAATCACAGCACCTTGGTAAAGCCAAGACATTCTTGTTTACTTATGGCGACTGGTTTTGCGTGAAGAAGTCCTTGATGGCTTTCTGGACATGGTCCGTCAATGTAGCCGAGCAGACGCCTGTATAAAACTTTGCAGATGTTCATTCATCTATGTTACCAACGGTCATTGCACGCAACTGTAAGTGTACTGCGCACAGGTCTCTGACAGGATCAAGGAAGACCAAGATTTCATGGCCGACTTCCCAACGATATGCCATGGCTGAACACCTCTTAATGCTGCTGGAGCTACTGTCGTCGACACTCCTCCCCCCTCCAACTCCAAAACAAAAAAAAGCTTTTGCCTTTACCCAAACTACAGTTTTAAATGCAATCAAACATGCAGGACACCCAAATTAGTTTTAAATGCAATGAAACATGCAGGATATTTAAGAATGTTTTACAAAATCGAAATAAAATATCGTAATGATGGCCAACAATGGCACAATTAGCACATTTACTCAACTCTAACACACACTTTTTTTCAATAAAACGGATACAAAAATTGCGTGCGTGTTAGGATCGAGTACGACCCTAAATCTGTTTTACCATATTGCCATCGGCATTTCAACATGGCCGCCTTGCACGCGCTTCGAGCCTAGCTGTCGTAACTTCATGTGCTGTAGTACGTGTCCGTCTTCCCGGTATTCCCGTTTTCCGCATTTGCTCTAGTAGCATGGAAGTGCCGACTGCGAAAACATGCAGAGTTCATTACGATGACGTAATTAAAAGGAAAGCGATCAGGTGTAGAAAGATGGACGGAAATGGGGCCGCATCACGGGCGTTCGGGGTTCCCGAAACTTGCGTGCGGGACTGGCACAAACAGGACAAGCTTTCTACTCCAGCAGCTGCAACGCACGGCGCGACCGCGCGATCCCTATGTTGAAAGCGATCTGCAGTGAAGACAGAGTCTACGCATCTAGGTGCACCGCGCTGTGTTCTCGTCACTTAGTGCGCGTTGGAGCGAAAGGCTGCACAAAGGTCAATTCACTTGCTCCTGTTACCACTCCGGCCCTGCAGCATTTTGATAGAAAGTTTCCGCGGTCAGTGCGTGAGACGTGTTCGTGTTTGCTTGTGCGCGTGACACCATGCTTGTTAATTTAGTTAGTAAGCTAATGTTTAAAAGTTTATACGGCCGATAAAACTACTATCCTTACTTTTCGTATAGCTGTCTACTAATGTGCTATCGTAATATAGATGCTTCGCCTTTCAGGCGAAACTGTGAACTTTTTTTATTTATTGCAACTTCAGTGTACTGGGAGTAAATCTTTGTTTTTCCAAATGAGAGAAAGTTGTATTCCTGCATGAAAGAATGAGGAGCGCGGTACTGTAAAGGACTTTTCTTTTGTTAGGTCGCGGGAAATGGGTGCGCATTACAATCGAGGGTGATTATTTTTCTCCTTTTTTTTTGGTCACGGAAAATGGCTGCACTTTAGAATCGAGAGTGCGTTAGAGTCGAGTAAATACGGCATATTGACTGCAAATGATGGCATTACAGTGAGTGCCACCAATGCGCTTGTAAGACTAGAAACAAATGTTGGCACAACGATGCCCGCAAACAATGGCACAACTAGAATAACAAATCCAAAGGAGAGCGACTGTATGTGGCACCAACAGTACCAGCCACCAAGGGCAAAATAATACTAATGACAAATGATGCCACAATGACAACAGCCAACAATGTGACGAAAATACCGACCGACCGACCACGCCACAGACACAATGACTGCACACACGGGATCGAGTGCTGGCTAGAAAGAGGTAAGAATTGTTTTCTGGCAAGGAAATGTGGCAACGACAAACACAGCGATGATACCTGCCGGGCATCACAAAAAGTTGGCGAAGGAACTCTTGACTGCTGTCACTGTAATAAGAAAACTAATACAGGAAATCGACGGGCAAATAAGAGATACTGCACGTATGCTTTTCCACATTACTAGGTTGCCCTCAGCAAGATGGCCGACTTCTGATTTACAGCGCCATCGAGGCAACCTTGCAAACAGCAATGATGTTTCTACTATCGAACATGGATATATCGAACTAAAAGGGTATCGTGAAATATTTCAATAATATTCAATATATTCAATTTCAATGATAATTCAATATATACAATATGCCTATCCGAAGCTTATCTGAAAGCTCGACACGTCACGGACAGCCTCTTGAGAATGTGAAAAGTGGGCATTTACCGATTCCATGCCCAGAGCCACTCGGTGAAAAGACTGAGTGCCATCCATTTCTCGTGGAGCATGTGTATTGGGCCGAGACCCCTTCTGCATTCTTGAAGCAGCTTGGTGATCCTCTTTCCGATAACGAATGATCGCAGCAAGTATGCCTCACTGCATGATGGAGTTCTTCCCGCTATTAGTATGCTTTGCCACAACCCACAGCTGTGCATCAGTAAAGCTCACTAAAGCAAATCCGGCATTGCGGAGTGCAAATAAGAACCTTCCTGCACGGGCCATTCGTATTCTGAGACGAGCACCTTGCTCCTTTTTAATGAATATGAATATTTCGTATCAACGTAAATGTCATTTATGTCAACATGAAGATTTCCGATGACACGAGAAGGAATTGCAGTTCCTTTAGGAGAAGCGCACTTGCAGGGGTGCAGCGTTCAATATATTGTTGTGGTGCTGAACGGGAGCTCGATATACACATAGTATAGAGCTACACCTTTATATGGTAGTTCCAAGGGGATGTTACAACTGTTCCAATATAGAAAGTACTTTGCTATATCCGGGTTCAACTGTCAGTAAAGAAAAGACGGTGACTAGGACAGCAATACCAGATCGTGTACTCCTGCTTTATTTTCAGTGTCTAAACGAGATGTGCGAGGAACTCCTCTATTCAATGTTTTGGAGTGCGAACATGTTTCCCAGAAACCTGCTTCTGCAACAGCTCTTCTGCCTTACCTTGCGTTTTCGCCACTGGTTAAGCTCGGGCTGGGCCCCTTTGCGACCTATAGACTCCTCAGCCGCTGCGTCGGCCGCCATAAGCTTTGGCCCTTTGGTCTCTGGTCCATATAGACCGATTGCTCCTTTGCCTTTGCGGACCTTTGCTTCGATGGGCGCGGAGATGCCCTGGAGGTCTCGGCCGAGACCTTTACCCGGCTGGTAGCCCATCTAGGAAACGAAAAATCAGTGGCGTTAAGCTCAGGCTCTGCCATAGAAAAAACAGCAACTGAACAATGTATTAACTGCAATTACATCGTGGCATGCTATGATCCACTGCTAAAAGGAACACACAGGTGGTATTCTGCCATCCAGACATGACACAAAGGCCCAAAGGCAAATTGTTCATGTATAAATGTATGTCTAACTACTTGTATCTGCCATGCTTTTCACACAAAGGCAAAGAAATATGCCAGTTATAGTGGCGTTATAACTGGTTAGACGTTTCCTTTAACAGTGGACAACAGTGTAGTGTCTGTACATGTAGTGGGTATACATCGTGTATACATTCTAAATAGGATTACTGTGCTATCTCTGATTAATTAAATGTGTACAGCTTAACGAGACCTATGTAGAGTGTGGTAAGGTAATGGTGATAGCTCATTCTCAATTCCAGCATGCAACCTGTGCTTTTTGAATGTAAAAATTAAAAAATAAATGAAGAGCACCTTTTGACATACTTCATACAGGACCCTTCCATGTACCTTTTATTTTAAAAATTTCCCGCTACTCTGAGTATTGTTTGTCCCAATATTTGTGCACTTGTGCAGATATTTTCACTGTTTAGCAATTCACAGTCTATTTCATTACCTATGATACATACAGTAAGTGCAACTTTCAGTCAACAGACACAGTAACTAACACTAAAACACTGTCCTAATTACTATGTCCCCCAGGATTTACAAAAAAATGCAGAACATGTCTTTGGGAAATTGAACTGCAAATTCTTTCTGGAACAAGTGCGGGTGAACAACGATCAAGTGCCGTGCTCTGCTATTTGCAGAAAGATCCACGGTACAGCTCTTTCTGGCTCAAACTTCAGAATGCTGTGCATAAAATAGCAGTAGCATTTGTCCTTGCAGGAATTGTGACTTGCAGACAGACTTATTGCGACTTGTGACAAAGCCAACATGATTAGCTGATAAAAATATGCATAAATTGTTCACTAGTACAGCTAAGTGGTAACATGATTTATGTCTAGTGGCAAAAAAGAGAGGGTGTCATTTCAATAAAAGTTTGCCAGAAAGTCAATGTGTGGCTGCTTTTTGAATGAACAAAGCTTCATGCCTGGAAAGTGGCAAACAGTAGCATCGTTGAGCACAGTACTCCAACATTTCATTACCATGCTTTTAAACTGTAACGGTCATCTCAACGATTATTTGAACTCCTATGTGTTGCTGCATTAGCCCTGAATAAGAAATTGTTTATATGTAAAGCACAGCCACAAGGGTAGTTTAAGCCATTAATATTTAGTCAGGCGTTAAACTAATAGTGCCACTAGTAGCCAACTTGTCAAGTGTAAGGTAGGGCTAGAAAAGCCAAATGTTAGGATATGCACCATAATTATGCACACTTTTCAGAACGTCAAAAACTCCAGGCTTGTATGCTAATCTTTGTTTGTTTGTTTTTTTCGTATGTCAAGTGCAATGAAACGCTTGTTGCACAACAGAAGAAAAAACTTAGTGAAAATAACAAACTTGCCACGACTATTTACAACCTAATTTAAGATAAAAACATGCGAATTTTTTTAAAAGTATAGTGATATAAGTTGTGATGATCCGAGACCACTAAAAGCCACTAAAGATTCAGAATCAAGAGCTGCTCATTTTCTCATTGCAAAAAAAAAAAAAGAAATGATTTTAAAATTCTTCAATAAAAAAGAATAACCTAGAAGCACATGCCAACTACTGTTCGTAACACAAGTGATAGTGAACCAGAAACCTCATACTGACATTTTTCATAGGTATTCTGTTGATTTCAGTGGCACAATTAACATATCTCAACGGCAAATCTTCCCAGATAGTGAAGCCTAGTGTAAGAGCAACAATCGTTTGCCACCTCAGCATGGAGGCCAGGCTTATAACGCGGAAAAAAAAAAAAGTTAGAAAAAGCGGCTTCAATCGATGATCACTCTGCGAAAATCAATTGATCAATCTCACACCTGAAGGAGTAACTTAGCTCCAATACCCTTCGTGTATTTCTCCCAGTTGCCGAAGCCCCTGCAAAGAACAAGAGAGAAAAGGGCACAGAGTCAAAATAGACTTTTCAGGAAAGCTCTTGGCGATTGACATGACAAACACACATTCATTTCCTTTTGAGGTAGAGCGAGAAAAGAAAACTATACAGTGCAATCAAATCATACCACAAATACCTTTAACATTCAGTAAAGTTAAAGAAACTATAGTAAGTTCATTAAAGAAATCACAAATGGTGGTATGAATTCTGGAAAGCGTTTATACTGGGCAAACTTGAGACTGCCTGCAGAAGGCACAGATTGCATAGCTTAAGAGTTCTAAACCTCAAGAACCATTTTGGCATCATTTGTGGCCATAATTGTTGGCTGTCAAGGTGTTAAACTGCTAGAGTTCTCGCAGAAAATATAACTCATGGAACACATCTGTAGTCTAGTACCTTCCCATCCTTGGCACTTAGGCTAGCAATTCATCGAGAATGTCTTCAGAGCAACAAAGTTGCCATTATTAAATAATAATGAGGTTTAGCATCACAAAACTGGACAGTAGCTTATGATGCATGCCGTAATGGGGGACTCCAGATTAATTGCGACCCCCTGGTGTTCTTTAATGTGCGGCCAAAGCAAGCTACGCGATCACTTGAGCCATTTTGTTGCTAACAGAATACTGCTGTCGAAGCCAAGCCCGTGACCTTGCACTTGGTAACAGAATGCCACAGCCAGTGGTTACGCGCACATGCATGGAGAATCCCAAAACAGTGCAATGAACCCTCGTAAGCAACTCACCACAAAAAGAGTGCTAGATAGGTCATCCTGCTCTCACAAGCGAGAAGAACAATTCTAAAGTAAAACACTACGCAGGCAAAGGCGCGCACTTCAAGAGGACCCCGAAGGTGTAGATATAACAATTCCAAGTGGAACAAAATAAAACAGACAGGCATGACCTTGGCAGGTCAAACAGCGATAAGATTTATTTTAGCTTCCCCTGTGGGTAACGCACTCCTTGAAGGTGGAATACGAGTCATATCACTAACCTGACAAATTCTTTAATCGTTGATAATCCATTATTACATTACGCACAGATTTCTTTTATTTGCTTATTCGCGTTTGTGAAGTTTGATCCACTGCTAAGCACGGTACATTGGTGCTAAGCGCCAATGTACACCATGCATTGGGTGCACCTTGAAGAACCCAAGGCATTCAAAGTTAATCTGGAGTACCCCTCATAACCAGATCATGGTTTTGGCACACAGAACCCCAGAATTTAATTTTTAACTTTCGACACAGCCATTCATCAGTGGTGCAGTATGCTGTGAACCTAAGGGATTTGTTGAACATGCGTCACATATTTCACAATTACTGCCGTTAGCAATACCATTACAGTTATTAGTAACAACACCTTAGTGAGGCCTATGCATTGCTAGTAATGTAGTGAGTAAAAGAGGCAATTTCGAGCGGTTACTTGGCATTTCTGCACTTCATGCACTTGTCACTACACTGGTGAACGCATGCAACCGCTAAGCACATACTATTGGATAATAATTATTATAACTGATGATATAATAATATGCCAAGAAGAAATATCAAAGCCAGGGTTGCCATGTTTGGCTACAACCCCTGATAGCCACAAGAATTTCAACAAAATTTGAAATCACTGCAAGCTGCTGCAGTAATACAATAAAATTATGTTAGTATTAATTGCATTTCACGTAAAGAGTAACTTTTTGCATAATGACGACAGCATTCAGACACCTACACTCCGTATTACTGATTCTGTCTTCCGTGACATTGAAGTCTGATGCCAAGTCTTGTTAGAACATGTCTCTTCATTGACTATCATGAAAAGCAGGTTTTTATGTCCCTGTTTGGCTACTCTCTTGGCTATGTCTCTGATCTACGGCCAAGACAGGTTGGTTTACAGCTACCTTTGGAAATTTTGTGGCTACTTGCCAAGTAATGAAGTTGGCAAGCCTGATCCTGATACTGCATTAAGATTGCAAGTGACTGTTGAGAAACGACTCTTGATGCAGACCATACATAATCCTCGATTTTGTCTATGGTCACAGCTACCTTGAAAATGCTGGGCTGTACAAGGAAGTGCTTTCTGGCTGTTGTGCACAGCAGTGCCAAAGTGACACATTACTCGAGCACTGAACACATCAGTGTGAAAATGTTGCACTCTTGCAAACTAATCCTCAACTGGAGCGATTCGGAGCATAGGCATGCTGCACCAAATTTACACGAACTTGACCTTCCTTTAAGTCCGACCGCGTTGAGGAGACCAGAAAACTGCCGACTTTTTAACCCCATTTAAAATTTGAATTATGGACTATTCAAAACAACTGCCCATGTCCGCCAAGGTCAAATTGATGAAATTCTACCACTGTGCTAGATGCCCAAATACAGCGCCTTTTCTTAAATTTTTCAACAGCAAAAATTTAGCTTGGACCTGGTCAATTTACCATGACAGGGCCTTAGTGAAATTGGAGCACGGTTACCTTTTACGATGAAAATGGAAAAAAAAGAAAGAAAATGTGAAAGCTTACAGCAAGCTCAACGCAACAACTTACCCTTCAGCACCTAGCAGGCCATGAGCAACACCGCCACGGCCACCCGCGAATCCAGTCTTCTTGGTTTTCGCTGGAATCTTAACTTCCTCTTCACTGCTCGATGCATGCTGAAACAGAAAAAATGGCCAAACATCACAAAAGAAGCACTGCCATATGAATGTAATGTAATGTAATGCCATATGAATGTACGGATTACTTGGAGCGGTAACACATGGGCAGCAGCCACGCGAATGTAGCTTTCTCTTCATAGCCACAGAAAGTTGTCCGCGAGTATAGATGCCGACATGATGGATACCAACGCACGCAAAAGTGACCAAGAATGTTACTGGTGGCATATTAGAAACGCCCCATGTGGTCTATGTGCACCAACAAGCTTGTATTTTTGCAATTCCTCTTATCTCAAAATTTCTTTTAGTTTTTACAACTTCTAGTTGACTGGAGTTTACTGTATGTGGGTATGCTGAGAGATGTCCTCTTGCCCCCACAAGCTGGCACCTCTTGCTCATGCACGCAATGTATGATTAGGTAGTACGCATGTTGATAAACTGAATGTGTAACTCCTCTTTACGGTGTGCGATCCACAATGGAGTCACCTACCTGTTGCTGCACGGAGACAAAGATTACACACACCAAGCTTTTGTGTGAAGAGCCTCTCCTGAATACAACACTCAGCTTGTCACAGATTGAAGCAAATATACATGGTTGTGACTCACAGACATGAAAACACAGAAATCGCGAGAGACATGTGAGTGAGAAGTAAAAGGAGCCCTTGCAGTTGTAGTTGAGATCGCAAATGTGGCCACACTGGAGGTGACGAAAAATACAAGAAAAAGCACACGGAAAAAAAAAAAGAAAGGATCAAAAAGGGAGCATTATGTACCATAACAACAACGAAATTTTAGAAGGGCATACTTTACAAAAGGAATTCATGCACACCGCGGTCGACGCCACTAGTAGTGCAACCTTCCGGGCGCTTCAGTCAACTTATGCAGAGCTGCTCTAAAGGACCTGTGGCTGGTACCTAACTGACAAGCATGAAAGGACAATAGCTTTAATGTCGATAAATTTAAGCTTAGATGGCTCATCCGAAGCAGTGGCATAGCCAGAAATTTTGCCACCCCTGGCTACACCACTCGCCTGAAGTAAAAGGAATATTCTGCAGAGGGGGAAAAAGTGGCAGCAGGAAAGGAAAAAAAAAGATCAATTGTTTCTTGTTTGTTACACAGAAGTTTTGGAGAAACTAGATAAAAAAAAGTACAAATTTACGCAAACTCTACAGCAGATGCTTGATTATGTCACCTTGCTTGGTCATGAAAGGCATTTGATTGTGTTCCATGCAAACTGTAGGCATATGAAATCATCAGACTAAATCAGGCATGAGGACTCAGTGAACTTTAGCAAGGAAAGGTGTTCGAATCTGCCACCGTGACTCACCTCTTCTTCACTGCCTTCTTCTTTCTTCTCTTCCTGTTTTCCCACCTGACGCACCCCACCACTAACGAAGCTGATGGGCGCAGAGAAGTCCTTGTGCTTCTTCGAGGACTGGAAACTGGGCCGCTCGTCCCCTCCTTCATCGTCGCTGTCAGCCCAGATACCTAAAGTAATCAAAGGGGACACGCCGCTGTGTTCAAACCGTCTAACAATGCCTGCTGACAACTCCAGAAATCATTACAATTTAATTTACCCGCAATATAGCAAATTATCGGATATAACGAATTATCCGATATAACAGTACAAGCAAAATTTGGTCGCTCTCACTTTATTTTATGCAGTATTCTACAGCTTCCTGAAGAGTAGGCAGTGTTGTGCTGCTTATGGTGGCAGTTGCCAGCTTGCTCCTTGCTTTCTTTTTCTCAAATAAATTTTTCTCTTTCTTTTTAAAATAAAATAATAATAATTACAATTGACTGCTATCACAAAATCGAAAATGCAAGATCAGAGACAATACTGGTTACAGAAAAGCAAATATTTGTTCAATGCTTAGAACAATTACAAGGTATAATGAAGGTAATTCCTTGTTGGTTGCAACTTCGCTGTAACAAGATTAGACTACATGTGAATGAAAAGCTACAAACCCAAATTCATGGAAAGTCGTCAAATGCCGCTCAAATTGTGGCAAACAGGTGTAATGTTTGCTTTCCCAACTACACTGAATATCTTCTTTAAGCAAGGTGTTAATGATCAGTAGAGTTTATGGCTGGTCGGGTTGGCACACACTTGTGAATGAACAAGAAACCAGCGAAAAGACGCTTACACAAGGGAGAAAGAGGTCAGGGTGAGATCTGGGTGAGGTGAGTTCAGGGGGAGTGCAGTATCTGTCAACTCCTTTCATATACCCATATTGCTCTTTTGCATAAACGTTGTGTGTGGCAAAGAAAATGTCTAAACGAGCTAACAGTACCTGTTAGACAAATAAACAGTTCCACATGACATGGCATCATCGAAGGCGAGTCAGGAAAAGTTAAAAACACCTACCGTAAATCTGCTGATTTTTCGTAGGCCGCCTCCGAACTCTGTTGATGTTGAATTCGTTGGCTATGTCCCAGTCGGTGATCTCAAAGTTCTCGATTTCCACATCGCCCATGCTGGCAATCTGATCAAAAACAAAAACACCGCATGAAACGTGTCAAAAACTGCGAAATTGCCACGGCAGCGCTGTAACGCAATGGGTCGCGCCGCCTGGCACCGATAAACAAATGAGTAATTTGCACTGATGTGACCAGTAATGCCATGACAAAGACAAATCACGAGATGAATTATTCAAACAAAACAGTGATGATTACAACTGCGACATTTACGAGCAATCTGAACGGCGTACTCGCATATGGACTGACGCTTTACTCCCGGTCAAGTGCAGCGTGCTTCTGGAGGAAGCATTTAGCAAGGTTATACATCATTCAAAGCGACAGTGGTGAACTTACCCTGTATTTAAAGCTGGTGTGCAGACGATCAACGAGCCAATCGAATTACTGACTTACGAAAAATGCCGCTGTTTCACCGGAAGCACCACACACAAACACACTCGCACATAAAATACATTAACACAGATTTCACCACAGTTTAGCACCGACTCGTAGATGGGTAACGTTAACGTTCCTTAGGTTATCTCTTGCGTGAAAACAACAGAGCAAGGCAGCATGTCCAGCTCCTTCAAGGTTTGCGCGAACGACGAAAAGTGCACGCAAAACAGCGACGCCGAGAGCCTTCATTAACGGCTGCGGTTGGCTCTTTTGCTAGCGAGCAGAGACAGGTCAATAACCAACGCAAATCTCGGAAGCCTGCTTTGTCGTACAACGCGTGCCGGGGGGGGGGGAAGCAATTGATGACGTCACGACAATCATAACTACTCTGTGTAATTATGTTTTGTTTCTCCACCTTGTACAGATACTAACGGTGTTGTTCTACAAAAGCAAGAAACAGCTTTATTTTTTCCCCTAAGTGTATTTTGCACTAAATTTACATTACGCATTATAAAGGTCTTGACAATTACGTCATATTTGAGTCAAGTGCAAGAGCCTTGAACGAGACGAGGCTTGAGCGAGCGTGTAGTCCATGGTAGTCCATCATAGCACCGTATCTATCGTAGGGTTGGTAGGGTCCATGGTGTACCCGGCATATTGTTGGCACTACGAGCGTCTACGCCTGCGTACTTTATAGTTTGCGAGTGCTCGGAAGTTTGCGTTGCCAAATAACATGATAATACCAATACAAGGCATGCGGCAGTCTACGTCACGTGACAGATGACGTCAACATTCTGGTGTTAAGACGTCACTTCCCTCGTAAACTTCTGAGCGCTTCCGACTGACTGATTTTTTGTTATGCGTGTTCGACCAACTCGACGACGAGTTTCCTTTCGGATAGCGTACTGTTGCAGGTGCTTGTCGTTGCAGCTCTCCAAAACTGCTCTGTTTGAGCGGCGCGGCGCGGGTATTTACGCCTAGAAGTGTTTTCACTGGGACCAAGCCAGAGTTTGGCCCGTGCTAGCAGGGTTAGCAGCGGACCCTTTCCGTTTTGGGTGAGTAAGCGTACTCTGTTTTTATTGCAGCTTGCTAGCTCAGTTTGAGCGCTAGCTGCTGTTATGCAACTGCGATTATTATAGAAACTTGTTCCTGCGCATTCACCTTGAATCGCTTCTGCTGCTGCTTGGAGGAGCCCGATTACGACTGCAGCACAGCGATTTAAGTGGTTTTGAGGGTAATCGAATGTATTGGCTTGATCGACAGCGATATGGAACGCGCGTCGTCTCTGCTATCGCGCGCCTAATAACTGCGCACCTTGTCATAGAACGACGCAGATATATGTGTAGGTGCATCCGCTTCCAGCGCGTTGCGCCACACCGTTTACACCGAGTAACAGCGTCGGAGATTTCTCTTTTCAACGATTTGCCATGCATGCGCTTGCGAATCGCCGACGGGCGACGAGGAAATGGTGTCAGTCATCGCGTACACCCAGCGTCATTTGGTTGCGCTGTTTTCATCGCTCACTTGGGGCGCATTGACGTGCAAACAGCTGATCTTCGTTCGCGGTTTGCGGGATCGTTGTAGAACTGGCGTGTGAGATTTTGCAGCGATGCGACGTACTCTTTTCGCGCAGTGGTCAGAGCGACGCTCCGCCGACGCGTGATCATAGAATCGCGAGAAGAAAACATCTCTACGAAATCGCCCGGCCCATGTTCCTCGTGGGTGGTGCACGCGTGAGAGAGAAGTGGTTCGTGAGAAAGGAAAGGTTGGTGCTGTCTTCTGCAGCCTTTTTGAGGGAGCAACGCTCGGCTCCAGGTGTTAGTGATCTCGATCGAGTATATTGCAGCCATTGCCGCGCGGGAATAAAAGATGCCTTTCAGTAAACGCTTCCGGGATAAAATATTAAAAAAAAACGCTATCAAAATATTCTCTTAATTGCCATATGATTTCCCCGTTCTGCAAATTATTTTGACGTTGTTTGATGGCAGATGTGGCCTTACAATTGAGCGTTGTAGTCAAGCATGCACACTGTTGCGAGCACATCGCTGATCACTGCAGTGGCGCGCAAATCACTTTTCACAGCAAGTGATCGTTACATATATCAACCCAGGCTGTAAGGATCAATGCTTCGAGTAGGTCGGTGAAAATCAATGCTGCTCCTACTTTTATTTTTTACGCTGCATACGTACGTGGTGCTTGATTCTTTAATAGAACTGCGGATTTGTCATGAAGCAAGCTTTTCAGCAGAGCTCTCCATCGTCGAGACGTTACCGATTACACCAATATACATGTTGGAGTAAACCGAGGCTTTTTGGAGCTTAAGGATAGGCCTGGTACGAAAGTGACGTTAGGCAATGTTGTATACACATTTTATTGACACTTCCGGCATTATCATTGGTATATTTCCCTTTATTTAATTCAGTGTGCCAGCATTCAGCGCACAATCGCTGGCGACGATGTGTGCTCCACTGTCTTGCTTGACAGTATTGCAGTGAAGCCCGTCTTGTATCGCGCTGAATTTGACGAATATATGTAGTTAGCTGAAATAATAAGGCGTCCACATTTTAAGCGTTAAACCTTACCACTTATTATTATTTGAAATTTATTGCATTGACTCCAGCGACGTTCACCAGGCTTTCTTCTCCATTTCTCCTCGTGGGTGACGCAACAATGCCGCGTTTCGTGGAATGCGGGTTGTTTAGTAGTCGCCAAGTATTAAACAACGCATATTGACACGTTTGCCTTTGTCTATTTTCCCGGAAACCGCTCTTCACCGCTTAACAAACTTTAAACTTTATCGCTCAGCACGCACGACGCGCCTGCATGCGTGTATCGGAAGTTATCGAATGTTATCGATGCATGGTTCTACCCGTCGTCTGTTGTCATCCGAATCTTGTGTAATCTGATTGTATGTGCGACACTAATTGGGGTGTACTTTCTGGAAGACACGCGGGTACCAGCGGTTATGCTGGAAACTTCGACAGTCACGTATAAAAGACGGCACGCTTAATTGACCCGCTGATCGGATTCCGACGATCGCCGAGTGTGCTCGCCGCTATCGTTGTGCTTTGTGTGTACCCTGTTTTTTTTTTTTTTCTGGGCACAGGTTCTCCCATAAACAGTTAGTTCCATAATAATTTTTTTTTTTCATTTTTCAGTCACACGTGACACTATACATGCGGCCGCATTTTTGTAACGATATATATCCATTTCACTAAATTTCCATTCCTAATTCGAATTCACTATAGGACGCCAATGAAGATCGAATGTGATAAGATGACAAGAATGTGGAAAACGAAATGGATTGTCGTACAAATACGGTTCCTGGCATGCGCTTTCACCAGACGGCTGATCGAGCCCGCGTGACAGTGTGTGTATCTGCACGCTTGTTGCAGGCGTGCGCAGCATATTGCACTTCGAGGTTGAGATTGCGTAACTTCCGCGTTGAATTCTCTCTTCTTTCCGAAGAGCGAGGTCGCCACGGAGACGCGCGCGCAACCGCCGTTAAACTGGGTCAGCGGCGCAATTTCGGTCGGGACAGCGAGCTTGGAGCGGGGGGGGGGGGGGGGGGGGCTAGGCGCCCGTGCTGCTTGCACGGTCTTAACGACGGCAGTGAGGCCGGAAGTGCACGGTAGGAAAACCCTCCCTCCCGATTCCCACTGTCTTCCAGTTTCACAACAAAACTCTGCCGTTCAAAGACCTCGCCGAAGCGAATACGTATATTTAAGAAAAAAGTGTAGGTGAGAAACCTGAGCAACTGGAGTGGCAGGCACCGTCTGCTTCTGTTTCTATTTGCTTGGCTGGTCTACCTATATAAGCTCTCGCTCTCGGGCGCCCGCCGTTCCCAAAAATAAGCCTCGTCCCCCTCCCCCCCCTTTTTTTCCTTTGAAAGTCGTAGCAGGATGCGCGCGCCTCTGAATTCCGTCCGCGGGATCTGGGTCGTCATGTACAAGGGCGCGGTTTCCTTGGGTTCATGACAGTTGTCCACGTGCTATGGACTGCTAGGTGTGTTCTGTCTTTGTTCGTTAATTATTGTAAGCTCCTGAGATACGGTGACATCGCACAGGACGGTAATGCAGGATCGTGAACCAGCGATCGAATTGCTTCCATACGAGTTGCACGTGGGCAGGCCCGTTGTTGCGTTGTGCGGTTAACAGAACACGTGTAATTTACAACACAAGGTCGACTACATTGACCCGGCAGACCTTGTCTGCCTAGCTAAAGCACACTTTTACCCGATTTAGAGGGAGATGTCTGTTCCAGTAACTAGCAAATGAAAATCTATTTAAACGTCTGGAGCTTCGGAGTGTTAGTCACGTTCTTTTTTCATCCTCACAGCGATAAGAAAAATAGGCAAAATGTGAATACAGCGTGATTTACTAATAGACATACTTACCGCTGGATATGCGGACACACACGAGGAATAGCCATACTGCAAGAATAATAGGTGGTTCTAAATGTAGAGCTTGTTTTGTACATTTGAATTCCGCGCCGCGCGAATCGATAGGTCGGTTGCCATGGGAGCAATTTCACGCAAGCGCAGTGGTGCGCAGCTCATACGTGCCTTGCGCGGTTCCTTCAAAACAACAAGAAAGTTGTCGAAAATGAAAGGGAACGAAACAAGCAAGGCAGCGTCGGCGTAGTGCATGCGATCGGTAAGAAACAATCAAAAATAATAAAACGTTTCGTGCGTGCGGTCGAAAATCTTTGCTCCGAGGGCGGTTTGTTTGTTGGTTCGTACGGTCGGGTTCCTCAAGCGCAGACTTTCGTTGCATTGGCGACTTTCGACACGATACGAAGCCATGTCCACAGCGGCTCGAGGACGACTTGCGTGCGCTTTGGCTCGCCTTTCTTCGAATAAACCCACGCTATATAGCCCGCCCGCAACACTACACGTGAACAGGTTTCCCGTTCTTTTTCTTTTTTGGCGGTCATAAGAGCAAAACTCTTCCTCCGTCCGACACGCCGAATGACTTGGCAGAAAACTGCAGGCCTTGTGGGAGTTGCCGGGCGATGGCTCATAATGGCGAGACCTCGCGCACGTGATCGAACCAGACGGCGTTGCCGCGTGAGTCAGCTGGCATGTAGTCGTGTCGGTGGCCTATAACCTGCTGGCTTAGGCGGGAGAAAAAGCCGGCCGGTGTAGACGCCCGGCCTACGCCGTTAACTGACGTAAACAAACAAGAGACACACAAAGCGCGGTGTGGCGCGCTGCGCGGGTTCGAGGACGACGGCCTCCCCGTTTTCTGACCGCCAATTTTGCGGCGCCTACGCACGCTGTTGCACTCGCGCTAAAGGGCTTGCGTGGTCGACGAATCTGCGCGCCTTCGCCAACGCGCGGAGCGGCGCGCCGATCGGATCGACCTTTTCGTGAACCGTGGTGTGGACCGGAGGCTAAGATACCTTCAAGGTCGCCAGGGCAACTTCATTTTTGTTGAACAGAACCTCATGGCGCGAGTGAGGTATTACTACATCTACAGTCAGGATCGAACGCTCACGGGCCACTTGTTCTGAGAATACGTTTAATCTTTGCGCACTCTGATTTATATTCCGCACTAATGAATACGAAGAAGATAGTGTTGATGAAGATGTTGTGGTCGCTGACCAAGTTGCGGTGAAACACTCGGATGTTTCGGAGCCCGTATGGGTTCCTGTGTGACCAAGGAACCCCATACGAGCTCTAAAACGTCTCCATGATTTTCACCTTGACTTGGTCAGTGTGCAACTTCTTTGTCATCATGGTACCTGATGTACCAGACAAACTTTCGTTGAACCCTTGACACATATAGTGTTGTACAGTTTTACTGGCTAAGGTCACACAACCTACTTGAAAACTCACCATTTTCTCTGATCCTGTGGCCTGCAAACTTTTCATGCCAACTCTACATGGTGCATCAGTATGAAAGAGAACATCAGATTGCCGCTTAAAGCCAGTAAACTTTCTTGTTGCTGCACAAAACAAAGTTCCGTGAGGGGTATTCTTGAGCACCTAGAACAACATGCATATACGAATAAGCATTGAGTGAGGCTTCTGAGACATATTTGCAAGAATGGCTATGTGAATACAACTAAAGTGCTCACTTTCGTGATTGTGCAGAGCGTGCTTCAGGATTGTTTTCATAAACCGTGAGGATTGGTATCATAGGCATTTTTCTATGCCTTACACAGCAGTCGCTTTCCTGACAGTAAAAGTACTCAGCATGTACATAGTTTTAGAGAAAGGAAGTGCTTACAAGAAACATAACAATTTGTTATTGTTGGACAAAGTTACACAATGTATGTATGTCAGGTGTGGTATTCGACAAAACAGTGGCCCGAAGCTTTATCGACAATTTACAAGTTTCCGTGTGTAGTTACTCCCCAAGGAGTGTAAATGGGACACAAATGAAAAGAAAAATAAAGAAAAGAAATAGAACCGTTTATCTCTTTATTTTTAAGACAGGTTTTTCATTTTGGCACTTTCATTCTGTAATGCTGTGTTCTGCGTGACAATGAAGTTTTGTTGTCAGGAGTGCTCCATGTCGTCACACTCTTTTTGACTGGAAAGCATCAGGAAGAGTTAGAGAATTGCCCAGATGAATAGTGATGATCATTGTTCTGAGACAAAATTACATCCTAAAGGGTTTAAAGTTGAGAGTTAATATTTAAGGGTAAGTGAATGCAGTTCAAACATTACACCATTTAAAGGGACACTAAAGTGAAAAATTTCTTCTGCATCAGTAAATTGCCATTCTACAACACCAAAAACACCACTCATGCAACAATAAGACGTTTAGTAAGCCAGAAAAAGCGCAAGAATGGAATAAGGGTGGCGGTGCCTACTGAAGTTCCCGCACCTGAGGGCTATGAGGCCTTGGATTTTGATGGAACCTTCTAGGGCCTGCTAATTACATATAGCGGTACAGATTGACTACATCGTGTTCTAAAGGAACCAAATATTAAACATGGCAGGTTTCGGGAACCTTTATTCAGCCAACGCGGCCCAAATGCGAAAACATACTTTGGAATCCCTGACGTCACGCTCACGTACCGGCGCTGGGGTTTCAGGGCGAAATTCAAATACTGATACTTGGACCTTCATTTTCTCATCTAATAATCAAACTACTTTTTTGAAATGACTGCCTGCAGGGTTCTCAAACAATGTTTCATTAGTCTAAACTGATTTATTGTTTCACTTTAGTGTCCCTTTAAAGTGTCGTGTTGCATCTGGAAAGCTGTAAACATTAAAAAAAAATTGTTTTACAATTCATGAGTATGCATGATTGTTGGGTGCCAATACAAAAGGTCACTTTATTCACCTGGCCAGGCTAGCGTAAAGCTATTCCACTCTGTCTTTATTCCTAATCCACCATAAGCCCTCTTTGATTGGTCGAATACTCTGGCAGTGGCATAGCCAAGAATTTTTTTCAGATGGGGCACACATTTGACCGGGGAGGGGGAGTGATGGCCGCGTGTAATCTTGCGCCAAGTGTCTTGGTGCCCGAAATTTCGATTTGAGAGAGGGGGGAGGCACCTGTCTAGTGTGTCCCCCCACATCCAGGCACTCTGGCCATTAGCCCTCTGTGATTGGTCAAAATTTTTATATGGGCATGGCCAGAAAAATAAAACTGATCACAGACAGCTAGTGGTGGATTTGGAATAAAAACAGTGTGGAATAGTTTTACTTTATTTCCGCCCTCACTAGGCCATAATGCCGTATGTGCCACTTGAAAACTTGGCATATGCGCTTCAAAAGTAAATATGTCAGCATCGTGAAAGCATAGGTTCTGTTCCATTTTCTACTTGTGCTTCTCGTTAAATTGACGCTGGGTTCCTCTGTGTAAACTGACTTGGCACCTGAGACAATCGGAGATTGAAGTTAAGACAGCACGAAGGGGCGTGACCTGTTTGTTTATTAGCATCAGTGTGTCAGAGTGCTTCACCAAAGGTGTATGCCCTACCAGCTTTCAATTCGCCTGCCCTTTGTTATTGCACCAGTAGTCATTGCAGGTCACGTTACCTTCAGCCTTTCAGACCTGGAGTCCGAGGTGCG
Organism: Dermacentor variabilis; assembly: GCF_050947875.1. NCBI lineage: Eukaryota > Metazoa > Arthropoda > Arachnida > Ixodida > Ixodidae > Dermacentor > Dermacentor variabilis. The sequence goes on along the minus strand of NC_134578.1, from coordinate 33,977,485 downwards.
GCTGCGAGAGAGTGAAGGTGTGCCACCACCACGGTTGGAGGCGGCAACATGAGCGATGATATTAGCGATGCCGCAAAGCCTCAAGAGGGTGCTGCAGGTGGCAGAGACATCTCAAGCAGTGGGCACATTCCCGCCAAGGAGGGTGCTCGCTTCCACACCTCCAGTGAGAGCAGCAATGGCGAAGAGTCGGGCGAGTCTGCCATGGAAGGTCTGACGCTCTCAAATGGGGAGGTGAAACAGCCTTCGCCCATCAAGAAGAAGGCTCGTGATTCATCTGTGCCTGACCCATTGGTCCTAGAAGGAAGCTTTGGTGTTGTGCCTGGTGTGTTTTTTTGTTAAACAGGTTATTTGGTGTGTTAGGTTGGCTTTACATGTATTACGAGTGCAGAGGTTCTGTGCAGAGTGCAGAGCCTTACTTTGAGTATACCTATAAGAAGTGTGTTAGTTTGTATGTGTAATCTAATGAAATACCTAACGAAAATGAAAACAAGGACATCCATTTTGCATGTGTAATGATGTTAATAACTATATATTTCGGTAAATGTAATAATGATTTAGCAGCCTGTGTAAGAGTCTCACTATGTGGCGAACCTGGAAGGCGCGATTCCATTTTAGTCGGCGCACTTGCTCTCCATTGTATGTTGCCAACACATAACACAACAGGCTTCAGCCACAGCAGGTTCTAAATTAAAGGTCAAAAGACTGGCTCACATTAGAGCCACCTGTAGTTGCCACATCATTCGAAAAGAGCAGTTATATATAAAAAAAATTACGCATATCAATGCACATGTTGAAATCTATGCAAAGTGAAGCTTTCATAAAATGGCTGATGAAGTACTATAGATTTGCCCATTTCATTCTTAAGTCTTTGGCGTAAGGGAAGTGGTGCGTGTATGTGCTCAAGCATGCACGTGCTACACAATGTGTCAATGTTTTATAGGCTTGTATGCCTTCACTTGTTCTTATTTATTTTAAATGAACTCAACACAGCAGCTGTGTTGTGTTCATTCTTCTGTCCTTGTCTTTTGCACTGTGCAGACATGTCGATATTTGAATTCACTAACTCGCCCAAGCTTCCACTTTATTAAATGTACCGGTTGTTTCTGGCCCACCTTTCGTTGGGGATATGTGCGACAGTATGTAAATCATAATTACTATTAACATGTGTCAATCATGTCAAACAGCTAGTTGGTGTTGGTACAATATGTTGCGTCCCGCTTCTCGTGACCAATCCGCCATTGTGGGCCCAACACATACGCCAACATTCTGGTGTTGGACATGCAACAAAAAGAGGGTCAGGCAGGACATAGGCAGGACATGCACAGGACAGGAGGTCTGAATACCAGGATTGCAGCACTTAGGCAATGCCCTTTCATTCTATGGTGCTTGTGGGGTCCTTGACATTGACAGTCCCACCACTACGAAGCTCTCAAACTTCTTGATTGCTTCTCTTTATTCAAAAAGTTTTTATCTAAACTGTTCACTCGCTTTCTTCCATACTCTGTATATCTTCATAAATGAACTGTCTCATTTGTCATGGTGGCAGCTCAAGATTACATGTTCTTGTTTTTTTTTATAGCTTTTTCTTCCTTTCTTTTGGAACCTTTGTATCTACAAATTTTCTCCCTTTGTAGAGTTGTACAAATCCAGCAAACATCTCTGTATTTCAATGCAAAGGTCTCTCACTGTTACTGGGACAAGAAGAGCCAAAGTTTCATGTTTGATGTACGAGTTCAAATTGATTTCTTGTCCATCCGGGGTCGCCTTGCAGGCTTTCTCATTAGCTCTTATGAATGGCTTATACATTAGCGGAGTCGGACTTTTCGTCGGTTTTCAGAGTCTGGGAAGGCAGTGTATCCTTTTGTTGTCACAGAGGGGTAGGAATGTGTACAAAGAGGTAGAGGCACATAAACCATGAAAAGGAGCACCTGAATGATTGGTGCTCATGTAATGACTACTACAGAAGTTAGAAATGTGGAAGCAGTGAATGAGCACAGTTTACCAGTTGTAGTGGCGTAGAGGTAGAGTATTCGCCTCGCGTGCAAGAGTACCATGGTTCGAATCCTGATGCCGCGCAATTTTCCAACAGATGAAAAAAAAACAAATCTGCGTGTTGTAAAATTGCATAAACAAGCCTGGAGCGTGGCCTGATCCTGGTGACCAGAACCGGTAATGCACTCCCTCACCAGAGCAGGATTGGCCACCCTGGTGCAGTACTTGGCCACAACCTCCTATATGAATACAGCAATCAAACCCCAGCCCTCAGTCCCCAGCAGCTGCGAAGCAACTGACCACAACGGCGGTCAGACCTGCGACGCAGCAGGAGGTGCTAAGAATACCTGGGTCAGAACAGGCCGCCATTGGAATCTGAACCTGGAAACGTTTAACGCTAGAAAGGTATCTAGTGAGGCGAGTCTAGCAGTGCTATTGGAGGAATTAGAGGGCAGTAAATGGGATATAATAGGGCTCAGTGAAGTTAGGAGGACAAATGAAGCATATACAGTGCTAAAAAGCGGGCACGTCCTGTGCTACCGGGGCTTAGCGGAAAGGCGAGAACTAGGAGTCGGATTCCTGATTAAAAAGAATATAGCTGGTAACGTACAGGAATTCTATAGCATTAACGAGAGGGTGGCAGGTCTTGTTGTGAAACTTAATAAGAGCTACAAATTGAAGGTCGTACAGGTCTATGCTCCTACATCCACTCATGATGACCAGGAAGTCGAAAGCTTCTATGAAGACATGCAATCGGCGATGGGTAAGGTCAAAACAAAATACACTATACTGATTTGTGGCTTCAATGCCAGGGTAGGCAAGAAGCAGGCTGGAGACAAGTCAGTGGGGCAATATGGCATAGGCTCTAGGAATAGCAGGGAAGAGTTATTAGTAGCGTTTGCAAAACAGAATAATATGCGGATAATGAATACCTTCTTCCGCAAGCAGGATATCCAAAAGTGTACGTGGAGGAGCCCAAATGGTGAGACTAGAAATTAAATGGATTTTATACTCTGCGCTAACCCTGGCATCATACAAGATGTGGGCGTGCTCTGCAAGGTGCACTGCAGTGACCATAGGATGTTAAGAACTCGAATTAACCTAGACTTGAGGAGAGAACGGAAGAAACTGACACATAAGAAGCCTATCAGTTAGCGGTAAGAGGGAAAATAGAGGAATTCCAGATCAAGCTACAGAACAAGTATTCAGCTTTAACTCGGAAAGAGGTCCTTAGTGTTGAAGAAAAGAATGACAATCTTATGGGCATCATTAAGGAGCGTGCAATAAAAGTTGGTGGTAACTTCGTTAGACAGGATACCAGTAAGCTATTGCAGGAGACGAAAAATCTGATTAAAAAATGCCAATGTATGAAAGCTTCTAAGCCTACAGCTAGAATAGAACTGACAGAATTTTCCAAGGTAATCAGCAAGCGCAAGACAGCTCACATCAGGAAGTACAATATGGATAGAATTTAACATGCTCTCAGAAACGGAGGAAGCCTAAAAGCAGTGAAGAAACTAGGAATAGACAAGAATCAGATGTATGCGTTAAGAGACAAAGCTGGCCATATCATTACTAATATGGATGAGATAGTTCAAGTGGCTGAGGAGTGCTATAAAGATTTATACAGTACAAGTGGAACCCACGACGATAATGGAAGAGAGAATAGTCTAAAGGAATTTGGAATCCCACAAGTAATGCTGGAAGAAGTAAAGAAAGCCTTGGGAGCTATGCAAAGGGGGAAGGTAGCCGGGGAGGATCAGGTAACAGCAGATTCGTTGGAAGGATGGTGGGCAGATTGTTCTAAAAAAACTGACCACCCTGTGTACGCAATGCCTCATGACTTCGAGCGTACCAGAATCTTGGAAGACTGCTAATATAATCCTAATCCATATGAAGGGGGACACCAAAGACTTGAAAAATTATAGACCGATCAGCTTACTGTTCATTGTCTACAAAGTATTTACTAAGGTAATCGCAAATAAAATCAGGAGCACCTTAGACTTCTGTCAATCAAAGGACCAGGCAGGATTCCTTAAAGGGCCCCTGAAACGGTTCGGACAAATTTTGTAGACGTGTAGGGTACAGCTTAAGTAGAACATTCGCACCACAATTTAAGTGAAGCGTTACATATTAATGGAGCTACAAGCGATTACAAGTTACCCTCCTCCCTAGCCGTGCTTTTCCTCCTCAACTCGTTCGCCGAGCGAGCAGGGCTAAGCTCCGCCTTCACTGGTTCAGCGTCACGATGCGACGTCACATCGTCCACTTCCGGTTAATTGGAGCCCGCCTGCGCGAGACCTCTCCCCTAGCCGCTTGGTCGTCGACCCCAAGCGAGAGCTATCGAAGCAGCATGCGTTGCGAGCATTCTATCGTAGCGCCGAATGTGTCGGGTATTCCAGTAACCACAGGCAAGCTGGTCATTTCAGCAAATGACTGGAGGCATAAACTCAAGCTGATAAAGGAACTTAGCGTAGACGTACGTGAGCGGCTGATCGGTCTGCACGGTCCAGCCACTTGTTGGCGCAGCGCTTAACCAGCCAAACAAAGTGCTAATATTGCTCTAACTGAGTGTAAAACATTTCAAACATTTATAAAAACGTGTTGATAATTACAGTCCTGTGAAAAATACACACCAGCAGCAAAGAAGAATACACTTCGTTACTGCTACTGTGTATGGTTGAGCTCTGTGCCACGAGGTGGCTGCACCGTGCAGACCATGCACATTTGTGCTTCGCATCCCATGGCTCACCCCGTTACGGCAAAGTCAAGCCGCCAGACCCTGTCCCTTTGCGCTTGTGTTTGCCCTAATACCGAACTCGTGAAACGCAATTGCATTAGTAATCCTTTGCTGTAAAGTGACGGCCACAAACGCGCAAATCCTGGATAGCGGCAGTCCGATGCACAGCAGCCAGTTCGCTTGTATGCTGCCTTGCAGAGGGACAGGATGTCGCAGCTTGACATATTGCCAGTCGCTACGTTTGCAGTCCACAAGGCAACAAAGTCGAATCATAGTGCTTGCGAAAAGACTGAGATCGACTCTGACCGCGGAGCTCTCGTCAAAATGGAGTACGTTGTAACACAAGCATACGACACTTGCTGTGTGCCGGAAGGGCTTAACTGTACTGAAAAATTGTTCTTGTGCATTCTCTTTATGTTACTTTCTTTTTATAAAAACAAATGAACAAATTACGAAGATCATTTGTTTACCATAAAGTTCGAAAAATTATCGATCACGCGCCCTGGTCAGCCAATCGGATAGCTCACCCCACTGACGTCATATGGGTGATTTCCGTCATATGGGTAGGGGCGGCTTAAAATTCCGCCGAGCAGTGTGCTGTCATCGGCAGCGATGTGCATTTTTAAAACCTTATAATAAATTACACGCTTTATGCGGAGCACTTAGATGTGTCAATTAATGATCAGAAGCACCTACTCTAACGACTCAGTACGTTTGTAGAAAATTGTCAAAATCATTTCAGGGTCCCTTTAAAGGCTACTCAACAATAGACCATATTCACACTATCAATCAGGTGATAGAGAAATGTGCGCCATATAACTAACCCTTATATATAGCTTTCGTTGATTACAAGGAGGTTTGATTCAGTCGAAACCTCAGCAGTCATGGAGGCATTATGGAATCGGGGTGTAGACGAGCCGTATGTAAAAATACTGAAAGATATCTATAGCGGCTCCACAGCCGCCGTCGTCCTCCATAAAGAAAGCAACAAAATCCCAATAAAGAAAGGCGTCAGGCAGGGAGATACGATCTCTCCAATGCTGTTCACAGCGTGTTTACAGGAGGTATTCAGAGACCTGGATTGGGAAGAATTGAAGATAAGAGCTAATGAAGAATACCTTAGTAACTTGCGATTCGCTGCTGATATTGCCTTGCTTAGTAACTCAGGGGACCAACTGCAATGCATGCTCGCTGACCTGGAGAGGCAAAGCCGAAGGGTGGGTCTAAAGATTAATATGCAGAAAACTAAAGTAATGTTTAACAGTCTTGGAAGAGAACAGCAGTTTACGATAGGTAGTGAGGCACTGGAAGTGGTAAGGGAATACATCTACTTAGGACAGGTAGTGAGTGCGGATCCGGATCATGAGACTGAAATAATCAGAAAAATAAGAATGGGCTGGGGTGCGTTTGGCAGGCATTCTCAGATCATGAACAGCAGGTTGCCATTATCCCTCAAAAGAAAAGTATATAATAGCTGTGTCTTACCAGTACTCACGTACGGGGCAGAAACCTGGAGGCTTACGAAAAGGGTTCTAGTTAAATTGAGGACGACACAATGAGCTATGGAAAGAATAATGATGGGTGTAACGTTAAGGGATAAGAAAAGAGCAGATTGGGTGAGGGAACAAACGCGAGTTAATGACATCTTAGTTGAAATCAAGAAAAAGAAATGGGGGGGGGGGGCAGGGCATGTAATGAGGAGGGAAGATAACGGATGGTCATTAAGGGTTACAGACTGCATTCCAAGGGAAGGGAAGTGTAGCAGGGGGCGGCAGAAAGTTAGGTGGGCGGATGAGATTAAGAAGTTTGCAGGGATGACATGGCCACAATTAGTACATGACCGGGGTAGTTGGAGAATTATGGAAGAGGCCTTTGCCCTGCAGTGGGCGTAACCAGGCTGATGATGATGATGAGTGCACTATCTTTTCTTGCTAGAGTGCATAGGTTTCAGGGGAGTTCACCTTTGTTGTCTTTTATCTGTTCAGAGTCCCCACCGAAGTTTGTCTCGTTGGACCAAATTATGAAGACTGCCGATGAGATGACAAACATGGCCCTGGCTCACGAAATAGCAATGGAAGACTCCTTTGAGCTGAAGAAGACAGAGTATCCACAAGACAGGTACAAATTTTGTGCACCTGCATGCTTGGTATATCAGAAAAGGTGCTTTTCATTTTGCATTGCATTTATATGAGTGCCTATATGAAGCTGCGAGGGCATGGCCTTCTATCCAGTAACCTATGGCGAGTTGTTAAGCGGCGAAAATTCGTTGTGCTGGCGTTAGGCTTTCCGGTCAAGGTGAGCTTGGAATGGATGTGTGAACTTGTGCTTATTAGTATATGGCAGTGATATTTTGAGACAGTGTGGACGAGACAGACATTTGGAAGGAACGAGACTACGCACACAATGTGAGGTATAGCTTTTTTATGTCTTGTCATCTGCTCTTTTTTGGTATGTTGGAACTCCTTGTGTCATCGTAACCCTACCTAAGTCTACAGCAGGCCTTCATCCTGATGTGGGTGTAGAGGATGATGATGGTGACTATTGTGATGATGATGGCTGCAGAATTTCAAACGAGTATTTGACATGCCATTTTTCACTTGCTATTTTCTTGTGTTAAATGAATGTCCAAACCTTTTAATTCATATGAGAGAAAAAAACAAACTGAGTAGTGTTACGGTGCCCCAAATTTAATTCACTCTAATACTTGTGTTGGTTTCATCGGTGCTGTCAATTGATTTTGTCATTTTGCCATCAGTTTTTAATTTCACGCAGTTGTCTTGCAACTTCTTTAAGGTACCTTCTCCATAATGATTGATACATGCTCATGCTTAGCCTGTGCTTTTTTTACAAAGCCTGGAGCAGCTGGTGAAGGAAACACTGCATAAAGCTTTCTGGGACATCCTCGAGAAACAGCTGAGTGAGGATCCGCCAAACTATGACCAAGCCATGCGTCTGCTGGAAGATACAAAGGAGGTAAGCATTGTCTTATTACAGTTATTATTTTGTTTCTTGCTTTGTGCAAGCAAATTCTACAGCTGGATTTTTATTAGATTCAGATAGGAAATAGCCTGCCGAGCTTACTGCGATGACTTGGACTTATGAATTCATGTCCTTGTATTGTACCAGTCCTTGTTGCCAGGGGTCTAACCCCGCAGTGTCTGCTAGCCCATGGCCTAGAGTTTGACCAGGATGATCATTGAAGATTGCCTGGGCAAGGAGGAGGTAATGCAAAACAAAAGCAAGACATTTATTTACATTGTTACGTAAAGACATGTTGGCTCTTAAAAGCTACTCAAGAGCCAAGGCAAGGGCTCTCAACGGGTAAGCGTGTTGGATTTTGTGTCCTCTCGGGAACACTCTCCTCCATGGGAAAGGGCAAAAACCATCAGGTAGACCACAAGTGCTCGGTCTTCGTGTCTGGACATACAGCAGTCTTGCTTCCACGCTTGGTTGCTGCATCGAGCGTTGCTCACTGGAGACATGCCTGAGTCCGCCTTTTCCACATGCAAGGGTCATTGGAGAGAAGGGGAGAAGATTCCGCAATTCCATACGTTCTGCGCTCTCGCACATGGACACATTTCTGCAATTACACACTCGTTCATGTTTGAAGCTTGAGGCACGAGGCTTTCATGCATTATGAAGAGGTTGAAATACCTTTAGTGCTTGAGCAGTAAATTTGAACATAACATGTCATTTTTTTCAGCTTCATGTCAAGAACGTTTGTCTCTTTCAATGGCTAGCTGGAGCAGCCTAAGCAGAACAGACAGACTAATTGTCGATTCAAAACATTGAAACCTACTTGGCACCTTTTAAATGTGATCTGTAGAGTGGGCACAAGTGTACTATGTTACCTTAAGCCAATTGAGGTAAGGCAAAATGTATGATCTGACATGCCTACAGGGTCTGCTGGGCCTGGTGATGCCGTACAGCGGACGACTGCGCGAGGAGATTGACCAGGTGCTCGACATTGAGCTCATCCGCCAGCAGACAGAGCACGGCACTCTGGACTTCCTGGCTTACGCACGGCACGTCATCTCACTGATGGCTCGCATGTGTGCGCCAATCCGAGACGCCAGCATCAAGGAGTTGCTCGAGATCAAGGAGGTCGTGCCGCTCTTCAGGTGAGAGGAGCGGCCGTCGCCTCCTTCGTGTGCCCACGGGAACTTTGGGGAGAAAGGAGAAAATTCAGCAGAAGAATGTAAAGTGCTAACCACCAGCAATGAAGACGAGGAATGGCATTTTTTTTTTACAACACAGCTGTGTTGAGTGTCGTGTACCAGACACTCAAGTTCTGGAATGCTGAATATTTTACTAAATTAGTTAAATGTTGTGTAGGGCCCAATTTAAGTGACTACCTTAGTGTTTTACAATGTTAAAAAATTAAATTATGGGATTTTACGTGCCAAAACCACTTTCTGATTATGAGGCACGCCATAGTGGAGGACTCCGGAAATTTCGACCACCTGGGGTTCTTTAACGTGCACCTAAATCTAAGCACACGGGTGTTTTCGCATTTCGCCCCCATCGAAATATGGCCGCCGTGGCCGGGATTCAATCGCGCAACCTCGTGCTCAGCAGCCCAACACCATAGCCACTGAGCAACCACAGCGGGTTGTTTTATAATGTCCAAAGAATATTGGTCCTTTTTTTGGGGTGACAAATCAAAGGGAACCAATATTCTTTGGACAGTTTTACAATGTCCAAAGAATATTGGTCCTCTTTGATTTGTCACCCAAAACTGCCAGAAGGGTGTTTCAGCCATTGAGCATTGGTGTATGCAGCATCTCGGACAGTTTTGGGCCTTCTGGGGCATATGGAGACCCATAAACCGTCCTCAGGAATTTGATAATTTGTAAACAGATATCCTAAAAGAAGTCTGAGGCAGAACAGAATGGTCGTTTGTAAAATTTATTGAGATTCGTTGAGCGCATTGGGATGAACGAGACGAGAACAAATTGCTTCTAGTGAAACCACTAGTAAAATGATGGTGAAGTGGCTGACACAAAGATTTTATGGCGTTAAATTGGTTTTGCTATGTTCGTTCTGCACTTTGTGATGTGAGCTAATTCCAGCTGGAATGCGTTGCATGTAGTCGCTGGCTAAATTGCAAGCCTCGTCATGCCCCATTTCAGTCATAATAACGACGACGTAATTGTTGCATTCGAGATGGACACTGTGTTGACAGTACATCATAACTACGCTCAGTTGGTTGCCACTTAAGAATGAGTTGGTGTGCTTGTGGCAAATGCTAAAAAATGGTGAACAGCAGCACTGTGTGCTGAACCTGTTTTAACTCGGCTGCTTCAGACATCCCATGATCTTGGCTGCCCAGAACACTGTGCGTCTGACTTGAAGAAGGCTGCATACACTAACTTGTGTTAGACCAATATTAGAATATGCTTGCCCCATGTAGAATCCATTGGAAACCACTTTGATTTGTCAACTGGGGAAAAAAAAAATAAATAAAACAAGGCAGCCACGTTTCCCTTGGGCCAGTAGAGAAGAATGCAGGGCGTCACCATAAGGAACCAAGAACTGGGCTTGGGGAACCACTGTCCTTGCAACAAAGAAAATGAAGTGTTAAGTTGCTTTTTCAAAGGTTCAACAATAAAACTGGAACGGCTAAGGAGATGTACTCGGAGCGCTAACAGCGCACAGGCATCGAGGCTGTGCTCTTGTCCTCTGCTACGACTGCTGCCTCAATAACTCAAGCAAGCTTTGCATAATTTAGATTCTAGCAGCGAGTTGGATCTGCATTTTTTATTCTCATTGTTTCGCCGCTTGAAGCAGAGACATGATACCGATGCCATGAGTGTGGCCGAAGTGTCTGTATAGTTGGTGTCGCAACAGAAATTGTAACAGTTTTGGCGGCATCTCACCAGGGGCATCATGGAGCAGCTCGACCTGATGAAGATCGACATGGCCAACTTCACCATCCAGCAGGCTCGGCCACTCATCCAGACACACTCGGTCGCCTACGAGCAGGACAAGTTCAAGCAGTATCTGGAGGCGCAGGCCACCGCCGACCCTTCTGTCGACCCGCTCGGCCACACCAAGCTGTGGCTGAAACGGAGCTATGACCACCTCCGCAACCTCAGTGACCAGCACAGTCCGGACCCCATCAATGGACCTGGCTGCAAGGGTCCCGGCTTCTCGAGTGTCCTGGCAGGCGCCTACATGGAGCTGCTATCTTGGCCTGATGATGAGCCTTACCCAGAGGTGCGGACTGTAATATCTCAATTTATGATAACACTGGCTGTGGAATGATGGGTGCCGTGCTTTCTTGTGCTGTGTGCAATACCGTGTGACCACACCGACTGCACGATTGCGTATAATTTAGCGTTGTCTACATGCCACATATCAACATGTCAAGCCGCCGTGAGGCTTTCAAAATCAACAAGAAACCCTTTGCTGTCCTGCTGCAGGCTTTGCACTCACATTTTTTTTTGGTTGCTCAGACCTCCTAATTACGATTTTTTTCACCGGTATCAGCATCTGCATTCATAATGAACAAAGTCAAGCCCGCTTATAACGAACTTGAGCATCATGCAGCATCTGTTTGTTATATCCAGAAGTCTCATCTGTTTCTGCAGTGCAGATATGAAGAAGGCGGTCCCCAGTTTAGTTAAAGCAGAAGCATGCTCTTCGTTGAGGCCCTTGGCATAGACAAGTTGCCTGAGGCCCTCTACGTAGCCCATTGCTGCAGGCATGCTTATGGATGCTGCCTCCAAAGTTTCATTGCCATCCGATTCCTCCGCATCGCCCTTGTCAAGCACTTCACAGACAATTCCCTCATCCTTGCAAAATTCCGCAGTATCAGCGTCTTCATCAGCAGAAATAAAATCGTCCCAACCAGTGTCATGGCCCCTCATGTTGGAGTTGACGATACGCTGCCACAAATTGCCGCCGGACTAATATTTTTTGGAAGCACCGGGCTCGGCATCAGGTACTGGGTCGACGAAGCCAGCCTTGCGGCAACAGTTCAGCATGCAAGAGGTTGTCACCTCTGCCCAGGCTGCTTTCACCGTCTCAACGGCTGAATACAGGGAAACTCGAAGCAGTAAGTTGGCTGCCGGGCAGCCAACAGCGATGAGCAAGCCCGCCACAATGTGCTGCCTACATGATGCCTTAAGGCATGTGTTGTGCCCAAATCAAGCGCCTGCACTTTCAAAGTGGTGCTGGGCGGCAGGAGACATAGTCACTGCCGACGGAGAAGTTCGCACGTGGTGTGCTGAGCAGTTGTCGAGCATGAGCAGCGTGCACCTGCCTTGCCTGTGCATGTTAGGGTCAAACTCGCTCAGCCTCTCTGTGAATAAATTGCGCGTCATCCATGCCTTAGTATTGTGCCTGTAGCGCACAGGTACGCAGCCCTGAAAGCAACACGACTTCTTTAATTTTCTGATTACAAAGGGCACGCGCCGGTCGCTGCCATCCGCATTAGTGCACAGAAGTACTGTAACACGCACTTTACTGTGTTTGCCGCCAGCACATGAGTCTCCTTTCATGGTTTGCATTTTGTCCAGCAGCATCTGATAAAATAATGCAGTTTTTTCTGCTTTGTACACGTCTTGCTCTGTGTAGTTTGCAGTAATGGCTCGGTTTGTTACAAGTCAAGTGGCGACTCCTTGGTCACTAGCTGAAGCCGCTTTGCGAACAATCGATTTAAAAGCAATCACATGCTGCACTTTGAGTCGATGTAGCCAGCCATTGCCTTGACAGAAGTCTGCAAAATCTGGAAGCAATGCAAAGCTTTTGGCTTTGCTCAGCATCACTGGTCCACTTATCAGAATGTTGCAAACCTGTGCATTGACGAACCACTTGAGCAGCGTGTCCTCTATGTCCATGTAGGTGCCCTCCTGCCGGCACTTTCTTTCCATTGGGTTGGCATTGGAGCTGGTGATCTTTTCCTTGTCCTTTAGAATCAACGAGATGGTTGATTTTCACACGTTGTACTTCTTGACCAATTCGCACTTTTTAGAACCGTGAGACAGGTCCGTCAAAATTGCTTGCTTTGTTGCCATATCCAGCGCTTTTCGTTTTGTGACTGCTGCAGGCATGGCATTCCCTTCCGCCAACCTGAATACAACACAGGCTCGACCAGAACGAAGCACTTGTACCACACCCACTGAAAGGGAGAACAAACACATCAATTGATGGAGCAGGCACGCACGTGTGACAATCAAGCAAGGGAGCGTGGACTCTAGTGTGGAGAGGCGTGCTGCTTACCGGTAATGGCCAGAAAACGAAACTTCTGGGCTTTCAAGTCGCCGGCCGGTGCCGTAGCCCGCCCGCCAGGACTGAGGAAAAAGGAGCAGAGTTGCAAGGACAGGCGGAAGGGCGATCTTGGAAGCCACACGCCGACACTTGTGGGCATTGCATGTCAGCAGGGAGAGGGTGGCTCGCTTGAGAGGTGCACGAAATGGGTATTTCGCCTGCGAGGAGGCTTGGGAAAACAGATCGTGCGCACAAAGTTGTCGGAGACCGTCGTTATCTCGCATCGCGATGCCGGGTTTACGCCATCTGTTTGCTGTAACCGATTGGCAGGACTCGGAAACGTTTGTTATACGTGCTATTTTGTGCCATTGAAATAATGCGGCGGCGAGCGGCGTCGGACCGGCCGCGGCGGCGGGCGCGCGGACGGCGCCCACGTTCGAGCACGTGGCCTTCCTAACGCCCACGACACCGACGACGACACCGGCGAGAGACGCGCTGCGGCTGTTGAAAACCAACATCGACCCGGCCGCCAAGAACATCAGGGAGGTCACGCTGCGGCACACACGGTACGGCCTGACTGTTTTTTCGCACGCGCGCGAATCGATAGACAACCTGAAGGCGGCGATCGCGGAGAATTCAGTCACGCGCTCCTCGCTGTTAGTTCGCGTAGGCGAGAAGCGGAACCCCCATGTGAAATTTAGCGGGGTCGACCCGGACGTCGCGCCCGACGAATTCATACGAGTGCTGAATGAGAGGAACCCTGGCCTCGACCTGGACGTCGACGCGTGCAAGGTGCGCGTGACGTACAGAGAGAGGTCGGGTACGTGCGCGTACGTCGCGGAGGTCGACCCGCCCGCGTTCGCGAGCATAATGAAGCGGCCCCGATTGTCGGTAGGGTGGACGGCAGTGCGAGCGGTGGAGGACTTGCACGTTCCCACGTGCACGTTCTGCGCCTCCTACGGTCACGGTAGGACGACGTGCCCGCACAAGGCAGACTCGTCGAAGGCGGTCTGCATGAAGTGTGGCGGCAAACACCTGGCCGTGACGTGTCGCGTGCAGATGGGGCAGCCGGAGGTCTGCTGCAACGAGTGCAGGAAGGCCGGCCGCGAGGCGTCCCATCCCGCGGGGTATCCCGAGTGCCCCATCCGCATGGAGCGGGTGGCTCGCCTGAGGGCCCGCACCAACTACGGCCCCCCGCGATAGAGCGGCGCGGGCGGCCGCGTGAGGGGGGGAGCCGGGGCCCCGGGGGAGCGGATGGGGCCGGCGGCGCAATTCGGATTTGTCAACTGACGCTCGACCACGTCCACCGAGCGACGGCTCTGCTGACCGAGCACATGGCGCGTGAGGGTTGCGTGTTGGCGGCCGTGATGGATCCGTACACGCAGCGGGGTCAGCTCCCGAAGCTTCCACCGCACTGCCAGGCGTACGCGGCGGCCGACGGCCCGCTGTGTGTGATCGTCGCGCGCCGGCCGCCTTTCGACGTGTTCCCGACACACGTGTTGAGACTGGTGGTCGCGGTGGAATGCTCGTCGCGAGAGTTCGCGATCACGGTCGTGGCCGCGTACGCGCCGCCCCACAGGACGATGGACGACGTTTTTGAACACCTAGCTCACGCCATTGACAGATGTCGCACGCCCGACATTCTGGTCATGGGTGACTTCAACGCGCACAGCGTCCTGTGGGGCCCTCGCGAGGGAGACGACAGGGGCACTCGGCTGATAGAGTTCGCGGCGGCCGCGGGACTGGTGGTCCTTAACGACGCGTCCTCGCCCCCGACGTACGTCACCAAGTACGTCGATAGTTGGATCGACGTAACCCTCGCGTCGCCGACGCTCGTGCGGCGCGGCTGCACGTGGCGCGTTTCCGAAGAGGAGTTCGTCTTCAGTGGAGCCGTTATATATGGGCCATTTCACTTCAAAGCTGACTTCACGCCCTCATGCGTTGAAACCATAGGTCAGCATACTGACCCACAAGTACATTGATTCATGCTCGCTTCACCGGCATAAGATAGAGCGTCAATTAGTGTCGAAGGGTGCGAGTGGACATAAGCACCAACAGGAGTGAGTGCCAGTTAACGTCAGCATGAACGCATGCCAGTGACAGTGATATTTAGTGGATGTCGATTAAGTGTCTGTTGGTACGTATTGGAGTGAGTGCTTGTTGGTGGGAGCGGACTTGAGTGTGAGTGTAAGTAGGTGCCGGGGGGGTGGTGTGCATGGAAGTGACTATGGATGTGAGGGAGCTCTGGTGAGTATGAGTGGGTGGCACTAGGAACGCGAGTGACTGCTGACGAGTGTGAGTGTACACGAGCACGAGTGAGTGGTGCACATATCCTGTGAACACATTGGTGAGTGAGTGTCCGCCAGTTCTGCCGTCCTGTGGTTCAAGCCCTTTCTCTCTTGTTCTTTTATTTGCAAAAAGACCTTGCGGCTAGACGAGGCCCGCTACAGAGGGCTGAAGGACAAGGTGCACCTGGCTGCCCTGGTGGCCAGCATCCTGAGCATCACCTACCGACTAGGGGGCGCCGTGCTGCAGGGCATCTCCGACTTCAAGGATGACCTCAAGAGTCACACACAGCTTCTCCTTGAAGGCTCTGCCAACTGCAGGCATGTATAATTTGGTGTTGTAAATCCTTTCTGCGGGGCATACGGGTCATGGTTGTTGCCATACTGAAGGTGCATAAAAAGGTGCAGTTGCTGGCTGACAATTCAGACGCCTGTAATCCAGATGCGCTCCATTATTGAGACACTGTCCCTCGTCCCTTAGGCATAATGTATAAGGAGAATCGCTAGTTCAGCAGCATTCTATAACTCGCCGTTCAGTATTTTAGACTTTGCCTGCTTGACCGTAAAATAATTTGGTCATCGAGACAAGCAGAAAGTGGGATGCTTTCGTTTGGTACGTTGCCAGCACTTCCTTCAAACCAAAAGTAGTGAAGGCTAGTTTCCATCCTTGCCTGGCCATTCTGTTTGAATGATTAGTGGTGAGTGTATGTGTGGGGTTCCAGATTAGATTTCATTAAATTTCAAAACTCTCCGTATTCCGAGAGTATTGATGCAGTTTTACTGTGAGACTATACAGTTATACATGTAGTCTCATCGCACATACCAAAGTTATTGCTTGTGCTTGCGTACGTGCAATCTGATCAGACAAGTCTCTTTCACTACAGAATCAGTGAGAACATTCGAGACAACTTCAAATACAGAAGGGGTTTCTTGCATAGAATGATAACCGATAGTTCGGTTAAACGCAGTCACTAGCAAAAAGTAAAACAATCTACGAGTGACAGTATGCCTTTACACAACCCTCTTTTCCTATGCAGTGAAGAGGAGCTGAGGGAGACCCTCAAAAGTGTGGCCAGTCAGGTTATCAAAGAAGTGCAGGAGTGCTTGCAGAAGCACGGCTTCAACCAGCTCCAAATCAGCCAGGAGCGTGTGCTCTACGACCAGATTGTCGTCATGACCTCCCCTGAGCACCATGTCCGGAAACTGCTCTGTGAGTTCCTTGCATGTGGCTTCATTACCCAACACTGTTTCCCACACGGCAGCCTTTCTTTCCTTTGCACAGTAAAGCTGTCAAGGATAGCTTCGCAACACAACCTGTGTCAAAGTCCAAAATTTCTTGCTTTCAAACCTAGTTGTAAATGGATATAAAATGAAAGCTACCTTGCACACACCTCACTTGAATAAACAACACCTCCTTTGCACATGTTCTTTTAGTCAGCAATCCACAATTTTTCTCTCTCACGTTATGTTTTACCGGCTCCACATTGAAGGTCATTTTGGGGTTTGTGCAGCTGCGATTGTGACGGGCAGCCAGCAATACAGCCTGTGTTGGAGCCCCAAAGTCGCCATATGACCAGGGCATCAATGAGAATGTGCAGGAGGCTAATCACTAAGAACAGCCAGGGGGGAGGCGTCCCCCCCCCTACCCCCACGAGTGCAACTACCAGAGTTCTGTTGCCCACATCATTCGAGGTTTCTTTTGAGCTACTTTTTCACTTAAAATTGTATTGTGACTAAAAGCTCACTCTGTCATTGCCAATGTGACATGCACAGCTTTTAATTCATACCTTCACTTTATTTCTGCAAGTACATGTACTGGCATTAAGAGGACAAGCGCATTAAAAGCACCAGTGATGGCTATCTCATCCATGTTTTCTCACTTCAACATTTTTTTTTAGTTTTCACTGGCAACACCATGCACAAACACAATATATTTACATGTATACATAGGGCAATGTCTATTATATTTTTTAAAAAGAAGGAGGTAGCTAACTAACAATTATTTCTAATGGTATGCATAGCAAATGCCTAGAGAATGTATATGTTGCTGTATTGTCAGCTCACTTGAAATTGCTTTGAGTGCTTTTTTGATTCTGAAAAAAACCTGCAGACTTCAGTGACCACTTCTGCAGTGTCTTTTATCAACAGCATTTGAAATGATACGTGTCTCAGTATTGCTTCTCTGTCCAATAGTCGGTGCATGCTAACGACTCATGAAAAAAAAGAACTCTTCTAATTATTTACAACACTTATTAGGGATGGAAACATCGCTACTTGCATGCAGAGGTCATATATATATATATATATATATATATATATATATATATATACATATATATATATATATAGTTCACTCAGTAACCGAAAAGAGGCCAAGCCGGATTCACTTGAAATGAAAATGAATAGCATTCATATGCAGTAGCGTTCATGCTTCGGCTCACAGTAAAAAAGAAGGAACGGTTTTGCTGGAAAGGCGAAGTCGTGTTAGTGATGGTGAAGTATAAGACAATTACATGAAAGAAAATTCTTACCGTATAAATCCTTGTAAGGGCCGCACTAAAAAGAAATCCAACCGAGAAGCAATTGCGGATTTTCTGATTCCGATCACGCTCAACAGGAAATTTTTGTGTGTAGCATACTTTTATGCGTCGCTACCAGATGGCAAGAGGAGGCGATGGCAGAGGTTTACAGGGGATTTCATACATGTGGCTGGATAAATTAGGTTAAATTGCCCAGTCTCATTTAAGGCTCGTCAAAATCATGATAAGAAAGTGCGGCCCTTACAAGAGTCTATAGATCAGTTATATGGGCCATATAAATTGTAGTAAACATTCACTTACCTGTAAATGTCTCACGGGATGACTACGAGTACTCGCTGTCGCAACACTGGCATCATGAAAAACTCCAGCAGCAGGGGTGAACGGTTCGTACAGCCACGATAGTCGCCGCGACTCCGCAATTTAGATTCATCATCATCATCTGCCTATTTTTTATGTTCACTACAGGATGGCCTCTGTCATCGATTTCCAATTACCACTCTCTCTGAACTTAGACTATGAAGTCAGCGGCCATCACTGCTCGCCCTTTGTCATTGCACTCACCACTGATTACCAACAATTAGTTATGGCACTCGGGACGCGTAAGTGTCAGCCGTAAACAGTCATTCGCAGCTATGACTGGGATTGAGGAAAAGGCACGCACTCTCCTTCCCAAGCGTGCTTTTGATCACGTGGCCTCCAACTAACCCGAGTATTGAGCGCATGGGAAAATAATTACCATCAAGCCTCCATCCATTTCGGCTCACGGTTGCATGCTTTTGTCGCACCTACGATATGTGGGTCGCTCATTCATATGGCTTTTGGACTTTATACGGAACATCATGGCGACAACAAGAAATAGAAAACGTGCATCAAGCTCGCTTCTACTGTGGCGGCGGATGTGGCAGTGTGAGCGCAAACATGGCATGAGCACCAACGACAAAACTAGCAGTGGGCACATTGCTTATCGGTACTTCACCAGAATCCGTCTGATGCTGAGAAGGAAACTTATTTTCCACCGTATAAGCACCAGCGGAAACATAACGCTAGCCACGTGGTGAGACAGTGCATGCGAAGGGACCAGCCATCTCAGATTGCAAGCTTGAACCCAGCACAGATTACTTCCAAAATCCAAAATAAAGCATGCAACCCGTGTATGTAGTACTCTTCAGGCCACAGACAGCCAAGCACAGTCATGCGCAAACTTATAGAAAACGAGTGCTTAACTGTTTGATTCGGCGAAAGTGACTCATTTGGAAAATTATTCGCTCTCGTTCTAATGGAGGGGTGCGCCTTCATGAACGTTGCGTGGCAATAAGTCTTGATAGAAGAAAGAAGTTGGGAGTTACTGCATAGCTCTGACCTATTCTGTACTAGGGCACCAGTTTTACAGAGTGTACCTTCTACAGTAAGGCACACATGAGGTATTCAGTTGGCAAAAGTTATCAGGCGCGAATACGAGGCGTGGAGGCAGTGAGGCAAGCTTCAAGCAAACCACCTGGCTTAGAAAACAATGTGAAAAGTTATACAAAGCTACGAAAAGGGGGTACATAACAGCGCAAGCAGGGTGAGGCCTTTTGGTTAGGCAAAGACGTTTGGTTGTGCTATTTTATAAAACTCCCTAGTCAATGCTGTGCATTTTCCTTATTAATTTTGATTCGTCATATGCTGTATCAGCTGGTCAATAATGCAGTCCACACTGTTCTTGCTTGCTCTCGTGTCCCTCCACGCTTTTGAGATATCGCTGTGTCTTATTATTTATTGGTTTATTTGTTAATATGTGTTGTGCCATACTGCATGCCTTCATCAAGGCAACAGGCACTCCCCCTTCCCTCCCTCATTCTTCTGAAGTGCTTGCCCTTGTGACAACTGGCAAAGTTCCTCGAAACTGCCAGCCCCTTTCCTTGGGTCGAACTGAGGAGCTCGGGGGCACAGAGCACCTCGACGAATCTACTGGCAGTCTTCAAAGTTCTACAGAACTACTGTCCCCTTGCGGTGGAGACCGGTGGCAGGCGGCTTGGGCATCTTCCGCGACGAAAGAGGAAGGTGACACGGTTGACGTCAGCACCGGTCTCGCTTCGTTGCTGCCAAAGGGGATTTAAGGCAGATCTGGCCCATTGTTAGAGAGAGAGTCGCCCTAGTCATCCCGTCAGTCTGGTGCACTCCTTGGCACTGCTACTTGTATGTTATTACCTACTATATGTACATATTGTACAAAGCTTTTTGTCTCCTGTTCGTCTGCTCCAAGACTCCATCTCTCGTCCCCGTCCCCGAGTCGCAATATATGGTTGTTTATTTGTGCGCTTGGTAATTTATTACCCTATAATACTTTATTCTGCCGCCAGGAAATAAATGAAACCAATGACACAAGGCATCCTTGACAAGCAATTAAACTATTGCGTTGCGGAGTCACGTTCCTTCATGCTAATAATTCTAGTCAGAAGTTGGGTCCAGAAATTGTATTATTGTGTAATTTTTATAAATGTTATGTCTTATCTTCTCAAATGACCTTTCGTAAGGAAAAGAGGTCTTGATTGTATCTATGAGCATTAAAACTTTCAGAAGACGTACGTGGCTTCTATCATTGATGTGTATTTGTGCGACCTGATACGCACAAAATGCAAATATCTTCGTAACGCGTTTCACTGAATCCGCCTGTCGTATGGTTCGTCTGAGAGACACCAGTCTCTTGGTGGTGCGAGGGGATTCGGGCTGTGAAGTTGAACTGTCTCCTACCATGAGGTCTTGTGACTACTCATATACACCGTCACTTCGGTAAACAATTCTTCGAAGTCACACGAAGCTGACCTCGAATGCAGGAGTGAAGGAATGCAGCTGTTATTAAAGGTAATACATATATGTATATATATTTACTTATTTATTTATGTATGGGTGGGATTCGGAAAGTTGATCGGGCCCCAGCCCTCCTCAAAAAATGAAAACTTTCCGCCTATGACAGCCAGCATGTAGTAGTACCTTAGTACTACTAATAGTTATACTAATACCTAGTGCCTAGTACTGATAGTAGTACCTAATATTCGAATAGTATCTAGTACTTTCTAAGGGTATGAAAACTTTCTTATACCTCTTCGCCTTCTTTGATGTGTCAGTTGATTCGCATACGTCTGGGAAGGATTTTTTCCACTCTTGATGCTTTTGTGTATCGTCAAGATTTACGAAGGACAGTTGGGAAGTTCTGCAACTTGTGAATGAAGAAAACTACCTAAAGTTTGAAAAAGAAAAATTAACATTCTACATATAATAATTACCTAATAAGATATAAAGAGCATAGTGGCAACTTTCCTCCTTCCTGCTCAACAGAAATTTCCTCTTAACTGATGCAGCGCCCATAGCAATGCCCTGACTGCTGCATCTTTCTTTTTTTTATTCTTTTCGTGGTGCACTTATGGTAACACTTCAAGGTTGGTGTCTTGCAAAGGATGCTGGAGAGTAGCAAAGGAACTTGTCACTCGAGACATGCCATAAATATCGTTTTTTTTTTTCTATCTAAAAGTTTCTGTAGAGAGTGAGTGATTTTATCCGATGTTATAGGGTCCCTGCTGTTATGCTGCAAAATGATGTTTGGCTTGTGCATTCATGGCAACATTGTTTACCAATACAAATGTTTTCTTACAGTGTTAGTGTTGCTGTGCCCATTTAAACGACACAGTACACACCACGACATGGTACAATGTGCTATGTCCTGTGTCCTGGTATTTTATTGTATATTTGTGCTGTCTATTTGCCACATGACAAGAGGCGATGTTTGCATGTTCTCCTATATTGAGTGAATTGTCTTCCTACTCGGATGCTTGAATTTGCCTTATTACTGCACATAAATGCTCTGTGACACGATGCCCTGGTGCTGTTTTTCTTGTAGCTTGCCCATCCTATTACAGCTACCTGTAGCGGGCAACAGGGAAACATAAGCTTGGTGACGAATGTTTGTATTGGAGAAACTGTGCCAAAGTAGACAAGGAATAACTAACAGCTACTAGGCCAGTTTAATGAAAACAAAAAAAAGCTGCTTTATCTTTTATGCAGCTCACTTGAGCATACCTTGTGTATCTCGCAGAAGTATCTGTAAAACGCCCACAAACTATGCAGAATGATCCATACGAAAGGTCCCATACAAAACCCTAGTACCTTACAGAAAGCATCCGTAGGTCACATGCACTTCTGAGTGAGCTCTGCCGATCCATTTGCAGTGATGCGTGTCCTGGACTTCATCAAAGCGGCAATCTCCTCCGGGTCGGTGCGGCCCACCCAGATTCCTCCGGGGCTGTCGGCTCTCGAGAAAGAGCTGACGACCATCACGGGTCAGTTCCTCAGGCTTGTCACGCACAACAGGGCGGTGTTTGGAGAGACATACGGCGACATTGTCGCGGAGCTCAGGAAGGCCTAGACAGCCTGGGACCGGTTTGCCACGATTGGGAGACGCGTGACAAGTGTGACTGGGAGATGTGGGACGAGTGTGACTGGGAGACGTGTGACGAGTGTGATCAAGAGGCACTTGTTTTCTTTTTTTCTCAGTGGGGGTGGGGAAGTGTTATTCCCTTTCACTGAGTATGTGCAGTTTGGCCCTCTACTATTGCCTGTGGGACAGTGCCTGAAACACCCGGCGAAAGGTTTGTCAAATTGCGAAGTGCACGCTATCTTGGTGACACTTGTTGCGAACTGAAGGACAGTGTGAAGTATGATAGACAGTCGTGGGCTGGGCAGTGTAGCAAGCTGCAAGGCAGCTTGTGTGTGCACTGCAGCCTGCAATATGAGTGACATGATTGGACAGCACAGCGAGTCCCTGAATCCGGTGGCCCCAAGTGGCAATGATCTTGCCGCATACAATTAAAGGGGCGAGTTGGTCCTAATGTGTGTGCTTGTAAGTTTAATCTCTTCTGCAAATGAGTTTGTGTAATGCCTTATAATGAAATGTTTATAATATAACATATAATATTTCAGGAAGGTGTTCAATGTTTAGTAGTGATCTTTTCGATGTCATTTGGAAACAAGTACCATGACCAACTGCCTATGCATACTTGTGCTGTAGCAATGCTTACTTCTTATGGTTTCATATCTTCGCTTGCATTAAAGTGTTTCTATTCTTCTTCCCCCAAATGTTGTTTTGTACCAATAAATGTAGACAAATTAAGAGTGCAGATGTTGTGTGATCTTTCGCATTAGTGGTGCAACTTTTACACCTTATAGTAGTACGGTGTTCACATGCTGTTCGCACTCCCTTTGCAGGTGATCGTTTGCAAATGTTCTATAGGTAAGGTGTGTGCTTGTGAGCATTCTGGGTAAATTATTTCTGTATTTGCGTGAATATAATGTGGCTAGAAATTTAACATTAGAGCCGAGTCTTCTTTTTTTCTGTCTGTGCTTAAGAATGATCCAAGTTTTTACGTTTAAAACAGCAAGTGACGCTGCATATACAATTGCTGCAGCCAAGGGCTTAGCAAAATGAAAGAAGCATGGGCAGGTATTCGCATAATTAATGGCTGTGAGCACTTAAACTAACTTGCTTCAGCCATAACCTGCAAACGCTGCAGACTGAGTTGGCTCCCTTGTCAGCCTCACTATGGCTGCCACTGTTGTGCTCTGTGTTTCAGCCGTTCTGCCATCTTGCCATTATTGCACCATGTGGCACAACATTGCATCCTGGGCTGTACAAGGAAGCCAGTGACAAAATGCATGATGGTTAGGGCTGGCTTGTTGCCAGATAGCTTAGGTGTTTGATGGTCACACCCATCAAATGCTAAAACGAAGGAAATTGATGTACATTTGCTGCATTGTTCAGAATCTTGCGCAATGTGCACATCTAAGCTTAAAAAAACACAGACACCATAAGGAAGCTGGGTTATACTTGTGCAAATACTGTACTAATTTCTCTATATTATAAGCTGTGTAAAATAGTTGGCACTAAATGTATGTGCTGCTTCACATCCACACTCATCTTTACCCCAAACATCGACTTTGTTCACTGGTTATCAACACTGCCTGACAAGGTTGCTAAGCAACCTGACCACCTCTCAGCACATAGCCTTGGGTTGCTTGTTGACTTTACGGGCATGCAGTGGCCAGAAAGAAAAAAAAGAAAGTCTCAGAATCGTGCCCATAATTCACTCCGTTAAAGGCCCCTCGCCAGGCTATATAGCAAATTTTTGTTATGCTTTGGAAATTGTTAGGTGCCCTCTTAGGAGTGTTCTACCGCAAGAACAAACATTTCAAGTGCCACGAAGCCATGTTTTCAGGAGGCGAGCACCGCCACCAGCATAGACAACCCTCTGTGCTTGCCCTGTCTAGCCACCGCAAGCGAAATTCCTTTCCTGCTTTCTCCCATACCCGAGCTGGAGGATCGCGTGATAAATACGTCATAAATACGTCTGCCTTCTCTCTCTCTCTCTCTCTCTCGTTATTGCCAGGTGGTGCACTTCCAGTGACAGTTTCACACACGAGCTGTTGCGTCTGTCTCGTTCCGTACATCGGACGATTTTGCACATTCTGCAGTGGTATAAATCAGTGCCACAATCACGAGCACTGCGGCAGGTGTGAAGGGATGAAACAGCATTATTGCGGCGCTAGAACACAATAACAAATGACGGGGTGTTGTCTTCTGCACAAGCGACTGCATGACATGGGAACAAGCAGACGAAACAGAAGTGCATCTCGGTTGCTAGGGTACGAAGTAAAAGAAAAACACACAGACATTGTTTGTATGTTTTGTTATTTCTGTAAACTTCTCATTCGTCTATTGAAGCAACAGATTAAACAAATAACCGATGTTGCCTTGAATAATTCTCGAAGTTGCTTGTCACTATGAGTGACATCACAGCACTACCGCTACCATGTACGTAGGCGCACTTGCATGATTAACGTCGACGCTCCGGCTGGGAGCGCGTTGCCTACGAGGAGGAGGGCAAGCGGCGTTCGGTGTGAAATTCAAGTTCTTTTCATGGCGTGTAGGGCTGTAATAACTAGCAGACACGATCGTTAGCGTGCATTGTGTACACGGCGTTTGTCAGTTCAATATGGTCAGACCTGGTGAGGGGCCCTTTAAATACTTTGGTATAACATTCTGTGGACATCACTTTGCAGCTATAGTAGTACATAATAAAGTTACCTATGTGTCTCGTGGCCCTTGTAAATAAGATGACAGCTAAATATGTGTGCTTTAATATTCATGTTTTATTTCTTGCACTGCAAATATTTCTGTATGCTCTTTGCTGCATGTTACTGGTCATTCTTGAGACAATGCTTGATTGCATTGACCATGTACTTAATCCTGATGAGTATAAAATGCACATAAAATGTGCATGCATATGTGCTTGCGTGCTAAAGCAAGCTTTAATAGAAAGTCATCTTTGTTTTTTGGTTTGTGGCATGCAAAGCTGCCTGCAGAATGAGAGTCATTGTGCTGTGGTGTAGCTATTGCAACATTTGTAGCAGTAGAACGACGCTTTCGTTATTCATCATTGGTGATGTGCTTCGAAGTCTACCGAGGTTAGTACCTGTTATCTTTGATGGCTGCGGGCACTGGCAAGCTTGCCAAAATGTGCGTTTTGTCCTGTGATGCTGCAAAACGAAACTGTAAAGAACTGGCTAAATCATTACCTCCAATTCATCACTGCTGGAAACGGCATTTGCAGTGTATCGAAGTGTGGTAGGCTTGAGGCGGCATCATTTGAGCTTTGGTCAGCGTAGCAATTTTTCGAGCCCGTCTCTGTCTCGTGTTATCTGGTACCGATTACTTGGCATTTATGCTTTCATCTAATAAAGTCTCTCTTGCACTTGTGTGAAACAGTTCCTGTGTGTTCGTGCCTTTTCTTATGAAATAATCGTTGTGTCATGGGTCCCACAGTGTAGTCATTAGATAACCTGCCTTAGACTTTCTTGTGTAGCCATATAATAGCATGTAAAATAACAAACCTGGGATGCAGCAGGATCAGCAGTGATGTCGGTTGAGGTGCTGATCGACCATATGATGCCCTAGAAATGTGTTAGCATTTCGCAAACCTCTTTACTCGAAGGATAAAATGTTCAAAAACATCTTTGTCACATTACCTCGTTGCTGCCGACATGCTTAGGCCAGAACTAAGTGGAATTATTCGACGGAAGCCTGTCCGTTTCGTGAAAGGGGATTAAAGAGAAGCACTCATGAAAAAAAAAAACAGACAAATCAACAGAAAACCTGACATCTCTTGACATGCTGTCTGCTGCCGTTATAGTGGAACTCTTGCATATTGAGATGGCACTGCAAATGATCAGTTTTGCATGTGGTACTTCCATCCGATTTCAACACATGCATACTGCAATATCTGATCACTACATATGGCAGGAGCCATTGCCCATCGATTTTGTTGTAAAGAAGAGTCTCGTACGAGCCTCAAGACGTCAATTTTTAATCTGATATTTGTTTTCTCTCTTGGCAAACTGTGCTTTAATTTGCCATATTGTGGTGTATGTCCATGCTAGCACATCACTTGTATGGTAAAGCTTGTTGTTGTGCTTGCTATAGTTGTTGATGGTTGAAGACGCATCTCCTACTGCCAAAGGATGTGATCTTACCAAAGGTTCGAAATTGTCATTTTATGTCGAAGTGATAAAGTGTTGGTCATTGTTGTGCATGAGGTAGATGGCAGCTCAGGTGAAGAGCTACCATCACACACAGTGCTCATATAACGCATTGAGCTTCATGCAAGGCTTGTCAGGAGGAAATGTGTTGCTGGATAAATGTTATGAACATGGCAGTTTTACCCCGTGCGAGACTGGTACGTGGATTTTTCACGACCTTGTTCCCCTGGCTGTGCACAAACTCGTGACTTCTCGTATCCACACACTTGAAGTCAGTGTGTTATTACAAATTCACCATATGGCAGTTATTAGCTTAAAGTTAATTAGCTCCAGAATGCAGCCCTTTTCTTGCTTTGGGGGCCTTGCAGAGTTGTTTATAATAAAATAGTGGTTATGTACTAACTATTGTTTCTATCGTGACTAAATAATGAAGGCTGGCCAATTATGAACTGTAAATATGAAGCTCTGTGTTGTAGCAGAAGTGTGTGTTTTACATTAGCTCTCTAGCTGAAACATACGCCTCCTCTCTCAAGGAGTTAACATGTGAAAATATTACTGCTAGAAATAAGACCACCACATTCTATACACAACATGTCCAGTGGGTTACTTGGAAAATTATGTGTTTAAAGTGTTTCCATTTGTGGTAACATTTTGATACCACTGGCCATGGCACAATATGTATATTGAGATGTGAACATAAGTGCGTCATTTTGGTTCTCCACCGTCTACCGTTCTTTCATTAAAATTTTTTAACTAATAATGTGAACGAAGATGGACAATGCTGTCCATCTTCATTCACAGAACTTGGAACCGACCATTTTGTTAAATAATTATTTCTCGCGATGTTTTCGCTATTTTTATAAAAACCCACCCCTTATGTAATGGCCCTACGGGGGACCTTTAAGGTAATAAACTGAAACTGAAACAAACTTTGGGCAAAAATTGTGAAGCCTCGATTTCGTTCATATGGTGATTTCATTGGTACATTTGCTAATGGTTCATAACCTGTGTAATGCACAAAGGAAAACTTGTGCAGTGTGTCCAGCTATGGCAGCGTAAAAGTTGTGGCCGTGAAATTAATGTCACAAGCACTGCTTGGTGTGCCCGGGGGCACATGAAATCTCAACTGTCCTGTGGACACTGTGGCCATATGCCTCGCCACTGTAATCCATAATGCTTCGTATTATTGAAGTGCCGTTGTGGGACAAATGTAAACGCTGGTAAACCACGATCACGGCCACCTCTGAATTTCATCCTCGCCGAGTTATCAGGCCGTACCCAAGGTTCTCGAGAAAGAAAATGATGTGTTACGCAACATGTATAATTGTTTCAGGTAACAGACGTGTTGAATCCTTTTTGAGCCATTTATCCTTCAACCGACAACACCTGTCAAAGTTATAGGGCCTCCCATCACCAGGTTTGGCCATTTTGAACAGACAAGCAAGCGCAGCATATTCCTCACGCTCTGACAATCGTGTTTGCAAAGAATTACAGTGCTGCATACTGTGATAACAGCAGAAATTTTAAATCAAATGCTGTGCACCCTCCCTCTCGTGACGCATTGCCCACAACTAGAGAGTCAAGGTCGCACGCACAGATGCCTCTGTGTAAAATGCACAGCTAGCAATGTCACTCACTATGACACACGACTTATCCAATGTGGAACATGCCTGCTGCCACTGGAAATGCATTTCGCACCAACATGGATGAGAAGAAAAAAAAAAAGTGACGCGCCATGCTGGCCCTGCATAAGTGGATGTCCAGTGGAGCTGTGCAAAACTGCCACTACAAATTCTGTGGGGGGTATAGGGACTGAGGTTAGGTCCACTACAACAATCTATGAGTCGGCGAGCAAAAGACCTCAGAACCATTCAGACAGATGGCAGGAGCAGAAGCTCTCTTTTCATTCTTGTCTTTTTTTTAACCTCGCAGCTCGCGGCACGAGAAACCAGACGCGCTGGAGTGCACCATTAAAAGGTGGCTGAGGAAGAAGACGATGGCTGCTGGAGGGGGCGTTCTTTATAAATGCGAAATCACTATATGGCCTGTGAAGCAAAAAATCCAGCGCTAACATCCGATGGTACCAAAACCTATGTGACCAAGTGGTGATGTATGTCACATTTGACATGTTGACAAAATGTGATTACGTCACCACACCAGAGGTTGATGATGACATCATCAATTCATACATTAGGTTACCTGATAACGGCATCATCATGTGACGATATCGCTTGATGACATCATCACGTCCAATGTGACGTTACGCAGTGACATCTTCGTCACCTGATGACATCATGTGATGCTTCTTGGAGAAGCAGCACTCAGTGCGCTTCCCACTTTTTTGCACTGTCTCCGAGACCGGCCCACATTTTTGTGGGAGCAAAGGTTGCGTAAGTGGACATGAAAAATTGAGACTGAGTAGATGCTAGCAGCTTCACTCTAAAAAGCAAGGCAGGGCTCGTCATATGAATGAGTCATAATCCTGGGCTCCAGTATGAGACACGGCAGGGAAGGAAGGTCGCTTGCGGATGCTACTCGAGGCAGAGGAAGAGAGTGTCTCCATTGGCAGTGACATTTGCCTTCTGGCAATATGGTAACAAGACATTAAATTTGTCCTATCCCATCCAATAATAATTAGATTTCAAAAATTGTCCGTAAAACGACCCTAGACGGCGTTTTACAACCTCCAGAGTTAACCATAAATACTCGTGTAAGGGCCACCTTCGTGTAAGGGTCGCACCCTCATTGTGGAGGGCAAAACTTTGGAAAAAATTGAAAATGTCCTGCTGGAAAGTGAAGTTAGTTCTGTTGCTATTAAATAACGCTAGCTGCTTTTCCATCGAAGCCGCTTAGGCCAGAACCGCCGTGTCATTATTTCTTTGTGTGGTCCGTTGTCTCAGCTGTGTTGGTTGTGTTTTCAAGCAGATCGAAGGCATTTCGCTTGTAGAGAAGGTACCCCTTTTTGGCTCAGCGCTGGTCAGGGATGAAGGGTGAGAATCTGAGGCTGTTTACTGCAGCACTATGTCCTTTGCGCCTTCCTTACCCTTCGCCACAGTTGTGGAAACAGTATGAACATTTAGCGGGCCGTCATCGGCCTGATTTGTGTAAGAGCCATGCCCAGCCACGATTCTAGAATAAAAGTGCAGCCCTTATGTAAGTATGTATTATGTATGCAGGGCTGATAGCGTGTGCCAGCTTTCTACCTGCCATTTCTTGAACAGTTCTAAGATTGTCTAGTTTGTCTGTTGTAATTGCACATCACGCTTCATCTAGTCTCCTCTTGGAGGTACCAGTACTTGGTACTCTGGAAGAAGGTAACTAATACTTTATTGAGGTATGTTTCCTTTGTGCTAACAATACTTGTCAGTTCAAAAACTGACAAGAATGACTGCAGTCTGTGTCTTGTTCATTTCATGTTTTTGTTCTTTCACTGTGGAGGTTTCAAAAGCTCTTAAAAACCGAGGCCCATTGTTCAATAAAAGACCGTGTTTGCTGCATCATGTGCCAGTTTTGGATTTTTCTCTAGCCTGGATATATAGATTATCCAGTGCGGTGAAAAAAAATAAATAGACTCAACTCCGGCTGACATCTATGTAATGTGAAGCATGATTGATTTGCTAGAAAATGTTTACGACTCGTGTAAGTCTTCTGCAGTTAATGATTGCATGCTCTTGCAATGTGTGTGCCTTATGGGTATGCCTGTGTGTGTGTGCATATATATATATATATATATATATATATATATATATATATATATATATATATATATATATATATATATATATATATATATACACACATATATATATATATATAGACATGTACTCAGCAGCACATACATACCTCTAAATATCTACAGGTGCCTATGGTGGTGTGCCTCTAGAGTGTCCTGGGAGCAACCCGAGCAGATAGAGATGCTCGAGCAGATTGTTGCGCTATTACAAGCGTGGCTTCAAATCTAGAACAAATTGCAGCTTTTCAGGAGGTGCAATGATGTCACAGTTATAATTATGCAGTTCTACATACTTTTTTTCAGGGCACAAAGCTTTTCATTGAATTCGAGCAGAAGTCATGTACAATTACGATCCAAAGTGCAGTTTCTTTCGTTTTACTGGCAACATATATTTTTAGACCGCGCTATCTTTCGGATTGGCCCCTCCGAGGTTGACCGGCTGCACAACGAAAACTGAGTTGGCTCGGACGAGAATGCTTCGCATTGAAACGACAGGCTAAATTATGGGGACTCATGCTTTGGTGTGTCTTCTTGGGACATATTATCAATCAGTGTGGTGGTGCCCCATAATACTGATGGGTAGCGGTATACAGAACAGTGATATCTGCTTGAAAGACCCTCAGTAAAGCATTTCTGCACAGCAAAATCTCCTCCATGGAAGCATATGGATTGTCCTCAATGTAGAAAATACGTACTGAGTGCTTTCAGCTAGTGGTCTGCAGCTCCGTGTACTGTGCATTGGCTTGCAAAACTGGGCTCTAACTCTGGCGTGCAGTTACAATCTTGTCAATGTAGGGAAAGATTAGAAGGTTAGATGAATGCGCGATATTGTACAGGCATAAGAATGAAGATACGCGTCTTATGGTAGAGGCATGGCATGTCTATAATGGTGGAAGTGCCTGCATGAATCAGCCTTCGATTACTTTACATAAGGAAGAGATTAAGTGCCTTAACAGTTATCTCTCACGTAGACCCGCACGTGTACCCGACTGACACATGGTGATACCATTCCTGAGCTTGCACAGATGAGTTTTGTGTCTTCTTTCTTTTTTCGCCTCAGTGCTCCCTTCAGTTGATAGTCGGCGTTCGTGTTTTCCACTTCTATACTCTTGGTTCCTGTTCAGCTTTCTGTCGTTCTAAGTCAACGCACTTCATTGCATGGCAAGTGTATGTTGGGCAAACAGTCCTATGGCCATGCTTAAACTGAACACTGTACTGATAACAAGCCGCAGTCTCCCATGAGCTTCCACTGATATCACCATCATTGAGTCATTTCGAGTGCTTGGAGGCGGCAGTACACAGAAAGGGACTTTGCTTGGCAACGGGAGTTCCTCGGGCAGCCGCAAACAAGAAGGTTACTAAGAAAGCGGAGTCTCTTCCACTCCGCTTTTTGGCACCTCAGGCGCCTTGTTGACACAGCTATTAAGGCTGGACGAGTCCCCCACGGACACGACACTTCTCCGGCGGCTAAGAGCAAGAACTTACTCCCATTTCCATGCATTGCTGAATACCTTTCAATTTTTAGGATTAGAATGCCCTAAACGGAGTTGTCTCGACCCGCCATGGTCTTTTCCGGACGTTACCTGTAGCCTCAGTGTATTCCAGCTACCAGCGAAACACACTGTCCCCCCCCCCTCCCTCCCCTTAATTTGGCGCCTATGGTGTCTCATGTTGCAGTTCCTGGTTTGAAGGCAAGGTGAACATGCTTACCACACGGCATTGGTTCACAGCAAACAGTAAAAAGTAGTGTTTTACATTCTACACAATATGAGTCTCGCCGAAGTGAAAGTTCATGTAATGCTTAATTTTTCCCCATCCTTTTCTAAATTTTGTTCAGACAAATCTCATGCCGCAGCAGAGCTTTATTGAAGTCGAGATTTCGCGTAATCTTTCTGCTCACGAAAATCGAGAAATACCAATGACACGCAGCAGGGCGTGTAAAAAAGTTTAGTTATAGTTGGAGCACGTAAGTTCTTTAGACCAGAGATTGGCCCATTAAGTTCCAGAAATGCTGAATACTGCATTAATTTAAGCGGAAATAAAAACAGTCGATCGATGTGCTCGTTTTTGTAAATGAAACAATCGAAATTGTGGAACGCGCTGCGTGTTTGAAGCAGTTCAAGCCTTTGTTGAAGTAAACCGCCGAACCACGTGGTTGGCAACTTTCGCGCGCTTCGCCCGAATTTCGTAGCCTCGTCCCAGGCATTCGTTGGCGGTCGAATTTTTCGCGAATTAAGTTCGAATATCTGTACCACATTTGAATATCCAGATGTTTACCACGCTGCTGTATTTTCGAAGCAAATTACGAGAAAGTCATACACATTTGAGCTACTGCGTTACGCAAACGCAAGCCCTTGCTCAAAGCGCTCAGAGGCTGCCAGCTGGTTTTGAGGTTGCGCGCGCTTTTTGCTTTGTGTTTGT
The DNA here is from genome assembly GCF_050947875.1 of Dermacentor variabilis. NCBI lineage: Eukaryota > Metazoa > Arthropoda > Arachnida > Ixodida > Ixodidae > Dermacentor > Dermacentor variabilis. The sequence continues at coordinate 33,944,992 of NC_134578.1, read as the reverse complement.
TTGTGTTTGTGCGGCAACGTGTGCCTGTTCGTACTGGCTGGCAAGTATCAGTAGCGCGCCTTTTCAGACTTCGCACACGCATATTTCCTTCTACTGCTCTTCCCAAAGCAAGGACGAGATGGCTGAAGACCTTCCGTACATGGCCGAATACGCCAAAAGCGGCCGCGCGTCTTGCAAGGGCTGCAAGTCGAAGATCGACAACGCCGAGCTTCGCCTTGCTGTCATGGTGCAGGTGAGATTGGCGTGAAATTGAGCGGCGTTTTCACATGGGAAACCATGAACTGCGACGTTTCGGCAGTACTGCGAATCCTTCTCACACTCCTCAAGAAAGCCGTGAGAGATGTGTGGTAAGCTGCCAGCCGCGCACCTTTGTTAGACAAGTGCTTCCTAGACGGGTGCGGCGGCGAGCCTCTGTTTTGCGCACCGCACCAACGTCGGCCTCGATCCATAGCCACGAGCCGGCTCTATTTGCCTGTCCATGTGAGGCCGGCCGGCTCGCGCTTTGCTCGCCGCCGTTATGTTAGAGGCTCATCTCGACGGCGTTGGCGTGGCCGTTCCAAGGACACCAGCCGGATTCCACGACAGTTGCTGGCGAAAGAAATGCGGCCGCAATATTTTTATCCTGTGACGCGCACGCACGCGAACGCGCTTCCAAGCTCTTGCGAGCGCGTTCGCGCGAGGCGATTAGCGAGCTCTCGCCTACTGTTTTTTTTTTCTTTTCTTTTCCTTACCTGTGTGGTGTGGATGAATCAGATAAATCACAAACGGCGGTACATTAAGCTATTATTTATGTTTAAATGTTTAATGTGTTTAAAATTGCATCGGGCTTTGCAAATGCGTCGATTATGTGCTGTAGCGCGTTCCTAACGCAGAACGTTTGCTGAGGCGCAGAAGAGATAGGGACTAATACGAGAAGGAGCAGCAGAAACACCGGCCCCACTGTGGTTATGCGCCACGACCGCTCGGGTCAACAACCGCAGTCATGCGTCTTTGCTTTCTTCGGCTGTCGAGCTGTACAAGGTGCAGCCACTTATCGCTTCCTGAAACGCGCCGAGCGGGCAAGCGCAGTAAAATTGAATGGCAGGGTTGCTGGCGATTGCCGTGACATGGATATTTACGACAGGATATGAGAGACGTGTGTAACCCCGTGCAAGCGGTTTTGCGCGTGTCGGCGACGCGATGGACACTGCTGACTCTTGCCGGTAAAACTCCATACGAGCGACAGGTGCAGGCGACGCCGTGACGAGGCAGGGCCATACGCTTGGTCGTCTGCTTCAGTTAGTAAATGGCGCTGATAATCAGCGCGGGCCCGCACTTTCGACTGCAATTTGTCCGGGAGTTCGGAGCCTACTGCCGACAGTTAGTTGTGCCACTAGCTCTCTCGGGACCATTTCGGAAATGGCGCGATTTGGGAGATAGAGTGGCTGTACTACGTCGAAAAGAACACTGCGCCCTGCACAACTAACCATACGGAGTCTTCTCATATCAGCGCTTTCCAAGACACCGAAGCGAAAATATTTCGGTGACTTTTCAACGGTGCGTACTACCAACACCTAGGTGGTGGTAGAACCCACAGAAACACTTCTTTCATATGGAGATGCAGTGGTGAAGGACATGCCAAACAAACTGAGCAGCGCCTAATAAGGAGAAAACATGCTTCATGCAACACACGGAGAAGTCATAACACAGGGAAGCGCATGGCCAGCATGTGTCCCATTGGCTATCTGACGGGCGGTCTTCACTATGAGCAACGAATTCTAGATTTCCAGAATCGAGTGACAAGAAAGAGTGATGTGGTCACGTGACAGCCTGTTTCGTCGCTCAAATCTGTTGCTTGTCGCAATCACGCACAAAGTTGCTCACATGAAGTTTGGGCATTCTGTCACAGGGGATAGAAAACATTACTTTTAATGCTGATAAAGCAGCTTCATGATTTGGTAGGAATGCGAGTCGGTCATTCCCCTAATGAACTGCACTATATAAGGTAACCGTTTGGACAGATTATAAAATTGCTACTGAAAGTTTACTTCCTTTCTTGCAATTATGATAGGTAGAATACTTCGGCATTGATATTGGCACCTTGTTTAGACTCCTATGTGGGTGCTACTCCATCAGTGTCTTCTGTCTGTCAGTTGTGGCAATTTGACCACCATTTATGGATATTTAATTAGGCTCGCATAAGCCCAATATTCTTTCTCAGTAAAGACTGGTCAGCATTCTTATTGTTTGTGACTCTTCTCCATGCGGTAACATGTGATGAATGGCCAACAAGCCCATTCTTATGTTAAAAACATTCACCCTGGTATGATGTTGGTAATGGCCTGTTTGAAGCTATGCTTTTAGGAGAGCATTCTGTGCACAGCATCTTGCTGTTTTTCTGGTATGTTGGGCTTCTGACAGCTTTGGTGTGACGCCCGCTTGGAGTGCGTATGGCAGGTGCCATTATGTCAGTGTTAGGTTGCAGAGTACTGAAGTACACATAATGACATTTACGAAGCTGAAAACATGTCAGTTTCGTGGCACAAGGGGTGCTTTTAGTGTGACTTGATTTTGGCTTCGCATGCCTCGTCAAGAGTGCCACTGTACCGTTCATTAGTGCATTTGATGATTTGCACCCGTCAGTTTTGTGGCCAGTGGTTATGCAGTATTGTATTACTGTGCCCTGTAGCAGACTACTTATTTTCACTTTCCACTGGCTGTTTGTGCTCTCATGATGTGCTATGGCCTCAGATATGCTCAAGATTCTCTTGCTTGTGCATCACACAGCTGTTTCTGTTTGCATTATATCACCTTAATTCCAACAAAGTGGACAAGTTGTTAAATGTGTCCATACAGTAGCAACAGTACCACTGGCAGATAAGTGTCTCACCAGTGCTGACTTGAGTTGACTTGGCTCTTGACTTGGCACGGTTCAAGGCTAGTTCACCTTGTGTATATATTTGTGTGTTTTGTGACCAGTAAACTCAGTTGGTAGTCGGCGCTCGTGTTTGTCTTTCTTTTGCCATTCCTTCGTCCTTTTTTACCTTTCTTTCTGCACACCAGTGCACAGCAGAAATTCGCACCATGAACTTAAACCAGCACACCCACATCGCTATTCTTATTCATACGGACTGGACATGATGTACGTAGCACGAGAAAAGGGTAGACAGGATCATTGCACTCAGAGTAATTTTTTTTGTAATGGGCACTTGGTGCATAAAAATTATAAAAGCATACCTGCCAACTCTTCAGAATTTTCTATAAGCTTTATGAATTTAAGCTCGTTTTGCAATCGCATGATTGCTAACTCAATTTTAACGGAAAAAAAAATTGTGAGAAAGTTTCACCGATCACTTCCTAAATCTCCATGTAAAAGTGTTCCTATGGTGAAAGGATGCAAGAGAAGTACTCGCTTTGGACAAGTTTATGCAGACAAGGTCCCGAGGCAGGCGAAATGGCCAACACCAAAGTTGCCATAAAGGTTACTGATCTAAATATGAGTTGCTTGGCAGTTTTTGCTGTGCCGGTATACTGAGACAAGTTAATTTCTTCTCGTGTGCCGCGCCTAAAGGTAAATAATCAATAAAAGCAATATGTACTCCTGAAAAGACATGCTCAGAGCACACCCCCCCCTCCAATCTGGTGTTGTGTCCATGGGATATTGAGACTTAAAGTTAGCAAGTCGGCATGTATGTGAAAGGTTAACGTTACAGGCAAGGATAAGAAAAGAATAACTGAGTTATTGGTAAATGAAATCCTGTCTGCATGCTTTAAGGCTGGTTTAAGTACATGCCACTGTGCTTGAAGCATCCTCTGCAATTTCTCCGGTGTTAACTTCACAGTGCCAAAAAAACATGCATGTGTATTCAAAACACTGAGCATGTGCTGGTGGGCGAGTTGGTTATGCATGATTACAACGAAGGCGCCAAATAAAACAACGGACGATGGAAGGAGACGCAAGATAACCACTTAGGACGTAGGTCCGTTGTTTTATTTGGTGCCTTCATTGTAATAATTCAAAACACTGTTGTCAGTTACAACTTGCACATTGGGGTGGTAGGTGTTTGGAAGTGGGTCACCATTGCGAATAGCCACGTTGACACAAGCACGGGGCACAGACCAGTTTAGCTTATGTATCCTTTTCACCAAACCACTTGCAAATATGCGATTTGTGTGCCTAAAGCAAAATAAAAAAAACTTTAGACAATGATAACAGCATTGGTCACTGCAAGCTTCTTTGCGCTGTGTAGACTGCTTTAATATACACAGATGTTTGTACATATTTTACAGCAATACACGATAGTTGTGGAGCATTCTTTAAATTGTTCTTTTATGTGCGTGCCTGTTGCTGAGCACGAGGTCGCGGGATCGAATCCCGGCCACGGCGGCCGCATTTCGATGGGGGCGAAATGCGAAAACACCCGTGTGCTTAGATTTAGGTGCACGTTAAAGAACCCTAGGTGGTCAAAATTTCCGGAGTCCTCCACTACGGCGTGCCTCATAATCAGAAAGTGGTTTTGGCACGCAAAACCCCAAATATTATTATTATTATTATTATGTGCGGGCCTGTTATGGCCGTGCCATAGTGTTAGCTATCCTACATACCCTCCATAGTTGGTCCCATTACCTGTGTGGCGGTCGTCTAAATCTTCTTTAATGCTTGTAACACTTGTAAAGCACTAAAAATTTTGATAAAGAAGTATAGTGTAAACATATTCCTGTTAACCTAATATCACTGTTACCACAAAATCTGAATTTATTATTGAGAGTTCAGTAATATTACCGCTATTAAGTATACAGAAGGAGGTCCCACAATCAAAGATTGTATTGGGACTTCCTGTACAAAAACAGTTATGACAGTTGAAAAGTCATTGCAACAGTAGCAGAGCAATAAAGTAGTACATAGCAATAAATAAATAAAAAAAGAGCTAACAGAACAAAATACAGAATTGATTACAAAAATCTATGAGGTTTAGCATATCATGGTAGCAAAGCAAATTGCATCATAACAGTAAAAATCGCGTATAGATATGAAAAAAGAGGTTATTTGTATTGCTACAAAGCACTAGTTGAAAACTGAAAAAAAAAAAATGGATACAACAAAAATTCTTGGTAGGCTTTCCATAATAAGTGCATTTTTGGTTCTCTTTTAAATTGGTGTAAAGGTCTTGGCTTTTTCGTTATAAATGGTAGTGTGTTCCATATTCATATGGAAGTAAGTTCCACTGTGGATGTTGTAGGGGTTCGGCATTATTGAAGCGTTGAACCGCATGTAATAATTATGGCTCATTTCTAAACTATCTGGAGAGACGCAGTGCAGGTGTCATAGGTGTCCCTGACATATCATACCATAAGAAATGTCGGAGTGAATGAAAGAGCGGTAAAGTGAGTGTAATGTGGCATGCATAAAGGAAACTTGTTTTAATTAGATTGCGTATACCATTAGCTATTTTATTTTTTTATGTGAGCAGTATGATCCTGATATTCCAAGTTACAGTCAAGTAGAATGCCAATGAAAGATGAACTTGGAGGAAGACAGTGGGGTTCAAAAAGGATAGGTGAAGTAGATGCTAAGTTTAGTGAAGGGAATACAACAAAGTGCGCCAAAAGGTGCAATGGCTGTTCCACCACTGTAACAGCAAAGGTGGTGAAAAAGTCACTGTGGTCTAAAAACAATGTGTTGCTTGTCAGTCTTTGCTGTTCCAAGTGTGCTGCTGCTTGTTTGTTGCGTCCAGAGGTAAATTATCGTTGTGTACGCTAAAGCCCCGACGACTTCAACATCTACGGAACTAGTGGCAATCAGAGAGGCCGTTCAATATATTTCGCGACAGCCTCCTCAAATATGGACAGTCTTCAGCGACGCAAAATCGGCTCTTCAACTAGTTAGAGTGGTGTTGAAAGAAAGCGCTTACAGAGTGTTGGCTCTTCAAACTGCCGAGCTCTACACTTTAGCACAAGAAAACGGCCACCACATCACATTTCAGTGGCTTCCCAGTCACTGTGGTATACAGGGCAACGAACTGGCCGACGCCGAAGCGAAGAAAGCGCTCGAAGAACGAGAGTCACTGCTTTCAATTCCTTTTTCAAGAGCGGACGCCAACTGTCTCCTCTCCAGTGTCATCCGAAAATTGACAGCACAGCACTGGGACAATCCGGATAATTGCCACAGACGACTCCAGAGATTGGACCCTGCCATGACTTTTAGGCTACCACCGAAACTTCAACGAAGCTGTGCCAGTCTTCTGCACAGACTAAGGCTGGGGGTAGCGTTTACGCGCGGATACGTGCACCTCATGCGACGCACCGAGTCTCCACACTGTGAGGTGTGCACTGTGCCTGAGACTATAGGTCATGTGCTTTGTGACTGCCCTAAGTACGTGGAAGAGCGTGAAAGGTTGGTCAACGACCTTACGTGTCTCGACAGCGCACCGTTGTCGGAGGACGTTATTTTAGGCCCTTGGCCAGATCCTCAATCGAGTTTCAAGGCCATTCAGGCATTACTGAACTTTTTAAAAACAACGGGCTTGGATTGCAGACTTTGAGCATGCCAAATTGCTTGCGATATGTTCTACTCCTTCCTTCTATCGTCATCGTCACCCATCATGCACCTCTTCCCTCTTTCTTTCCCTCTTCCCCTTCCCCCAATGCCGAGTAGCTGGCTAGAGGAATATACCTCAGGCCGACCTCTCAGCATTTCATATCATTAAACTTCTCTCTCTCTCTCTAAAGCCCCGCATTTCGATGGGGGCGAAATGCGAAAACACCCGTGCACTTAGATTTAGGCGCACGTTAAAGAACCCCAGGTGGTCAAAATTTCCGTAGTCCCCCACTACGGCGTGCCTCATAATCAGAAAGTAGTTTTGGCACGTAAAACCCTATAATTTAATTCTTTTTTTACGCTAAAGCCCCTCGAAATTTCTTTAGTGTATGTGAGCTTGTTACGAATTTTTTGGCAAGTATACAGAACCCACGAAGTGGGGACAAGACAAACGGTGCTTCCTTGTTTCCCAAGAAATTGCGAAGATTGGAAAAAGCTTGTGTGTGAGCTTTTGCTTGCAAGTATTTCTTGGTCGTAAACAATGGCCCAATGGCTGGCATCTGTGGGTGAAAGAAAAGGGGGAGGGGGGAGGGCGTTAAGAGCTGTTAAGAGAGAGCAAGGGATCAGTTGTGCAAGATTGTGATGTTTTTCTTACCATGTTCAATAAGTGTTACAGTGCTTCTTTAATGTTGGCTCTGTAGTTCTGCCTCAGTGGTGCTCTCCAAATCTGCTTGTCCTTTCGTTGCTCATGCATACTCAATTTTTGGTCTTGCTTTGTGCAGTCACCCATGTTCGACGGCAAGACGCCCAACTGGTACCACTTCATGTGCTTCTTTGCCAAGCAGCGGCCAAAATCTGTTGGTGACATCGACAAGTTTGGCACGTTGCGTTATGAAGACCAGAAGCGCATTCAAGAGAAGATTGGTGAGTGGCACAGAGCAGTGTGTAGCAGCAGCAAGTGACCTTTTCCAATGTTGCCTCCTCGTGATTGTTATGAAGAGGGACACTGAAACTTGCATTCAAGAGGTTCTAGGAGCTCAGCATTCATGCTGACCAGAAAAGGGCTCCAAGAAACTATATTACTATCAGCTTGAAATTTGCTATCTACAAAGATTCCACAGCTAGCCTAATACCGCACAAGAAAAGTAGGAAGATACATATAAAGAAAGGGGTCAGACAAGGCAACACAATCTCTCCAATGCTATTCATTGCATGCATGGAAGAAGTATTCAAGCTAATAAATTGGGACGGTTTAGGAGTAAGGATCAACGGCGAATATCTTGGCAACCTTCAGTTTGCAGGTGACATTGTTTTGTTCAACAACACTGGGGACGAGCTACAACAAAGGGTTGAGGACCTTAACAGAGAGAGTGCAAGAGGGGGGTTGAAGATTAATATGCAGAAAACAAAGATAAGGATCAACAGCCTGGCGAGGGAACAAGATTTCAGGATCGCCAGTCAGCCTGTAGAGTCTGCGAAGGAATATGTTTACCTAGGTCAATTACTCACAGGGGACTCTGATTACGAGATGGAAATTTACAGAAGGATAAAATTGGGTTGGAGCGCATACCGCTGACATACTCGGATCCTTAGTGCAAGCTTACCATTATCACTAAAAAGAAAGGCTTACAAGCAGTGTATTCTACCGGTGCTGACATATGGGGCAGAAACTTGGAGACTGACAAAGAAGCTCGAAAACAAGTTAAGGACCGCACAAAGAGCGATGGAGCGAAGAATGGTAGGCGTAATGTTAAGCGACAGGGAGAGAGCGGTGTGGGTCAGAGAGCAAACGGGCATAGCTGATATTCTAATTGACATTAAGAGAATGGAGCTGGGCAGGGCATGTAATGCGTAGGTTAGATAACCGTTGGACCATTATGGTTACAGAATGGGCGGCGAGAGAAGGGAGACGCAGTCGAGGACGACTAGGTGGGGTGATGAAATTAAGAAATTTGGGGGCGCCATTAAGTGGGCATCGACTAGTGCAAGATAGAATTTGAATTAGAGGTCGGTGGGAGAGGCCTTCATCCTGCAGTGGACTTAAAATAGGTGGATGATGAGGGTGATGCTAACATAATCACATATTAGATTCATATTTGCATGTCTCAATCTTTGAAAGCAAATTTTAGTGTTTCTTCTTTTATGGCACAGAGTGGATGTGGTGCATTTCTTTGCTCCCTCTTAATATTGGATGAACCGCAATATTTCTCTGCTGCATGTTTAGTTTCTGGAGCAGTGGTTTTCAAGCTGGGCATTACATATGTGCTATGTTGCGCTTAATCTGTGGTTCTAATAAAAGTAGAGTGATTCATCCCATAGCCTGCTTCTAAAACCCAAAAATTTGTTCATGGTGTATTGAAAAGTATAAAAACATAATTTTAATGAACTGGGTGTGATGTTTTTTTAATATATAGCTGTACATGTTGTAATAGTAATAGAGACATTTGTTGGTTAGCTTGCTTTGGTTTCTTTTGTTTTTCCTTATGTGATGCCTGTGAATTGGCTTGAACTTTTTTTTCGGAGCTTGTTTAGTCATTTGTCCTTAACCCTTTGAGGGTCAATGACGTAAATAAATATACGGCGCTGTGAACGAAGCCCAAAATGGTTGATGCCATATATTTACGGCACCGTCTGTATGTTTAAAAAGCGCACCAATTTCCTTTTTCTTTTCTTCCATGTGGGAATACTGTGATTTTTTTCGCCTGCCTCCCTCTCGGTTTTTGTTGCATGGTTTGTTTTAGCGCTAGTTCGCTCCCGCGCGTCTATATAGTACCGCTCGCGCATTGGTGCGCGCGGGCGGGTGGCGGTTTGGGTTTTGTTCCGTGGGTGGTTTCGGCTTCTTGCGCTTGCATAACTGATGGCTATCTCGTTACCAATCGCTCAAAGGGTGACCGCAGGTTTTTCGCTCGTTTAGTGCGCAAGATAGGAAGGATGCCGCCGTGCATGCGTTTCCATTGCTTTCTTTTTTTTTAGATTCATGAAAACTAATTGCCTTTGGTTGACGATAAGATGAAGATTAGCAGAAGTTTGTCACACGTTTTGCTTCTTTGATGGGCTGACAACTACGCAGTTTTCTTGAGTGCGTGCACTTACACAGTTTGATTACGCTATGGATGAACATATTAGTGTAATAACAGGAACATTTGAATCTTGTGAAATATTTTCGTGTGCGCATTTTCAAAGCCTTGAACTATAACAATGCATGAAATTTTCAATTCGTATAAGTTTGTTTCCTTTTTTATTGTTGTTATTCATGAATGAAGTGTACATATATACCAATGCAAAATATTCTTTTTTCACTTTACGATCACCCTAGAAAAATTACGGTGAATTTTTTGAAATAAGTTCCTAAGAAGAATTGGAATCTGCAATAAAAAATATCTACCCTGGGCGGTCACATATGGCGAAAAAATCGACCCTCAAAGGGTTATTAAAGGGCCCCTAACCACCTCTGAAAATAAAAAAAATATATAGTCAGGTGCTCCTCTCTGGGTTTTTCCAATCCCTTCACACTTCGCCATGCCAACAGGTTAAAAGCTGTCAATTAGTCCACATAGGAAGGACATCAGTTCCGATCCCTCTGCTGGCACGCTTTTGCCACACAGTCACATGCCTGCTCTTTTTTGCTATCTCACTTGCCTTTCGTGTACAATCAGCTGATGTTGTTTTGTGTAGCATGTATGGCGGCAACTGTGTGTAGCAAAAAAGCTTGTAGTTTTCATAAGCAGAAGTTGATGGTGTTTGCGTGCAAGAGAAGGGCGTGAATGGTGAGATTCGGCACTGACGAAGTGACCATGTGACCAGCAAAGGCGAAAGAGAAATCGCTCGCTTGCCTTCAAGAGTAGTTTAAGTTCCTCTTAAGTAAGCTGTGTAAAAAGCTCTGTGAAAGATGTTTCTGTGACTCTGGCTCTTGCTTTGTTGCAGAGAGCAAACTCGCAACTGGAACAACTGAAGAAGACTTGAAGGACTTTTCCACCGAATATGCGAAATCCAGTAAGAGCACCTGTAAAGGCTGCAATGAGAAGATTGCTAAAGTGAGTAGAAACCAACTGTCATGGCTGTGCTTGTATTTATAGTAGACCAGGTGAAGGGAGCACAACGTATTGCCTCACCTGATGTTTGGAACTGAAAAGTGTAATATTACTATGAGGTTAGTAGGTAGGAAGACTATGGTATGAATCAACGTACCGATAATCATGCTTGACTGGATCAGCTGGTGTTCTAGTGCTCTAGATAAACTGGAGATGCAGTGCTCTAGATACCCACTGACATCCAGTTCGTTATGTTTCATAGATTAGTGAAGCGCACTGGGGACAGAAATCTGTGGCTGTTAATTTGCAGAGTTGCTTGCCAGCTTGTCAGGGTTGAAGATATACGTGGGCTTTGACGGGGCTATGGAATCTTGCAGAGGCCCGTTACATCAAGATACTGTTGCCCTTCTTACCGTGGTCCTTTCTTTCTACCAGGGAGAGGTCAGGATTTCCAAGAATGATTACGACAGCAGCTACGCCAAGATGCGAGGCGCCATCCCCATGTGGTTCCATGTGGACTGCTTTGTCCAGAAGAGGGACGACCTCGACTACACGTTGGGTGCTGATAGGTAACTACTTAGATGGATAAGCAGGCGAAGTTTGCCGTGAAGCAGTTGGGCAACAGGGGCATTTCAAAGAACCTGGGGTTTTAGAAAGGATTGTCGCTGAATTGAATTCGTTTTGTTTAGCGTTAATATTGATGTAAGCCTTGTAAGGGCTTACATTTTTTTTAAGGCGCCCATACATTTCTATGAGCCCTAACATGCGTTATTTTGATCTTATAATTGGCCTTCGCCGGATAATTCGAACTTGACTAGTCAATTCTGCCGCTATACCACCGGGTTATGCAGTGAAGCATACATAGAATGGAAAGTGGCCACTGTAACGGGACTTAGTATGCGCTCCTTAATTATACTGGCACGCATGTGTTGTGTTGGGTCACAGTATGAGCACCTAGACGTCTAATAAGCATACTGAGAGCCATTCAGAGTTGTTCCTGATGTTTTTGGGGTGATTCGAGGTTGCGTTTCGCCTGCCATGCGTATCTAGTATACAAGACCGTTGACGGTGCCTAGTATGTGTTCCTTATTATAGCTTGCTGCTATTTGCATGTGAGAAGGCTATTACTTTGGCCGACCAGGGCCATTGGGATTTAAAGTACACTTTATAACACCTCTTTGTTCCACAGAACAGGAGGTTCTGCAACAATTGTACGACAGATTCTACAGCAATTCTACATCTACAATAATCTGTAGAGTTGTCAGATGCGGAATTGTAGAACCTTCTATTGTGTAGGAGAGAGGAGCTGTAATTTGTCCTTCAATTCTACATTTACAAACACTGTTTTCTAGAACATGTATGCAGTAGACTGCTTTTAATTTGAGTCCGGTTAATTCGGTCCTGACCAAACGTCCCAGCCAGCGCCCATACATTTCTATTGGCCCAGACCTCCATTATTTCGATCTCAAAATTAGCCATTGTCAAATAAGTCAAACTTTTCTGGTGAGCTTCGCCGCAATACAGTTGTGTTAAGCTGAGACTACACGTATGCTTGCGGACCCGCGCAAACGCACGTTCGCTTGTCTAGCGCCTGCCGCGCCTCGTGAGGAATGGCAATTTGCATCCACAAAGACGCGCGACAGCGCGCGCGCGCTGGGCTCATTCAAAGACACCTTGGCAGACGCCACTTCGTACTTTGTTATTGACAGTGTTTCGAAGTGCTTCAATATCTATAAACATAAGTGTTTTATTTTTATAGCTGTTAGATCAACACAAAGAGAAAAGAAGAAGCACTTTCTTGCATGATATAAATCTGCTTCACTGAGAGTTGAATGTTCCATGCCGTAGCTGCGCAGCCAGGCATGCCAACGCGAGGCAACGCAAGCGCTCTATAATAGAGAGGAGCTGTTCCCCAAGATCACGCCGCGTTTCGACGCGCACGAGCCATGCCGCACCATCTGCGCATGCGTGGGCGTGCGGACGCGAGCTTGCGCTTGCCCTCGCAATTTATTGTGGCGAAGTATACCAAGAAAAGAAAGGGGCCACTGCCAGGGGATGTAGTAAGCATTCCTTAATTGTAATAGCACACGCACCATCTCAGGTTGCAGTGTGAGCACCTGGATGCCTAGAAAGCATGCTGGCAGCCATTCGGAGATTCTTCTGATGTTGCTGTGGTGATTTGAGGCTTCGTTTCACCTGCCATGCGTCTCATATACGAGATTGTTAACAGGGCCTAGTATGTGTTCCTTAATTATATGCATGCGCCTTGTGCCAAGAAGCAGAGAAAACTATGTTTTGGGAAAGCTAGCGAGAAGGAAGGTGGTAAGATGTAAAAAATCTAAAAGTCGGGACGTTTAAAGCGAACAAAAGAGCGAGGGTCTATGTAGAACTCTGTAGGCCTGCCAGTAAACTAATAATGAGTTTCAGTGCTCGTAATGTGACCAGAGGCGGCACATGTGCTTGTGTCAATTAACCCTTTATCGACAAGTGTTGCCTACAGGCAGCGTACCAGAAATTTTTTTTTCTTGCTGTGTTTCCATATTGAGTAAGAAGTTTCTGGCTAAATGTCTTCTGCCAGCACTGAATGACAGGCAGCAAGTGTCATTTGTTGGTTTAGAGCAGGCATGCGACTCGGTGTCTTTTTAAAGCAAGGTCGGATGAGACAGGCCGATGAAAGATATTCAGCTGCAGTGATCTCGCACATGTGATATGAAGCAAATGAAATGTAGACCTATGGTTCACATGTGATGACAGCTTTCTATACAAATTGAAAACGAAGCCTAAGGTGGGGCTTGGGTTGAAGCCCATTTCCAGTTTCATGCCTGGGGGTTTCCCCCCATTGATGAAAAAGTTTCCACAAAATACTTTTTGTAGGTTGTGCTTATTCACAATGTGGTTTGTGCATTTAGATAGAAAATAATTTTTTTCTGGTTATTTATGTCTCGTCTTAAAAGGGGTTAAAGAACATGTGCCATGTCCCATAACAGCAGTGCCTTCCCCGCATTGCGTGTTTTACCGCTTCACATGGCTGCATCGCGGCAAAGCCAACTTCAAAGGAAATACTGTCAAGTGAATTAACATTGTGTTTAGGCGTGTTTGTTTTGCCATTTATTTAATTCAGCCGGCTATATAATTTGACCAGTTTTGTTGGTCCCGTCAGGATCGAATTAATGGAAGTTGATTGGATAATGTTTCGTTCGAGAGTAGTATAGACAATATCTAATGAGCAATAACACATCCTGTACAGTTGACGCCCGATAAATCAGACACTGACAATGCGGACATGCTCGGTAATTCAGACAGCTTCTTGGCACCGAAGTTTACTGTACCGAATTAACAAAGTTTTACTGTATAACGAAGTTGAAAGGGGAAGCAAACTTACTTTGCTATATCCATTATTGCAGGTACTGAAATATCAATCCAGGGTGTCTACCAACCGGGAAAACTGGGAATTCTCAAGGATCTTGAATAGTCTGGAAATACTCGGGGCAAACTCAGGGAATTTGTACTTCTATCGGAAAATAAGCTTTCCATTTATTGAAAGGGAACGAAAGTAGCCCTAATGCTTGCTCAAGTAGAAGAGAGGAATTTTAATCAATTGTCTTTGTCATTGAGTGGAGGAGTTCCCAGTGTAGTGTCAACGACTGATTTTCCCGACGCCTGACTTTTGGGACATGCCCTATAATGAGGACGGCTTCACGGCACCACCATGTACACCATAGAGTGGATGTATGAGAATGTCTGAAATTTCGGGCGCAAGAACCCTTCGCTGTCCGCTTTTCTGGACTTTTTGCCGCAACCGCAGGTCCGAAACTGCAATTATCAAAGCCAATACCACCGTTTTGATTATCTCGCCGCCTTGAACCGATGCTCATGCACGTAGATCCGCTGGAAGCCGTAGCCACCACCGCAGTAACGCAAGGCCTAGCTGCTTCGACATTTGCTATGAACCTTCTTGCTGTTCAGTGCCGTGTTTTTCATTGAAAGAATTTGCTGCTGCCACCAACAGCAGTGACTCCGCTTCTGTAATCCTCGCGATTGGCTTCGAAGCTTAGCACAGTGTGTTGCATAAGGCCAGTTCCCAATTGGCAGCTTTGCCTCAGCACAGAAATGTTACACGGTAAAACATACATAATGTATTGTGGTGAAGCTTAACAAGCTAGGGAAGCAACAATTGTCACTGCAACCAGTACGTATTCCCTAATAATGCACGTGTGCACTTGCAGTCTTCTGTCACAGTACGAGCACCGATATGGCTGATAAGTGTACTGGCAGACTTTAAGAGCTTTTTTGGACGTGCCCGTGGTTATCTTAGCCCTCAGTAAAAGATATGCATTCATGTTTTTCGGACTGCCCGATTTTTCCGACATTTTCGCGGCTCCTAGAGAGTCTGAAAAATCAGACGTTGACTGTACAACTGATCAAGAGGACGCTTCAAATGGTCCGGGGGGCGAACGCGTGACGGGACGGGACCATTGCATTGAGAAATTACCGGGAAACTAACTGTGCCGCCTCTTCTTTGAAGGAGCTTGAACCCAAAAAGCCAAGTGTTGGCTGATGCCGAGATGCAGGTGACCCTCATCTAAACCAAAATAAACTCTTTAAAGCAGTAAAACGTAACACTGAGGCATTGTGCATGGGCTGACAGTATGTCAGGACAGTTGAGGTTGACATTCCAGCTGCTGAGAGAATCTCACTTGTGACAAAGTTTGGGCCTAATACCTATGAGCTCTCTACCAGTTGATAGAAATAGCTCATTTTCGAAAAGGTTTGGTTCTGTATGCATCTCTTATTATTCGTGTCTGGAAATGTTAGACTCGGTTTGCAATCTGCTTTACCTTTTATTTTTTGAAGATATTTTATTCATTGTGCATTTTGCTAACCCCTCCCTTCAGTTTTCTATTTTGAATAAAATAAACACTACTCCTTGCTATTCATACTGCATTCTTTTTTAAAATTTTTTAACATGCTTACTAGAGACTGACAGCAGCGAGCAACATGATGTCAGCCCGTCTTGACATAAAACAAAGCTCTGTCACTCAGGGAATTTTGCAAAGGCACTTGGGGATAACCTGGAAAACTCGGGGAACTTGAAAATGTCAAGTTGGTAGACACACTGAAATCTCCGTGGAGAGTTCAAGGGGAATTTCACTTACTTTGTTATATTCATTATTTCATTATATCCAGGTTTGTTATAGCGAGGTTTGTCTTTAGTAATGTTAGATTAAGCTGCACTCAGAGCTCAGTGTCAGTACAAAAGAAGTGTTTTTAAAAGGAAGGAATTTGAAATGTAATTTCGATCAAGGCTGTCTTTTAATTTACGCCCACTAAACTGTCAGCTTATTTCTCATGCTGTCAACCAAAGGGACACTGTATCTGGTTCAATTTGGTAGCTGTTGCTGCCATAATTTTTAAACTCACTTGAATGATTTTAGCTCTGCAACTGCAGGTTGTCCATACCCTAACCTCTATCTATGATTTGCTTGTTTCTAGATCTTTATGTCAAATTAGACTAGTCTGGTCAACATTGTTTTTGTACTATTTGTATGGCAGTATTGAACTATTTGTTACTCTCGCCT
This sequence comes from Dermacentor variabilis, assembly GCF_050947875.1. NCBI lineage: Eukaryota > Metazoa > Arthropoda > Arachnida > Ixodida > Ixodidae > Dermacentor > Dermacentor variabilis. The sequence continues at coordinate 33,928,865 of NC_134578.1, read as the reverse complement.
GCAATAGCCGTAAGGAGAACAGCAACTTATTAATGGAAGTGAATAAATAAATCACATAGTCAACAACCGATTTTTTAGACGGCTGATAATTCGCATGTGTTTGCAGCACTGTCATTTACCTCATAAAGCCAGTGTTTAAGGATGTCTGAAATTCTGGATGTGTAAACCTTTCTGTGTCTGATTCAAAACTTTTGCTGCGATCGCAGGTCTGAAATGGCATTAATCAAAGCTACCATCGCCATCATTTTCATTATTTCGCAGCCTTGACCTAGCGCTCTCGCATGCTAATTCACTGGCACTGGTAGCCACCACTGCAGCAATGCTTGGCCTAGCTGCTTCGATGTTTGCTACCAGACTTGTTGTTCGGTGCCGTGCTTTTCATTGAAAGAATTTGCCGCTGTTAGCAATGGCACTGACTTCGCTTTTGTCGTCTTTGTGGATGGCTTCGAAGCACAGTAAGTACGACACTGGTCAAGTGCTGCATAAAGCTTGTTTCCACAAGTGAGCGTCACCAAAATACAGTGGTGCTATGCGGTCGAGCATGTGCAGTGTGTTGTGGTGAAGCATATCAAGATTCGAAAGGGGCCACTGTCATGCGACACAGTATGCATCCTTAATTATAGACATACTTTTGCTGTTTTCTGTATAAGCACCGATTCACCTTATGAGTATTCTGGCAGGCCTTCAGAGCTATTTCAGACTTGCCTGCAGCGATTTGAGTCCTTGGGCGCAGTAAAAGGCATCCATTCATTGTTTTGGAAGTTTTCAAGGCGTTGACTATATACAAATAACTAAAGTTCATATTAATCGTATGTTTCTTGAGCTGAGCAGCATACGAATTGTTGGTTGTAATGCCAAATGAAGCTAAAGTTGAATGTGATGCAGTCAAGTGTAATGAACTGAGTCATGCAGAGCATTATTATGCCACAGCCTTCCAGGTTTCATGACGCTTGGTGTCGACGACCAGAAAAAGCTCAAGGAGAAACTGAAGAAATTGGACAGGTAAGTTGTTGTTTGTGCAACATTCCTTCTGCCTAATTTATTTATTACCTTATTTTGTCAGTGCTGCATATCCTTAGAAAACCTGTGTTGATAGCTGCCCATAATGGCATACAGTAGTTTTTATGGGCAATAGCCTTCCTTATTTCATTGCATGCCCATAAAGATGAGCCATGAAATGAAACTTCTGCTACTGAGCATGTGGTTGTTCCGATTCCCGACTACAGAGTGGCTGCCTTGTAAAGAGGGCAGAAGGCAAGAATGCTTTCGCACTGACTCGGGGCAGTACAGTGAAAGCTAATGCTCGGGTCAGCCCCTAACTATAGAGTTGGCTTGCCTACTATGCTCGCTACTAATCTTCTGGCGCATTTAAGTTGGCGTTATGCAGAAGGCGATTAGATCAGAGGTGGAGAATGGAGGAGCCCCTGTTATGGCTTCTCTTATCTGGTTGGCTATTGCTATTTTTCACAGCACTGCACGTAGTTGGTGAGGGGTAGTATACAGACCCACCGCGGTAACCCAGTGGCTATGGTGTTTTGCTGCTGAGTTCGAGGTGATGGGTTCGATATTGGTAGCGGTGGCTGCATTTCAATAGGGGAACGAAATATGAAAACGAAAACGCTTGGGCACTCAGATTTAGGTCTGCATTAGTGAACCCCAGTTGGTCGACATTAACCTTAAGTCCTCCACAAAGGCATACCTCATAATGAGATCGGGGTTCTGGCACAGAAAACTCGAGAATTCTAATTTATGAAACGAGGTACAGGTGCATGTGAAAGAACCCCAGGTGGTCAACGTTAGCGCACAGGCCTCCACTGCACTGTTTCCTCATAGGCCTTTTGCTACTTTGGGATGTTGAATCTAACCAGTCATCCAGTCACTTAACCATTCAGTCGGCATACTTGCTATAGTTGGGAAACTTTTGTCCTGAATTTTAGGAAGCGGAAGCCGAAGGAAGCTGGGGACACAGTTGATGGGCCGTCGTCTGCGAAGCAGCCGAAGAAGGAGGTTGATGTCGAAGAGGAGAAAGCCCTCAAGGTAGAAGACGAGGCGTCTTAGTGGACCTCGTCGTCTGCTTTCTTTCTCTGTAGGAGCATGGAAATTGCAGCTTTTTGCCTTAGGTGAATTGCAAGTTCTGAGCCTTGAAAGAAAGGTGTCATTTCGTGATCCCTCAGGGCCCTATAACTGTGCTTGCAGCTTGTGCTTAAATTAACAGATGCGTTAATAGCCCACCTAAAGCGTCGCCTACTTTAGAGCCTGATTAGTTAGTTTCATTTGGTGCAGCCATGACGCTGACCCTAGCATCTCTGACAACGTGTGGAACTGGTTAATTTGATACAAGCACCGATTGAGCCTTCACACTTCTTAAAACTAGGATGTAGTGTGGCAGACATTTCTCCTTGAATGAGTTTTGTGTCTTGCCTTAAATGCCAGTCAACAAACTTACTGCGCAAGCACCAAAAACATGAGAAGCATTGGTAGATTTGTCAGCCTTTGACAAGAGATGTCATGGTTGCTCAGATGCTTTAGCGTCCAGCTGCTAAGCCTGAACAGGCGAATTCAATTCCAACTTATATGCTTGAATGATCGTGGAATGTAGAAGCGATCATGTACCGAGACTTCAAGGAAACCCTACTGATAACAATTCAGTTGGGCTTGTCGGTAGCAAGGGTTTATCTGTGACTTGAACAGTCTGGAAAAAATGCGGGACAGGAAAAAGAAGACGTGTGCTGACCTCTGTGTGTTGCTCAAGTCAGATTTGCTTTGGTACATTAAACTCAGTCAATCCAATCACGTCACACAAGTTTCACAAGCTCTATGTTGCAATGTGCTTAGTATGAGCGCGGGACTCTATAACCCTTGGAGAGTTCTAAAATGGGTCCCTAAACTAGCTAGTTTGGCAACAAACCTAGTGAGCATGTTAACAAATTTTGTGACAGCACAAATCTATTGTCTTTATTGATTCAGTGATGAGAGCATGAAAGAGTGAAAGCTAGTTTTGTAACAAATGACTTTTCCGACATGAGAATTGTTGTGATGTAACAACCAATCAAACAACTCAGCATTCACAAAACAGATGTCTTCCACGTATATCCCGTGCGTCTGGTGTGGAGTTGGCCGAGGCTTGCACTTGCTGGATTAGTAGTTGGCTTTAGCCTAGTTGATTTTGCCGATGCTTCGTGACATCGAGCCTGGCTTGGTTTTATTTCATGCGGCTTTTCAGAGAGAATGGGCGTGGTGCTAGCGTAAAATGTGAAGCCCGTGATCTGCGATCCCCTCATCTATAGCATTTTTGTTCACTTTTGAAGTGCATATTGCTTTGTGATCAACCTGGCGTTACTGCAGTCAGTGACCCCTTTGTGACTGCTTGTGTGTTTGACGGGTACCTTGGTGTGTCCGGAAGCATGCTTTCTTTTTTTTTGTTCTGTCTCAGTACTGTATCAGTGTACACTTTGCATCTGTTGATGGTCTGTTCGTCTTGCAAGTCTATTTTTGAAAACCATGCAGGTCTTCCCACTTTCAAATCTATTTTGTGCATATTGACTGCTTCCGTCTTCCTGACACTTTATTTGCAGTTAATTCATTGCACTGTTTTACAATTGTCTTATCTTCATTGGAATGCTCTTTATGCTGAGTGTTGTTGGATTCCTTCTTTCTTTTAGGGGATTTCTTGTGTTTAGTAAAACTCGGTCTTTTCCTCTCTGCTTTTGTGTGTTGTATACTCATTTTTTTCTGCTTTCTTAGCACTGTCTTTGCTCTTAAGTCTTTCATGAGATGTGCATGTTATTCCTCTTTCAAATTGTTTCAGCGTGCTTGGGTTGTTTGTTTGCTTTTGGTGAATGTTCCCATTTTTTTTCTTCGTTTTCCTCAATTTAGAATCATTCCTGTCTGTGTTGTTTCTGCTCTCATCTCCAACTGTTATTGCATGACTTTTCTGTAAACCTTAATAAAATAGTCGCAGCAGGGTATAGATGTCTTGTGTCTCTTTCTTTGGGTTATGGGGCATGTTTTCAGTTTAGGTGATGGCATTTATTTTGGTAATGTTCAATATCTGCGGCAACGTTTTGGGTGCATGTTACCGACGGCTGCTGAAAAAGGTATGCATTTAGAACTGATATTTGTTTTGCGTGGAGTGTTGAGGTTCGACAGCTGTATTTAACTTATTTAGGTGATCCATAGCTTCACTTTTTGTGTCCGTACCTATTTGATGGCAGCATCTAACTGTCTTCGTTATCCTGAAGACTCGAAGGCTTAGCGCTGTTGGAGTGTTTGAACCATCTTCTGTCATCCCTAGGACATTAGTAGAACATCCTTAGGGCATTACGACAACAAACGAGCAATGTGCACTTAGCTTTAATCTGAAACTCTTACATCACAATGAGATTTTATAGTTGGCTTCCTTTGGATCCTAAGCCAACCAATTTTCCTTCAAGAGGTATGTGGCTTATGTCTTACGTTGAGCTTAAACGGTTTGGCGAGGCTGACTATTCAACACAACGAGTATGGCAGACTTCTTTATGAGAAATTTATGCACGCATAATGTAGCACATGATGTTTGTGATCAATACATTTGAGCCAACTGCTTGTAACAAGACTTGAGTACGCTGTGGTTCAATAAAAGTAATGTGGCATCTTCACACTGCATACTGTGTCGGCTGTACTTGCGGTACTATGGCGTTCCCCACGGGCAGTCTTCTGACTCCAAGCAGGCAGTAGTGAGTGTTAGGTGCGCGACTGTCGAAATGGCCGGCGCAGCTATGTAGCACCCACCTTTCATTGTGGGTCATTTGAATAGCGGCTTCTTCATTTGCGATTGTATTTCTGAACTAAGTTATCTCTTGGCATAAAAAAGAAGGATGTTTTAGGATGACTAGGAAAGTAATCAAATTTCTCAGTGTATTCTTTATTCTGCTCCACAAAACTAGCTAAATATATGCCTCTGTAGCTGCCTTGGGTATCTGCATGGAATTAGTCTGTTTCTCTAGCAGAACCACTCGTCTGCATGGAGGTGGTCTAAATGTTTCTTCAACAGAAGCCCCATCGGTAGCATAAGAAATGTTACTGCAAGTGCGACAAAGGGTTCACACGAAGACAGAGGCTAGCAGTGACAACAGTGGATGAGCAAAGGATGATTGCGCCTGGAGCCAATAGAGAGTTTTATAATAGGGGCCCCAAACGTTTTGGGGCCCCAAAGAAATAGCGTCGAAGCCACTGCTCATGCGCAAGATGCAAACTGCCTTTGGATTTTGCGTTGGGAACGCTATTTCACCGATTTAGCGGGAGCCCAAATAGCGGCCCCAAAAGTTTTGCGTCGGCGAACATGGCGGCACCCATCGAAGCGACGGCTCTAACCTAGCACCAAACTGGGTTCGATTCGCGGTAAAGCATGAAGTTCGCAAACTAGGAGAAGTGACTGCGGTTATCACTTTCTCTCAACTAGCGTGTGTTATGAAGATTGACTCATTAGACGCCGCTGATATTGAATTCAATTGTGGATGTTATGGCTCGTAGGCCTAACACGGCTATAAGCTTGGCTGGTGAAGGCACGTAAAGTCGGTTTGCTCAAAACTTAGCGCAAATAATTATTTGCTGCTAAGAGAATAACCTTTATATTGTAATTAAACGAGAATACATGGAAGTTAAAATTACTATTTCTATCATAAAATGGTATATTTTACTTAATTACTTCTATTAGCTTTTCTTTGATGCCGTAGTGGCGCTGTCAGCGCAAGACGCTATTTGCTAACGTAAAACTCTATTTCTAAAACTCTTCACTCCTACGTGTCCCAACGCTAACACCCGCAAAGCTCTTTGGGGCCCCAAACTATTGGGGCCCCTATTCCAACACTTCCTAATGTTTCAATAAGCACAGCTGTCTGCCCTGATGAAGGTCACTTTTCTTAGAAGGCTTCCATTTAACCCTTTGAAGGTAGATTTTTTTCGCCATATGCGACCGCCCCGGGTCGATTTTTTTGTATTGCAGATTCCGATTCTTCTTAGGGACCTATTTCGAAAAAAATTTACCGTAATTTTTGTAGGGTGACTGTAAAGTGAGAAAAAAATCTTTTGAGATGGTATATGTGCACTTTTCATTCGTGAATAACAATAAAAAAGGAAATAAACTTGTCAGAATTAAAAATTTTACGCATTTTTATGCACAGTTCAAGGCTTTGAAAATCCGCACGCGAGAATATTTCGCAAGCCTCAAATGTTCCTGCTCTTGCACTAATATGTATGTCCATAGCGTAATCGAACTGCGCACTCAAGAAAACTGTTTGGTTGTGTGCCCATCAAAAAAAGCAACACATGTGACAAACTTCTGCTAATCTTCATCTTGACAAACTTCTGCTAATCTTGATCTTATCGCCAACCAGCTAAGGCAATTAGTTTTCGCCAGTCTTAAAGAAAAGAAAAGAAATGGAAACGCATGCACGGCGGCATCCTTCCTATGCACGCCCCTGTGAGCACTAAACGAGCCAGAAACAAGCGGTCGCCCTTTCAGTGATCAGGAATGAGATGGCCATCAGTTTCGCAAGTGCAAAAAGCCGAAACCGCCCGCGAAACAAAATCCAAACGGCCGCCCGCCCGTGCACGTGCCGATGCGCGAGCAGTGGTATATAGAGGTGCGGGAGCAAACTAGCGCTAAAACAAACCATGCAACGAAAACCGAGACAGGTAGGTGCGCGAAAGAAATTCCCTGTATCCCTACATAGTGGCAGCACATGACAGAAAAGAAAAAGTTACGAAATTGGCGCGCTTTTTAAACGTACAGACGGTGCCGTAAATATACGGCATCGACCATTTTCGGACTTGTTCATGGCGCCGTATATTTATGTCATTGACCGTCAAAGGGTTAACCTAATAGATTGCTTTCACCACAAAACTGAGTTCTGTGCTCAATATTGTTAGCACCAATCTTGTGTCATCGTTGCCAAAGCAATTGGGACAACGCACCAACTGGCAACTTCAAGGTAATGGGACTCTGAAAGATGTTAAGGGACGTGTGTGTATGTGCTCATATAGTACAGTTTGTGACAATGTAAGAATAAACAAGTTGCATGCGTACTTTCAAACTCGCACAATTTGATATGCACCAGCAAATTAGGTTTGCTTATTTCTGTGACTTCAAGCAGTGTTGCGCGTCTAGAACCAGCAGTCTCCTCCGTACAGATATGTTTGTGGCTGGTTTTAGGATGAAACCTGGACGTCTTCGCAAGTTTTATGGGTGACAGTGATATCAGTGTGCTCAGCCAAAGCTAATATTTTAGTTTGAAATAGTGAGCTTTTATTTTCCGATTAGTCTACCGTTTACATTAGCAGAGCAAAGCTGTCAAGCTGTGAACGAACTCCATCTGACTCAGCTCTCTTCCAGAAGAGAGAAGCAAGTGTACTATGGTTTTGTGGGTGGAGTTTGTTTGTAAGTCTTGGGTTGTCGCCACCGGCTATAGTAAACAATGTGTTCATACTCCATTGAACTAGAAAGGCATGTAACTGTACCGAAGACATATTTTTCAAGGCCACTTTGGAAAAAAAATAATTTAATGGCTGCCTGAACAGAAATGCAGCGCAACTGTGAATAGCTGTTCATCTTGCTATGAGCCGCACCTAAGGTTGCGAAAGCAACACATTCTCAGTTACGAGTTGTGGCAGGGAGCTATGAGAAAAAGTTGCAAGTGCAATGAGAGGGAACAACACAGTGTTGCTAACAGCGGCAAATTTTTGGTGGCTGGATGAAGCCTAGCGAACAGTTGTGGGTAGCCCTTGAAGACTAGCTTGGCCTGTCAAAAAATAGGCCGAAACAAATTCAGTATTTCAATGATGAGAAAGTATCTAAAAATTTGGTTCGTTCGAATTGAGCATACTTTGTAACTTCCATGCATGTTCCGAGAGAAGGCCAGGTCTGTTGCTAACTGTGAGGAAAAGAAGTGTTTTGCACGTATTGCCACAGAGTGATGCAATAGCTTGCTAAATATGTGCATGAGGTCTTGCGCTCTTTGGTGTGGTATCGGTTGGAGCAAATGTTTGCAGGTGCACACAGGCAGTTTGCTTTCAAGAAGAGGACTTTGTTCAGTAATAGCTGTTGTCCCAGTCATCTTTGTGAAGGTGATGCGCTGTTGTGGTAAAGTGGATGTGAAACTTTTCTACCTTGTCGCTCGTTTTTCACTTCTCGCTTCGTTTAAATTCCTTCACCTTGGTGCTGATTCATGAATAATCTGCAGAGCATGTTGTCAGCCAATCCTAGTAATCACTCAAGGGACCAGGTGCAGTATTCCTAGGGCAGTATTCTTCTCTGGCTTTGTTCCAGTACTTGCCATAGGTGGCTAACAGACAGCCAGGCAGACAGCAGCCATTTTAAGTCTCGTTCCAATTCTGTTGAAGCCGGCGAAAAACAATGCAGTGAAGTTAAAAGCAATGCAGACTACTTTGCTGTCCTATCCGGATGGTAGCTGAGCAAAGGCTTGGAAACTTGATGGGGAGGTCGCCTGTGCATAAGCAAATCTAGTCACACTTTCTTATTTTTTATTTATTTCAATATCTACATTTGCTCGAGGGTATTACAGTAGGGGCGATTAGTAGCACCAAGATCGATTAAATGTGCTGATATAGCAAAATGGTGTGGTCCAAAAGGGAGCTTGTGACAAACAATAGGACATGTTCATGCTGCAGAGAATGTACAGAAGGCACAGTGTAGGCCCAAATGTAGCTCTATCCATTTAACACATGTTGGTTCACAGCTTCATTGCAACATTCTTCACGGATCACTGCCATGACATCAAATGGAAGGTGATTCCAATGCTAGCTAGAAAAGAGAAGAACAATTCATAAAGAGATGTTTGTGTGACTATTTCTTTGATCTTAAATGGGTGGTCACAGTGTCTAGACGCGTAAGCTAGCGATGCTAAATAAATGCCCCTGTTTAGGGCTGTGCCATTAAGGTAGACGTTGCGTAGGAAGGTAATGTAGGCAAGCTTCCGCCACGTTGACAGATTAGGCCAACCGAGCGAGTTTCTTATATCTGTAATACTGCTAGGAAACTTAAAATTATTAGTCGTGAAGCGAGCAGCTTGATTCGGAACCATGTACAGGCGGTCGGCAACATTCTGTGCATGTGGGTCCCATACACTGTAAGCGTACTTGAGAATGGGACGAATGTTTGATAAATGTAATCCTTCCTTTACTTCTGGTGTGCTTGGTGAAAGCTACGATGTGTTTTTAGTCGTTTGCTTAGTAGTTTTCTGGGATTTTTCTTGTCAACATGAGGTGGCGTCAAGTTGCAGAGACGATGCATTTCGTTACTTGGTCTCGAAGCTGCTTTCTTAGCTGTCAACAGAGACTGCCTCTGATGCTGGCCAGAATAAGAACACCCCCTCTGCTATAGCATCGGTGGAATGTATGAGAGGTAGAATCTTTGACTGGCCATCTGTGCCTCTGTAGTTTGAATGCTTGTGGGGCACTGCATCACATTTTTAATTTATTTGTTTATAATATTCTCGCAAAGTACTTTGGGATTATCGATGGACACTGGCAGCGTCGGAGATTGAGCCCTAGCTATTACTATAAAAAAATGTGCCTTTCGTTTTCTCTCCTCAGAAACAATCGGACCGTGTTTTCAAGCTTCGCGGCGACCTGCAGAAAAACCTCTCAAAAAAGGAACTGCAAGAGCTGCTTGAGTTCAACAGCCTGGACATCCCTCCTGGTGAAAGCAGGGTATGTGTCGAGTGGGGGTTCTTTTGTGCAACATTGAAAATAAGACTGTGTATGGGGATGCTGTTTGTAGGCACACATAGATGTTTGCTTATCACTACAGTCTTGTTGTGATGGTAGTCATGTGACTGGATAACATTCATTTTCATGGCAAGCTGTAGCTGAGGAACAACAGTCATCGTGCATCCAAAAATTTTCTGCTGCAAAGCACGGACTCGGCAGCGCGTTGTGTGCCTTTGTTTTTGCAGTGTAGCATACTGAAGTGCTATCATGAATGAAGCATTGTGAACCGTGTGACAGTGACTTGAGTCCTGTGCTGCCACAGTTAGTGCAGTGAAATCTTGATATAGCAAACTTCAGGTGACTGCAGCAAATTGTTTGCTATTCTTAAAGGTCATTGTGAAAACCCCAAAATTAACCATTCTGCCCATGAACTCTTCAGTTGTCATCGTACGAGCTTTCCACGGAAACATCGCTGCTGGCTCTTGGCTTGCGCTGTTGTTTGCACCACGTACCACTGAAGCACTGCATGGCAAGCATAGCACGCATGCGCTAGAGAAACGCTGTGCTGATGAGGCCAGGAAAACGAAGCTCCATGTCGCCTCCCCAAAGTACAGTGCTTCTTCTTGTCAGTTTGTTTTTCACTTTCCTTGCCATGGGCACCGCAGCTGTCTCGCTTGAGGCAGACACCTGAACTAACCCAAAGTGCGAGCACATGTAAACGACACCGTTGGGAAAATTGTCCACGTGGCATCCTCATCAGCACAGAGGTTAGGTCACATTTCTCTTTGCGCGCAGCTGGTATGGCCGCAGAAAGAAGCGCGAAAGAAAGAGGCGTGCACAGAAAAAAGGGCACAAGAAGGGAAGGAAGGAAGAGACATGCCTGCGTTGCTGGTCAACGCTTGTCTGGGTGGAGCATGCACTCGGAAAGCCTGATGCATAGTTGCCTCCACAATAGAAAAAAAAAAAAAGTTCTGTCCCGTTTCTCTTCCAATGCTGTCTCAGGTTTTCTGAACCCATGTGTCGTGGCAGCAGCTTTCTGTGCCTTTTTGTCTGCTACAATAAAACGTCGGTTGGGGCTAGTTGGTACATTGTATTATAAGGTGGAAGGTTCAGCGCAAAGACCCTGACAAACCACAAAGAAGAGACGAGACAAGCACTGGTGCTGTTATTTCTGCGGGTCTTGTCTTTCCACCTGGCTGGCACAAATCTTTCAAAATGAAATTTCACCTGGCCTCCGTGAGCTTAGCAGCAAGGCGATTAAAGGAGCGGTACTTTCTAAGAGCCAGCCAATTGGGTTCAACGGAGTGACAAACCGCTATAAAGCCAGTCTTAGAAAAGACGGACTTGCCACGAAAGCTCAGAATACAGTAGTTTACACAGTCTCTCGACATGAACACACGAAGGAGACACTGGACGTCTGCTAGCCTACTACAGTCGAACCCGCATATATTGAACCCTTATGTAAGGAATTATTGTGTCCATTGAACAGCTGTAAAATCTCCTTCAAATTTTTGTATAAAATTTTTATTTTCTATATCAAATTACCTATATATAGTATTTTTTATGATTCAGATTTGATATATCCAGGTTCGACTGTACACTAATATTTTTAGTGTAAAATATGCTCTTGAAATAACACCTGTTTTAAGTGAGTTGCGACAGATTGCAGCTCTGAGATTGTAGCATCGAAGTCTTGCAGGTCATATAGTTTTGAGTGGCAGAATTATTTTAAGCGTGCACTTGGTTTTATTGCAACATGAAACTTGAAACAATCACTGCTACGCATATATGTGTGTCAGTGACACTCAAACGATAAAGGCATTAGTACTGAGTGCATGTGGAAAGACACCTGCTGCTTTTGAGCTGCGTGTGCCTTGGATACACATATTCTGAAGTTTAATTGGGCTGTCAGTGTGGTTGTTCTTTGTTTGCATCTTTAGCGGTGATTATGACCACCAGCTGGGCTGAGAACAAGTTCTGAAGTACTCTGCCAAAGACGAGTATACATACCAACGATTCTGGGATAAGGCCTAGTTTTCTTCTCTGCCCGTAATGTAACTTGAAAAATTGAGGGCTGCAGCCCAAATGTATCTTTGCGAAATTTCCAGTGCGCTCGTCACTATATCAATTTCTGCGTCTGAATTATGAATTGTTTTTTCGGTGAGCCTGTGGTGTGTATACTTTTTCTTAAGGTTGTACATGTGTCTGCTCATGTAGTTTGCTGTTATGTTGGGCAGCCCATGTTTGCTGATGTGATTAGCTACGAAGACTTGCCACGTCTGCTGTGCTCTCGCAGATCTTGGACCTTCTGTCGGACTGCATGGCCTTTGGTGTTCCGGCACGCTGTCCAGAATGCAAAGAGGGCCAGCTGAAACTCCAGTAGGTTGTTTACCATCCAGCTGATGTCTCGTTATTTTCATATTAATTTTACAGTGACGCTGTTAAAGCAAGTTCCGCAGCCGTTTTCGTGATGCTACATGTGGTGGTGTGCTTGGTATGAAATGTTAAAGAACAGCCATGGTTTTGAATATTTTGAAATGTAATTATCAATGATTATAAAATAAAAGTTGCTTGCGTCCACCTTGTCCGAGTAGACAGGAATTTGAACATTTCTTTTTAAGCCAATAATCCGTAATTTTCTGAAGAAAAATGGCAGATTGCGTGAGTTGTTGGTTTTTCATAATGTTTAAAAACAGAGCTAAAAACGCACACCAGACAACAGAATAGAGGATGAAACACACACAGCGTTGACGTTTGTGCCATCCTCTATTCTGTTGTCCGGTGTACAATTTTAGCGCTGTTTTTAAACATTACTGTAATTTTTTTTTTATCAATCACATCACATTTTACCAGCGTCGTTGGAGGTCAGCTAGGGGTTTGTGCAGCTGCGGCAGCGAAAGCAAATGTTGTGGTCCAGCGATTCCACCTGCATAGGAGCTTACATTAAGAACAGCCAGCAAATAGAGCCCTAGTACGCCCCCTGCTACGCTTCCCATCCCAAGGGAAGGGAAGCGTAGCAGGGGGCGGCAGAAAGTTAGGTGGGCGGATGAGATTAAGAAGTTTGCAGGGACGGCATGGCCACAATTAGTACATGACCAGGGTTGTTGGAGAAGTATGGGAGAGGCCTTTGCCCTGCAGTGGGCGTAACCAGGCTGATGATGATGATGATGATGATGACCTTCGAAGGAAGGTCTGAGAATTCGCTTATACTACATCTTCACTGTCCTTGATGTGTCAGTTGCCCAGATTGGCACGCATTTGTGAAATATTTTTTTGTCTATCCGTTTCGGTTGTAGTAAACACAGATATACTGAAGTTTTGACTGTACTAAATTTTACAAAATACATGTGCAATAATATTTTTATGCTGGACGTGCTTGAGCTTTTATGGATGTACTGAACTATCCAGTGCCGTGACACTCTTGCCCTGAAAGATAAGGCAAGTTTCTTCGTGGTGCATCAACAGTCGGCAACAGGGCCGCAGGTGTGAGCGACTCGCTCTCTTAAACGCGCATAATATTTTCGCATCTATTGCACTGAGTGTACCGCTCTCGGCATAGTTGCATGAACTTGATAACCTAGTCAGTCTTCACGTGTGGCCTCCAAGATGTCGCTGCATGCGCGGATGCACCGCCCAGTTTCGGAAGCTGTGTTTGCCTCCATGCCCGCCTGTCTCAGAGGCCATGCTCAGCACTCTATAAGGGCTGTTGGTTCACATAACTTTACAGTTATTTATCATAATGGTAACCTTTTGCATAGTCCTTTTTTTCCACGGGTTGGGACCATTCCCGGATAAATTTTTGTACATTTTGTTTCCTGAAACATAGTAGTATGTTCGGATTTCCTGCAGCGCTAAGTTTCATTGAAATTCGATTTACTCATCTTGTGCATAACGAGAAGAATAAATGTGGAAAAGAAGAGTGGACACCGACCACGACACATTTTCGCTCATGTACAAAAGCCAAAAATGTCTCGTTTTTTTTCATTGGAAGCTTTATTTATAGAAAGAATAAAAGATCTGTATTCGTACAGTCCAAGCTCTTCATTCACTTGCTTCAAGTGTAGTGGTACCGAAAGGGATGCTCACAAACGATTCTTTTGTGTACTTCTATCGCCTAAAGGGAGCGGCTGCTGCGATTTGCTTGTAACAAAGGAGTGATGTTGGGAGCCAACAACTTTTCTCTTTTTCCGTGTTCCCGTTGCTATTACCTTAAAAAAGCTCAACACTATAATGTCCACAGTCTTGCCATTCTACAGTTGCCGATACTGCCTGCTTTGGGCTGCACACGCTTGGTTGGAGAAAGTGTTAATAGCAGGACAATAATGCAGTGATGAAGTACTCCATTGTGTCCTTATGCATCAATGAAGGGCCCTTCTGGTGGTGGTGTGATTGATGTTAAGTTTTTTTTTTGGCCGATTCTATTCACTTCATTTTGACCAGCCATACTGGAACAGCCAGTTTTGATGGCGATGCGGCTGTGTGACCCACAGCCACGTCACCGACTGGCCGGACGAAGTGCTTAAAGGAGTAGTACTAGAATAAGGAGTGCCAGTTGAGACATTGTCCTGGCCCATTTGCCCATTTTCCAGCCGTCTCACCTTGGCGTCCTTACACGCAGGACGCATGGCTACACGTGCACTGGCAACATCAGTGGGTGGACCAAGTGCACCTATGTGACGCTCGAGCCCACCCGAGTGCCGTTCAAGGTTCCGCAAGAGTTCAAGGAAACCTATCCTTTCCTGTGAGTAGTGCGTTGTCTGCTGCAGTAGAGAAAAGGCATGGCCGGCTGTTAAGTGGATGCAAGCTTGTTCTAGTTTTTGTGCCATGGATAAAATGGCACAGTACACAGGACCGAGAACCACTGCAGGGGAACCCACACTTTCCTCGTAGTGTTTATTTCCAAGACTTCTCACTGAATTTCTTCGGGGGCCTCTAGAAAAAAAGAGGTGCTTCTTCATCAAAAGGGTGCCACGGTAAATTAAGAATGTTCTACAGAATTAGGTAGGTCCCAGCTGTTTTTCTACAGGCTTATTGCTAAACCTGAGCGATTGAAATGCCTATGCCAGTGACACCAGTTTTATTAAGGGAAGGTTACCCGTACAGCGGGCGTAAATGGTTGCTGTGTTCAAAATTTTGGTTCTGCGGGAGCTGTCCGTCTCGCCTCACTATTGTGAAACGGATGCGGAGAGAGGGACATCTGACCTTTTTTCTTACTTTTCTCTTTTCAGCAACAACTACAAGAGTGTCACAAAGAAACGTGTCTTCCCAAAGAACCTTCCAAAGCCTTCAGAGGCATCGACGTCAGCCAAGTAAGTTGTGGCCCCAGACGCATGCAGACAATGCAATTTCAGTGTTCTTTGCAGAAGTAGCTCTGTTGAAGCGAGAGGCTTAGTTGAAATATGCTGTTCACCTTTGTTATCATGGCATGTTAACGAACTGAATTTTTTTACTCACCGGATAGGTGTAGTAATTTCCAACTTCAGAACGTTTTCAAGATGTGCTACAAACCACTGAACACCAGTTTCCCTGTCCAGAATGTAGGATGCTATAAAGAAAACAGTTGCGCTATAAAGTGATTTTCTGCTAACATTCTAGTAGCAACACTCACTTGTGACAGTGCCTTACAATGCCGCCTCTCTTGTACCCATTTCCTTGTATGTGAAAAGCCCTTATCTTAGCTTTACTAATTAATCTAAGAGAGTGTAAATATTCGAAGATATAAGATAACGCATTGAATACAGTAGAACCCCATTGATGCGTTTTTCAGTAGACATTGGAAAACAACGTAACAGCCAGGAAAACATAACACCTACATAGGCCTCAAATTTGCCACCGCAACATCAGAAACAGCTCTGAAAATGCTTTGCGCTTGACTCTAATTAAGGGGCTCGTACTATGTTTCGTGACAGTAGCCCCTTTCCACTCTTAATTCACCGCATAACACGGTGGTATTGCTGCGAGGCTGACTTTAGATAGCCGGCAAATACTAAAATTGCACTGTGACATGCTTAACAGGACTGACAATCAAGTACTGCTGGTATTTTGTACTTTCAAATTTGCATCTGCACCGCTGAATTCATGTGACCGCCGCATTTGAATGACACGAAAGAACATTTCCGAATGGTGACATAAAATGTGAACATAATACATAGGAACCAATAGGCTTTAGGTTGGGACCATGAAAACGCGATGTAGCAGCTGAGGAAATGAAACAGCGAGGAACGTATCAATGGGGTTCCACTGTGTTGTGCTATTTGACTTTGTCTTTGAATCAAATATTCAAAATCAAAATCAAAATAAGAATCAATTACGGAAAACAACTAGTCAGTTACCAGGCACCTTCACTACTAAATCGCCTATGTGATTTTGAAGATGAAATTATAGAATATTCGAATAAATCATTCAAAAATTTTCTCATCCTGAACAATATTGAGTTCGTCTGATTAGAACCGCACTATAAATTGTCAGTCTTTTGTTTCTTTTGTTTTCTGGTTGTGGTTGGTCTCAAACAAAATGCATCGTACTTTGATTATCCTGTTGGTTTCTCATATTTCTTGTATACATGTTTTGTTTCAAGAAAACACTATTGTCTCGCGACTATCCAGTTGATTTCAGTATGTATGTATGTATGATACATGTTGCTGCGTACGGCCTGCGTGCCGAATTGCTGTGGGAACAGAAGCCTTTGTCAGGCCACATGGCCTTTAGCTTCTGCTTCCTTTCTGTTGTAAACAGGAGAAATAAATAAATATAATTCATTCATTCATCATTTGTAGACACGAATATTTTTTGAATATATCATATCAACTGTGCGCAATCAAACATAAAATTGGAGAAAAAGTATAAGTTTTGTCCCTGTGGCCATAGTGGATATAAAACATTAGTTAAGCCATGTTGCTTGGGGAGTTCGTCTTCCCTGGCTAAACCATAATAATTTGTATTCTCCAAAGAGTATCATGGATACTACTTCATTACAGCTCGACTTCAATTCTACTATTGAGGCATGTGCTCTGAAATGTCTAATTACACAGTTAATTAGTGTACTTTTGTTAATTAGCTAACATCACTGCAGTTTGCCTTGCGAGTAGCGTCTGCCACATCAAGTAATCCAGCTGATGCGACAGAATTGCGACATTTACCATAGGAGATCCTTAGTAATGTGTTTCTTTTTTATTAAAAGAATAAACCAGCATACATCTTTAAATGAATCTGTGGCACCACCTAGGAGGCAGGCATTTTAGTAAGAAGGAGAGCATTATTACGTGACTGAGGGACCAGTTCACATATCTTGCCAGAGCCGATGTGCTGACCAATTGACCGCTTTCTGACATTCACACTAGCTATAAATAAATGGGCACCTCCACTTCTTTGAATACTGTTCTGTAGGTGGTACTACAAGGGAGACTGGCAGTGAATAAATTAATGAAATTTCCGTGCAGTGCACGTTTTTACTCCGGGTGCCCATCTCACGTCATAATGTTCCAGCGGCAGTGTTGGCAAGCAGCGGCCCCTGGATGGCCTGGAGGTGGTGTTTGGCAAGACAGTGACACCGGTTGAGGAACTCAAGAAGAAGCTGACACCCCTCGGTGCCAAGGTGGCGGCTAAGGTGTCTGAGAAGACCCTCTGTCTCATCTCGACAGCGGGTAAGCCTCGGGAGTGTTGCGCCATCCTTCTTCATCGACCCATTCTTGTGTTTGGCTTTGCTTTATAGGCTGGTTTGGCTTAAGTGCCTGGGTCCGTTTGCCCAACCATGGGAAGCTATAAGCCAATAAAGCTAGGGAAAGCAAATGGGAAGTAAACTGTTTTATAAGTGAAGTGTAAAAAATAGTAAGGCACAGGGAAATGAAAGTGGATGACAAGAGAACTTGCCCTAGATGGGAGCTGAATGCATGTTAGGCTTATGATGCTCTACTATAAAGTGCTTTGGTTCCCTTCATTATTCGCACTCACTGCATAGCAAAGACCTTGAATTTGGCAGTCTTGGTGCCATGAGACAGCATAGGAAGGTCTATTGTCTGACTGGCTGGTAGTGCTGATCGAAAAAAAAGAAATGTGGTGTTCCCTGGAGTGTTGTGTCAGCCAAGAAAGAGAGACCATGACCTCTGAGACTAGAGGATAGCACACACACTTTGTCGATAGCACCTGTCTCTCACTCTTGGAGGCTATAGAGTGGGTCACTTAGGGCCAAGCCAGCGAAAAATCCGACATGGATTTCGGCAGTCTTGAAATTCGGGCAGCGTAGTGTGGAAATTAAACTTTGGGGCCCAAATTTATCCGAAAAATTGTTCACGAAGTCACATTAGCTCTATGATGGTGCATTTATGAAGTTCAGAATGTCCACCATGTCCGAATTTTTGGAGTCCGAAAAATCCATCGATGACTGTAGCCTTTATTCTTCCATTTGTTGCCACACATTACACCGTGTTGGCCACATGCCTTCTGAACTGTGTAGTTGCCAACCATGATTGCGTCGATCGTGGCCGCGGTCAAAATTAACAATGCCAACATAGCAGATGTCCCGAATTTGCTTCGCTATGTTCGATAAATTGTTTTATTTGTGGTCAGTTTAAGTTCAACTATTTGTAGAAAGACTTTTTATGAAGAAGCTGTGTTGAGTTGTGTTGGGTGCTCAGTGCAGTCTTTCGGTGCCCTTTCACTCAACGCAGAGGAAGTCAAGAAGAAGAGCAAGCGTGTCAAGGAAGCGGAGACGTTCAACGTGCATGTCGTGTCTGAGAACTTCGTTGACTCCCTGGCCAGTGGGGGTGCTGCCACTAACGTTGACCAGTTCAAGCTTGCGCCGTGGGGCGGCGATGTGAGTACTGTCGAAAGTCGCGCAGATTGATGTGAATTTCGTGATGTGAATTTCATGAATTCGTGTCAGGTTATGAAAAGTTAAATACTTCATTATATCGAGAATTTTGTTATGTTGGAGTTCGTTATATCGAGGTTTAACTGTATATGACATGTCTGCAGTTTGCCTGAGGACGAGGCAATTGCTGTATTTACCTGATTCTATCATGGTGGCCACTGTAGCCAACACCATAAACGTGGTGTCAGTTTCATATCTGAGTGCAAGACACAGGATCTCCTTTCGTGGGAAAAAGAAGTGTGTCCAATTATGGTATGTGGCTCAGGCTGGATGCCGCTTGGATAAGGGGCTGCTGCTAGTTGGGTTCCTTGTACATTTTATTCAAGTTTGTTTAGCAGCTACCAGCTAGAGTATTTGTGCTTTCACAACTTGGAGAGGTGAACAAGACCTAAAGACTTCTCTTGATTGATTGATTGATTGATTGATTGATTGATTGATTGATTGATTGATTGATTGATTGATTGATTGAGCAGTTTATTAC
The DNA here is from genome assembly GCF_050947875.1 of Dermacentor variabilis. NCBI lineage: Eukaryota > Metazoa > Arthropoda > Arachnida > Ixodida > Ixodidae > Dermacentor > Dermacentor variabilis. Next base: position 33,909,807 of record NC_134578.1, on the reverse strand, counting down.
TACAGTATTATTATTATTTTTTTTGAAGCTGAAGGGTAAGCTTAGCGTAGTATTTCGTGGAGACAAAGAGCTCTCGAGCACCGAATACTATTGCTGCCTGCGTATATTTCTGATGTGGACCTGAGAACATGCTGGGCTGCTTGAGTGACTGTGACCCAGTTATTGCAAGGTCCAACACTAAGGACACAAGGCTTCCTCAGGTGGGGCAGGGTTTGTGTAGTGCAAGACCCTGTACAGAAATGGAGCGCACAAGACGGTCGTCACGCATGTTGCACCTTGCTGTGTCCTCAGCCGTGCCCCTTCCTTTGTGCATGTTCAACTTCTGTTTTTGCTCTTTCTCGCATGTCGTCTGCTGCTCTGGTCAGATGGCGTTTTATAATGGACAACGGTATGTAGTGCCAGTACATTGGGCCATGCAACCAGAAGCAGTTTAGCAGATGACTCAGTGAGCTGAAGCAAGTGCCAAAATGATAGTGTTCTGCTCCTATGGGACTACTTTCCGTGTAACGTCATTACACATACTTTTCCTTGGAAACTAAACTGAATCTGGTGGTAGAAAAGCTGTTAAGAGTACTGTATTTACTTTATTGTAATGGAAGTTTTTAAAATAATTTTCGTTGCTTGAACTCGACCCTTGTGTTGCATACAAGTAACGGCAAAATTGACCATTTTAAAACAAATATTTTAAGTCCCGTGGTATTTAGTGTTACGTTGGCAACCTGCACCTCTATACCTCGATTCAATCCATAGACGAGTTGACCAAAGTAAAAAATGTTTTTTCGTTTGAATGGACACCATTTTTGCGGTGCTTGTGGCTGGTCTTACGGTTACAGTGTGCAGTACCCTGCGGCATTTCACGCTTTGACCCTGTTAATTCATGACAATTCAAGAGATGAGCAATTTTGATGGCCGAGGAGCTGGGAAATTTCGCCTCAGCTCGGTGGCTCAGTGTCAACAAGTTTATAATTGTGAGGCCGGTCGAATGGGCTCAATCTGTCGATGTCGTAGGTGGCCTTGTACCTTCTCCGAATGAAATGGTTGTGCGGTCTTTTGAGAAGTGCTCAATCTGAAACGACCTCTGTGGCACAGAAGATGACTTGATTCTCGCGTGATCACTTTCGGAGTTAGTTTCGTTTTCGCGGGACTCGGCTCATCTCGGCGTCGAACCCCTCGAAGTATACGGCCAACAGCACTCTTGGCACCGTGCGAAGACAGTGAGCTTGGCAGAGCGCCAGAAACACTTGTCGGGGACGTGTTCAGTTGCCAAGGCATGGGAAATTTTGCGAAAGTGAAACTATCTCCAAAAGTGATCGCCTTGGAATACTCCCTATGAAAACTCTGCCTTCTCCTCAGATGACAATAAAAGAAAAAAAATTGTGACATGTGCAGGCCTAATGCGGGATGCCGCTCTCTTTGTCATCGGTAAAGAAGAAATGTCATGCAAGAGCAGCAGGCAGCTGGCTTTGTAGGTGACCACAATCACTGTGCACAGTAGACTTCTGTTTAATTCGACTCTGGTTAAGTAGATTTATCAGTTCATTTGATCCCGACTGAATCTCCCTGCCGGCACCCACACATATCTATGTATGGCGCCGGCTCATAAAGCTTAACAAAGCTGTAGTTATGTTGATCTTGAAGTTAGCCTTTGCCAGACAAATTAAGCTATGTTTGCCATCACACATGCGTGCGACTCGAGTAGTGACCACACTGGTGACTCCAATAGTGTCAGCGTCCATCTTGGTGGCACTTAGGGCACAGTGAATGTGACAAACACATGTTGTCTTCTGTTGAAAAACGCCTATTTTCGGCCTGCCTCAGGAATATCTGAAAGTGAAAACAGTACCTTACAACCAATTATTGCAGCATTTACCAAATTCTAAAAGGACCTTTTTTTCCAAGAAAATTCTTCCACAAATTGCTTGGACGAGGCAATCCGACATGAAACGAAAACCATGTTCATGGCGTTCGCAACAACCTATTATTAGGGCCAGCCTAGCCAGTCATCGCCATTGCTTTCACAAGAGGGCGACCATGGATGGAAAAAGAAAGATTTCTTGCATAGCATGACTACGATGTGCCGCTTTCAGTGTTATTACGAAAGCACACTCAAACGATAAGTTGTCTTATGTGTTAAGCCAACATCATAGATAAAGACTTACTCTGTCACCATCCTGCAATGACGATTACACTGGGATTTGACATTACATGGTTTCCGACACCACAAGGGCAGTTTTTCGTATTCCCTGCAAAGGCAATTTTCGGACCTATTTTCTTGGGAAAGTGAGGTCTGCATTAAAATCGAGTAAATACGATACCTGCATGAAGTCTGTAGTGCTCAGGTTTTCGCATGTTTTTGACGTTCTTCTGGACCTTGTGATACGCTAGGCGCTTGAAGACTGGCGGCTTGGTCATAACAGGGTCCGACAGCAAATGTACAGCGCTTTCTGGTGAGCAGGGTTCACTAGTACAAATCCCTGTACAGATACGGAGCGTACACAGGAGGACAGAAATTTGTACGTGCAGGGCATGTACAGGCGCCGACGAAAGTGGCATACTCCACGCAGATTGCTATTGCAGCGGTGTCGCTCAGCATTTTGGCGAGCTGAAGCCCGAAACATTGACACGAGTCAAGCGACATGCCTGCAGATAATAAAGGGCACCCATTGGCTGTCTTGATCCCAGATGCTGCCTGTAGATGGTGTCGCGATGCAGTTTGCCGTTGCTCTGGCTCCCGCTGCATGGAGTATACCACTTTTGTCGGTGCCTGTACATGGGCATGCTCGTGATCTAGTGTCCGCCACGGCTGAGGGTGGTCATGGTTTCGAAGCCTGTTGCCTCATTGTTTACTCAGCCGTAAAAATTACTACAGGCTTCAGCTTACCGAAGACTTGGATTTCTTCGGGTTGAACTGCTTGGGGAAGGAGCCTCTACCATGCAAACTCTTGCTGAAACGACGGGGGCGTGAACAAGCCCAGTGAAAGGGGGGTTCTGAAGGGCTTCATTTGTGCCATGTGGCATCCCAAAGCACCTGATAATAGAGGGGGTACAGTTGCTACAATTTCCCACATGGCATCTCAAAGCACCTAATTATAGGTGAGGATCCCTGCAGGTTGTGAGAATGCCATGCCTTTTCGAAGGGACGTTAAGAAAAAAAAAAAGACAGTCAGTTTAAACTGATAATTGTTCTTTTAAAACTCTATTTATGTTAGCTTTGCGGTAGTAGATTCATTATTAGGAGACCAAATGAAGGTCAAATTTGCATTTTTAATATTTAAGCAGCATTTTTTTCTTGTATTATTTTTGGGGCTGCTAGTTCTTGAAACTTACAAAGTTCAGTCTTTAGCTCTTTTTCGATTACAGTATTCATAATCTTTGCTGATAGAAAATAACGAGGCCCGGGCAGACGGCCATCAAATTCCATGATATCAAGGTGAGGGTATTTGGGAACTCAAATGCAGTGCTGCCATCTTCCTTTAGTTCTTACCCCTTTTCTGAGCCTCTCTTCATGGTTGGATTGAATTTTTCGCCATTGTAGAAAGGGTAATTTACTAATACAGCTATGTTTTCTCCTTTTTCATGTCTTCTTAGGTGTTAGGATCTGTGATGACTAATAATCTGGCATTTTAGTTATCTGCGAGTGTTTGGTGTAGGCTTACTTAAGTGTAACAAACACATTTTAAGAAGAAGAATATTTTGGATTGTGTGGGTCTTGCGCAAAACTTACGGACAACTTTTGTTCAAGTTTACTTTGCTTTTTTTCTCTTCCTCGTGAGGAGAGAGCTGCACTTGCATTTGGCTAGTTCTTTGTTAATAAATGTGTTCTTACCATGTTACAGGCTTTGTAAACAGAATGAACAATTGTAGTTTCACTGGGAATGTATAGGACACTTCCACACTTTGTTGGACGCCTAAACTACCTCTGATAATTTGAACAGCAATTACCTGTTGCTCTCCGGGCTTTTCTGGGCCCTTATTTGATACAAAAGTTGCTTTCGAAAAGCGAAACCTTGTGTTGTCAACATTACCGTGACATGACAGAGCAAAATTTTCTCACGCTTGCATCTGGCAGTAGCAGTGACCACAGAATGGAGTGATTCAGTGCTGTGTTTTTGCATCAGTAACCTGCACCAAAATTTTTTAAAATTTTGACTGTAATGGTGGGGCGCGGGTTATACACAAACTTTGCCTTTTTAAGCAGCTTCACGGCTGCCCCGCTGCCCCATTGTGCTTTTGCTACGCAGAGTTTTGTTATCTGCTAGCAGACTGTACCCCTCTGTGTTGTGGCCCTCTTCTCCCCCTCTCTCACGGCCAGCCATTCTTTCTCTCTTTTTTTGAGTTGCCATTTTGCATTTTGGCGCTGCCAAGGCTTGACTGGAGTACACGTGTGGGTGTGACCCAGTCTAGCTTTCAGGCTGTAGCTAGCGAATAGTGCAAATGGCGCCGACGAACCAGAATCCTGATCGCAATGAGCTGTGCTCAACCGCAGTCCTTTATAGATCAGCGGAAGCTGAATATTATCGGCGTCGCCGGAGTGGAGTGGAACAGAGTTGTTGGCTAATATACGACGTTGACCTCGCTGTCTACAATAGTCATGATGGCACTTCAAGCGAGAAGTAGCAGTGGCGACGGTGACGACTCAACATTCCAAGTAAAAAAAAGTTTCTGGAGCATTGGGCAAAGCTATTTGAGCTTTGTTCTATGCACTTATTTCCGCAGGTTATATACATGAAGGATTTATTTTTATTTCCGAGCTATTTATTTGGAAGTGTGGATTATATGCAGGGGTAGGTTATATTATGTGGAAAAATGCAGTATATTTGTGACGCCACAATGCATCTAACTGGTTAGTAGAATCACGTTTTAATAGTAAATTATTTAGGGTGCTGTGACACTTTTTTCTAGGAATTAGAGGACGTGGGCATTCATTTATTGCGAAATGTCGCAAATAAGGAATGTCATGCCACTACTTTTTTAAAGCAAGACTGTGATGCCTGTCATTTTCCGACGTGGCCTCATTGAGCTCAGCTGTTCTCATGCTCTAGAATTCCACTGCAGTGATGTTTTTCTTTTATTGCATGTTTTTTTTCCTTTGTCAATTCAGGCTGGTTCCAAGATAGAGAAGTACAAGTCAAAGTCTCAAAGTAAGCATTGCTGTATGTCTCAGCATGTTACAATTTTGTTACGTTTTTCAGTGGTGCGATTGTTGAACACGTTTCAAGTAGATGGCAAGATAATTCTGTTGGGGTTCAGTCCAGTGTTTCCGACAGAAACCAGTAGAGGGAATTATGGTGCTAGTGTTTACAGGAGTTGCAAGCGTGACGGTTCAGCCAACACAGGAATGATGGTTTGTGCATGGGTTTGCCTAAACTTTGTTCGTCTAGCTTTGAACGGCTTTGCAACTTTACAAACTGAGTGTCCTCAAGGAAATGCTGTGCTGCAAATGCAACAATTCGCAGTTATTCTGCATGTGTTGCAGAGACTAATTGCTTTCTGCGTATTGAAAAATTGGATTGCTTGGAGATTTAGGCCAATGAAGGCAGGTATAGTATAGTGAACAAAGCCACAGGAACTACTCAAGACGCAAGCATAAGACGGATCCGTATATTAACCGGTATTCCCATGGTAGCTGAACGATAGCAGTGGCGGAGTTCCTTTTGTAGTAAATTTAGTAGGAAGCGCTAAAAGGTTTGATTCTTGAATCAAATAGCTGTAATTTGATTGGGTATCAAATTGAATAGCTGCCACTTAAAATTTTAAAGAGATATTTGAGTGAGCCACACTTACCTGATATGATTTACAAGTGAATTGGAGATGTAGACATTATTTCTCTCTCAAATTGTGAATAAGTGTAATAGAAATTATGAATCCTACCAGAGCAATTATAGAACTAATTGAGATGTTTGCTTCTTCTTAAAAAAAGTGTTATAGTCAGGCATGAGCAATTTGATTCGGTGCATGTTGTTTGACTCGTATGCCATTCACTGTAATCATAATTAGATTCGTATTAAAATTGCTGCCACCCGTTCATTGGCATTTGACTTGCCTTAAAGAATCGCTATTTGTGCAGCTCTACATTTTATTTGCTGGAATACTTTTTTGGCACTTTAGCACTTTTTTCATTCTTACCTTTATAGCTGTTTTCTTTTTCCAGTGGACCGGATGTTTGTCAAGAGTGGCCCCTCGACTATGAAGTTAACTGTGAAAGGCTTGGCAGCTGTGGAGCCCGACTCAGGTGCTTGCTTGCTTCCTGGTGTTAAACGATGCAGAGGCACTAAGGTTTTAATTAGGCATCCTACTTTTCAGTGTTGTGGATGCACACTCAAATCGCAAGGCAAGATTGGTTAAAGGGACATTGAAGGAAAATATGAAGCCCAGTTAGATCAATATTTTACTCTTCTAGAAGTTTATCATAATTTTCAGTGTGCCAGTGCAGTAGAACCCCACTAATACATTCTTCATTTATATGTTTCCCCCGCGTATGATGTCGCTAAAGCCCAATTCCAGCAAAGGACTCATAGACGCTTATGTATTAGAATCCCCTTTCATACACTGTCGTCATGCAACATTCCCGCGTTACACACTGTAACTTTAACATATAATTACAGGAAGTATCGAGTGTGCTGCATACAAATAAAAAAATCTAAAAGAAATACTTGAACCGCGCTGGACACCCTTGCTGCGCACTTGTGACCACCGCCCATGTGCGCTCTTGACGGGCCATAGCTTTGGCGGTAATTTCGGACACGTTACAGTGCATCGTTACATATTTGGACTCCTGCCTGCGCGACCACGGGCGAATTCGGCCATAGAAGCAAGCAAAAACAGCTATATCTTTTATTTAATACATTGCCGGAATGGTCGTCAACCGTGCTGTTGGTGCTTTCTGGAAACCGAAACTAGTGAAGCCTAGTCGATCCAGTCGTGTCCGAATGCATAAAAACCATCGGGCAAGCCAGGCCAAGCCACTTCATGTTGAAAGGCTGCAGTGTCTTTTTTTTTTGAAATAGTGACGTGGTCCTGGCAGCTTCTTCAAGCAATTTCAAGTGGCGTCAGCTCCACCTGCTATATATGCACCGATGAGGGCAGTGAGTGATTAAGTGAGGGAAGCACCAGACAATGACTGTTGTGAACAAACCCGTGATTATTTAGCTACTACAGCCTTGTTGGCTTCTGCTAAGTTGCCATGGGATTAAGGTTCAGTGCACGCATTGACTCTACTTTCACCTACCTGTAGCAACAGCACGACAATTCCCGAGCACTCCGTACAGATGGTTAACCAGCGAAGCTTAAATGTGCGGCTCTGGTGTTAATCGCTGGTTTCATTCCGACGGTTCATTAAACTACGGCTTGGTATGCTGCCGGATCGTTGGTATGCAGTTGCTGCTTGCACTTGGCTGCACGAGCCTGTTCATGTGCCTAAGCTGCAGTATCAGCATAACGTAGACGAGTTTGTTCATGGTTCTGCTTGTGGTGTTGCTGATCGAAAGCTGCCTGCTCCTCAGGAGCATGTATGACGCGTGGCCTACCCATTTCGGAGACAGAGAGAAACTGCTACGCGCGCGCTCGGCTGTGACAGAGCAACGATGTCACTACTGGTGCAGCCAATCGTGCACCTATCTTTCTCTCTCTCCTTTTTTTTTGCGCATGCCAATATGTTTGCGCTGGAGGAGTTGTCTGTGTACAGGCGACAGACGCACGAACGAATCGCCTGACATTGAGCTGTCAACCAATACCTAGATGGTGGTGCTCAGTGATAAGAAAGGAGAGAGATGGCTTCGTGAACTCCGGTGTTCCTGTGTGATTATGAGATCCCTTCTCGACGTCTGCACTGACAAAATAATTTTTTTCCTGAACAATTACGGTGTTTTCAGCTAAACCGTTCTGACACAGCGTAGATTATGCATTGCAGATACCTAAACAAATGCTTTCTTAAGAAATCAGTATTTTTCACTATTTTCTATTAAGCCTTTCGTCCCCCCTTAAATCCTTAGGCTTAGCTGTGCATTGTGTCTTTGTTTATGTCAGATAGAAAGAAGGCACGGTGGCATCCAATGGAGGCACTTCATATGTTACAATATTTAACAGCACATTTGCATAAATTTAAGGGCATGTTCACGTACAGTAAAAGCTCATTAATTCGAATTCCGTCGGGATGCTATGAAAATTCGAATTATACAAAATTCGAACTAATGAAAGTCAGAGAAAAAAAATCGCTCGGTTAAGGCACGTATATAGTCTTGACGTGGCGTGAGCACGCGCGCACATGCTACCTCGCGCTGGCGTGAACAACGTCTATACTTCGAAGCACTGGCGCAGCCAACGTAACTGGACGCGGCCAGCGCAGTCCGATGCTCCTGACAGCGAGATGGCTCTTGCTCCATCCGTACGTTTGTCGCGCTGACTGGGGCGGAGAAAAAAAAAATGTCGCAGACTCGCGCGAAAAGCGTAGCATTGATTGCGATAGAAAATTAGTAGATAGCTATATAAAGTAAGGATAATAGTTTTATCGGCCGTATAAACTTGTAAGCATTCGCTTACTAAATAAATTAACAAGCACTGTGTCACGTGCGCACAGGTAAGCATGAACGCATCTCGCTCGATGACCAGGGAAACTCGCTGAAGAACGTTGGAGTGAGGACACGAAGCAGTAGAAGCGAGCGAAGTGACGTTCTTACAGCTCTCGCTTCAACGCAAACAAAACGCAGAAAGCACATCGCATATGAAGCTACCGGCACTACGCGCAATCTGCAAACATCGCAGATCGCTTGACGAGGCCCACGCTGGCGCGCACTTTGGCCACATCGCTGATCGCTTTCAAGATGTGGCGCCCGCATGGCCGCTGCCGTAAAGCAGCAGCCGCCGAAGATCGTCCTCCCGTCCCTCCCTCGCCTCACCCCCCCCTGCCTCGCGCGCGACAAGAGGGGGCGCGCTCCGCCCCACCTTCCCCTCTTGCGCGCGCGAGATTGAGCCGCATTCGCCGGCTCACCCTCGCACGCTCGTACACAAAGAACACGGCGCGCAGCGACGACGGTGTTGCCGTCCTTGCCGCTGATCGAAAAAAGCAAAGTGCGCGACCCGCGCGGCGACGTCAGCATGCTCCCGCGCACAAGCACTCTCCCCATCCACGATGATGTGGAGTTCGAATTATCAGTGTGAATTATTTCATTGTGTGAATTATTTCAGCGTGAATAAGTGGGATGTGTTACACATTGCTTCAATACATTGTTGGACGGACCGCGGCGACTACTTCGAATTATCCGAAATTTCGAATTAACAAGTAGTGGATTAACGAGCTTTTAGTGTAATACATTTCCCGGATACTACGTTTTCTTTTTCTTGCGATCCCGTAGAGAACGTATGAAGAGGTACTACTATGTATGACTGTTGCATAGAAAATTGCCACTGAAGGGCCCCCTGCTGCTGAATTGCCCACGCCAAGACAAATGAGTTGATGTAATCCCTGCGTTACCTTCCTCTATGCCGCTCTGTGTATCAGCTAATGCTGGCTTCACATGAGATACCATAGTCCAAAATAGGCTGAGCCACTCAGTTTTTCTATTTTTGTCATTTTTCTCGATTACAATAGCTCTGTTCTTGCTATGAAGGGCGAATTCATTATTACAAAGTCCTACCCTGTCAATCTAGCTTGACTTTATATTTTTGTTTAGTGTCCCTGCAACCTCTCCGGACTTGAATTTAAATTTTAAAAGCCTGGACAGATCTTGTGGAAGCTCATAGACTGGTGTTTAATGTAAAAGTAAGCGTTGTAACTTTGTATACCTAAATGGACATACAGTTTTGTGTTCCTGAATGGATGTAGTCATGGTTTTGGAATGTTCATCTTCATCGGAAGCTCCCTTTGTAGAGCTTTGTGTTAGTGTGAGTTATGACTTCACATTAGTAAGTTGTTGCAGGCAAGTGCAACTAGCAAGTGCAGAACAATTTTAGTACAGTGGAACCCATTTATAATGAACTTGATAGCTCTGCGAAAAGTGGTCGTTATATCGGTAGCTTGTTATGTATAATATATGGGCTCGCCCGTAAAGGGACCCTGAAACAATTTTGACGATTTTTGTACAAACATACTGAGTTGTTAGAGTAGGTCCTTCTGATCATTAATTGATGCATACAAGTGCTCCACGTAAAGTGTGTAATTTATTATAAGGTTTTAAAAATGTTGGTCGCTGCAAATCACAGCACACCACTCGGCTGAATTTTCAGCCTCCCCTAACCATTTGACATAAATTGCCTAATAGCACATTGGACTGTCGCTATCCGATCGGCGCCAGGATTTGCGCGTTTGTGTTCGAGCTAGATAACTTTATTTGGAATCCGGCGATTGGGAGGCCCGGGCCTGGGGCCGCCTAGATGGCCACGGGGAGCTGCTGCTCCCTTGCGGCTTCGATGGCTCGCTGGATGGCTCAAAATTGGTTTTGGAGTTCTGAGCTGAGCAGCACGGTCGACCACCGTGCCTGTAGATTTTCCGGGGAGCCGTTTGCACAAGCCGCTCAGGCACACTTTTTACGGCTTTGATCTATGGCAGGCTCTGCACGGTTCTGAGCCACATTCGTGCTGTTTTGCAGTGATAAGCATTCATGTGCCACTCTGGACTCTTGCAGGCTTGGCCGATGTTGCACATGTCTATGCCAAGGGTGACGAAATCTACAGCTCGGTCCTGGGTCTCGTCGATGTGAACAAAGGCACCAACTCCTACTACAAGCTGCAGCTGTTGGAGAGTGACAAAAAGAACCGGTGCGTCGAGAGGGACTGTGACCACACACACCTGTCATTACCACTTGCCGAGATTAGGTGCCGACCATGGGTACCTGTGGCGTACTAAAAATCTTCAGGTCGACGTGCTGGGATTTGCATCATATTCTCTAGCCACCAGTTACATGCGTTGTCTACTAAGGTGCTAATACGAAGGCTGCTAATAAGAAAATTAGATAAATACCAGCCTTGCGGCTTTTCCTATACTGTTTTAATAGCATATACTACTCATTAATAACTACTTTAGCCAAAGTGAAACTGTTGTTGGCCTTTAAAGTGCTGGGTGTGATAGCTGTAGGTATTTGATTGCTGCTCTTGCAGGTACTGGGTGTTTCGTGCGTGGGGTCGTGTGGGAACGAGCGTAGGCGGTAACAAGGTAGAAGAGATGGACTCGCTGCATGAGGCCAAGACACACTTCAAGTCCCTTTTTGAAGAGAAGACCGGCAACCTCTGGGAGGATCGCAAGAATTTCGTCAAACAGCCCAACCGCTTCTACCCGCTCGAGCTGGACTATGGCCAGGTGAGTCTCCCAGTAATTCAGTTCAGCCGACAACTGCTTGTCAGCTGGCTGTGGGGTTGTGTGGGAATCCTGTGCACTCCATGGGCGTGGTTCAGCTGCATTAATCACTACAGAGTCATGTGGGAATAACTCCAGTTACATGGGACTACAGTCCTGTGGGAATCGCTTGAGTCATCTGTGTCAGCTACAGAGTTGTCGGAGTAAGTCGATCAGTGTCGGACAGTCGGTCAGTGTCGGTCAGTCAGTGTCGGAGTATGTGGGTCAGTGCACTTGCTACAGAGTCGCTTGGGAGTAACTCCAGAGTCATATGCATCAGCTGCAGAGTCACTACAGAGCCATGTGGGAGTGACTGCAGAGTCTAGTGGGTAAGCTACAGAGTCACTGCTGTCATCTGGGAGTCGTGTGCACAGCAGAGTCATGTGGTTCAGTTACAGATGCTCTACAGAGCCATGTGGGAGTAACTCCAGTGTCATCTGGGCTAGCTGCCGTCACTACGGAGTCTTGTGGGAGTTGCTTGAGTCATGTTGGTCAGCTACAGAGTTGTGGGAGTAACTCAAATCATGTGAGTCAGTGCTCTCACTACAAAATCATATGGGAGTAACTACAGAGTCATGTGTGTCAGCTGCAGAGTTGCTACAGAGCCATGTGGGAGTAACTCCACAGTCTTGTGGGTCAACTGCATTAATTGCTAGAGAGTCACATGGGAGTAACTACAGAGTCTTGTGGGTCAGCTGCAGAGTCACTACAGTCATGTGGGAGTCGTGTGCACACCAGAGTCATGTGGTTCGGCTGCAGAGTCACTACAGAGTCATGTGGGAATAACTCCAGTGACATCTGGGTCAGCTGCCATCACTATCAAGTCTTGTGGGAGTTGCTTGAGGCATGTGGGTCGCCTACAGAGTCGTGGGAGCAACTCAAATCATGTTGGTCAGTGCACTCACTAGAGAGTCACGTGGGAGTAGCTCCAGAGTCATATGCATCAGCTGCAGAGTCACTACAGAGCCATGTGGGATATGATACTTGAGCCATGATACATGAGCCATGATGCTTGAGGGTCAGCTGCAATCATTACAGAGTCGTGTGGGTGTCGTGTTTACTGACCTGTTTGCCAGTGTGTAGCTGAATAGCTGGAGCATGTTAGCATGCTGCTCGCGAGGAAGTGGTCGTGTTTTTCACTTTGCTTTTTTACTAGTGCATAGTAGAACTCATTGAAGGAATGAACATTAGCTTTTCATTCTTTAAGTATTCATTCTGTCCCATTTTTTTCATTGCCACGCTTCAGTGCACGTAGCAGACGGAAACACGAACAGAAGCAGAGACTTCTCTAGCACTTCATTGACTGCTTTTACCTTTACTGATTACATCTTGCATTGTCCTTTTTACAGGAAAGTGTTGAGAAGAAGCAGCTGAAGCCCAGCAAGGACTCCAAGCTGCACATGGCCATTCAAGAGCTCATCTGCATGATCTTTGACATGAACAACTTTGAGAAGACCATGCTCGAGTTCGAGGTGGGTTGTCACGGGTAGTGCGGCAACGTGGTATCAGAGCGTTAGAGTAAAGCTGTACAGGGTATTTCCGCAACGGTTTTTGAGTGGTGCCGGCAACATGTGTTAGTGTGGTTGGTATCGAGTGTAAGCCAGGGAACAAGCAACAGGCTGCAACACAGCTTGCGTCGGCAGCCCTGAAGCGACTGTGTGACCAGGGTTTCGAAGAAAACCTGCAGCCAGACCTCTGTGTTAGTACAGCTGGCGCAGCACACAGCGTCGTGCATTGAATACAGTAGAGGGTCCATAAGTACCAAGCTCGGATATACTGGAGTGTTTACAGTCTTCGGTAGATTTCAGGCAGTGACAAACCCAACACCTTTACTAAGTAAGCACAGGAACGGGCACCCAGTGTGCAACAAACTGGGCACGTTTTTGTCATCTGACTGGTCCGACAACCATACCGTTGTTTGTTGGCCACAGTCAGTGATAGCACGACTTTCTCTGACGTCCCATCTACACAAGTAGCGCTGGCAGGCTGGTTTCTCGCCGCTCTGATCACCTTGGTAGAGGTGTCCACATGTGTTAAAAGATGGCTGCAATTATTTTCTGGCATGAAACAGTTGCTAATTGAATAAAATTATCTCGAAAGTGTACCTGTTCTATAAAGAAGTGCCTAATACTAAACCACTGGCGAGATCAGGAGCCGCGACGTGACGGCATTTTGCAGATGTACAACACACACCGACCGTCTGAGCAAGGCTGCTCGCTTGGCTTGCGCATTTGCTCTTTGCATCGACTTCAATTATGTGAAACTCGCAAAGTGGAGGAAAGTACATGAGAGAGAAAAATTATCATCCACCTGAATCGTAGCACAAAGCTACAACTTTCTTCTACTACTAGACTTTCTGAGAAACCCGTGTGGGCTTCCTTTGTAGCTTTGTACTACAATTCAGGTGGAAGAAGAAGAAAGTAAACTTTATTCAAAAGAATGGTCCGGCAGTTTTGGTTGTGGTGGCCTCAGGTGGCGACTCGGAAGTCCTTGGACTTGGGTGGTATCTTCGGCTTGCCGGTGGGCCCAAAGCTGGTTTTCCAGCTTCAAACTTTTGAGAGTCGCCTCCCAGCGTTCGTGACACCGACAGAAAAGGTCCCCAGCGGCCCCCGCAGCCGAGGCGTCCTCGTGAAAGAGCAAGGTTGAGGCTTCCTGTACGCTGGTAATGGCTGCAGTTATAGACATTCGCTAACGGCGGCAGTTTCAGTACCATTGTTGCCGGCACATTCAAAGAGTATGTGTCGCAGCGTTGCTCTATGTCCGCATACTTTATGAGCATCAGTGGGTATAATCCTGGGTAAAAGTGGTGTAAGACAGCCGGGCTAAGCTAGGTCTGTGTTTGCAGTAAGCGCAAGGTTACGGCCTCATTCCTGTTTAGTTTATCGTGCGGTGGCGGGAATTTGCATCTTTTGAGTCTGTAGTGTTGGGTGAGGTCTCCGAACATGGTCAGGCAATCGCACCATGCCCACTGTTATTCCTGTTGCTGTATTTCTGTTGTAGTGTCCCGATCCGGCAGATCCGGTAAATGAAAATTTTTTCCTTTCTTGAACTCAAAGTTCTTGTCGACATTAATAGGAAGAGAAGTTGGGTAGGTAGTGTAATAAGGGATTTATTGTAATGTGATTTTACTAAATTATTAATTTATTAAAGGTTCTCTTGCACATATTGATGGAGCCTAATGCATTGAAACCTCAAAGGCATGAAGTGAACTTAGCATCTTGGTTATTTAACAAAGTTTTTTGGTGAAATATAGAGAAACATACAAGTGTGCTGGGTTTCAATTCAGGCGAAGAACACCATATACCAGTTAGGAAAGCTTGTTGCTCCGATGGAGTGACCCAAAATGCACTTATGCTGCTGTGCATGTTAAATGCATTCGCAGGCAAAACTTGCGTCTATATTTAATTGCTCAAATAAATGTATTATTTGCATAAGTGTTTCAATTTAATGAAGCTCTTGATTTAATGAAAAAATTTGAAGGTCCCGTAGCCGTTGTTGAATCGAAATTTGAACTGAAACCCTCTGTTGTCTCAAAGTTGCGTTGCCAAATAACTGAGTGAGCGTGAAGAGAAACGAAATGTAGTTGAACGCAGTGAAGGATTAGATGGATTGATTAGATCAGAAAATTTGGCCAAAGTTGCCTGACATATGAGACAGGTGAAGCCTGCCTCCTTCAGTGAACGTGAAATGAACTGATGATGATGATACTTTATTTTTTTCCGGTCAAGTTTCCTTAGGAGCAATGTATTTTCATACGATTATTGCAATCTCGTTTTCACCTCAAATTGGATAATATGGCCGCAGAAGTGGGCTTTTACTGGTACTTCTAAAGCACATAGCTTCATATTCTGGTGTACTAGCTAAAATAGCTTTTGAATGACCGACGAACAACGTGTTAAGCCCCAGGCGCACTGGAGGAAAAACCCACGCGGCATGCTGGCGGCGGTAAAACTATGCTGAGGCAGTGCGGCCACACTGACTGGCAGTGTGCCATTGCTCAGTTAAGTGCGGGAGCGGCAGCTTCTTTTTTAACTTCTGCAATAACTTTCTTACGGACATCGAAAAGAAAAAAGTTCGGCGCAAACTGACAAGCTATTTCAATGTTGCTAAATAAAAGTGCATTGGCTGCAGTTCGTGTGGCGTCAAGGGATGCTGCTCTGCATAACGTGTTATGCAGAGCAGTATTGTTCGGCCCCACATGAACCTTTGCTGTTGAGTTTCACAGATTATGCCTGTTTTCGTACTTTTTCAGCTTGCTTTCAATAGTATGATTTTTGGATGATGCGTTTCATTTTCTGGTTCCCATGAAGATCGTGTCAGCGAGACTTCACTGTAGTTATGATGGAGATCTTCTGTTTTGCAGATTGACTTGACCAAGATGCCACTGGGAAAGCTGTCAAAGCGGCAGATTCAGAAGGCATACTCGGTGCTGACGGAGCTGGCAGAGGTGAGTTGCTGTTTCATTCCGATGTTCTGCATGGATACATCTGCCGTGAGAAATGTGGAGCATGATACATGACAATTAACATTTACTTTATTCAGATTCACACATTTACACTGCATTTCAGCTCTTTGTTGCACATAGTAAAAGAGATGGTGCGCAAAGCCCCTGTCAGGGTACTGCCACGTGTAGATCTTTCTCTTATTAAACGCTACCACTGCTGTTCGCTCAAATTCTGCATTTGTATCATCATGTTGTCTTTGTGAGAGCTGACATTTGGCTGATTTCGCACAGATGCATGATGGGAAAAGAGTGCAACTTTACAAGGACCAAGAAAGAATTGAGACTCTTGGCAGTGACTCACAAGTTGATTCAGTGAGATTTGCAAGTTGGCGCTGGTGTATGCTTATTTTTTCTTCGTCCTTGTAAAGTTGTGCTGTTTTTCAGCCATGCATTATGTTGTCCTTGCTGCGACGATTATCTGCATGCTTAACAGGTGGCAACTACAGGGATTCTTTTATGTTTATGCACGCCAGAGAAAGAACTGCAGTACATTCTGCTTTGTTTCCCGCTTAGGGATTCTTTTATGTTTATGCACGCCAGAAAAAGAACTGCAGTACATTCTGCTTTGCTTCCCGCTTATTTGTGCCTTGCACCAGGCTACACTGCTGTGCCAGCAGTATTTTTTCTTTTTTCTATGCTAACAGAATTCAAAGTTGCGCACCATGCTCATGCTTACTATGTCATGAACATTCCCTTTTTGTTCGTTCCTGCTTGGCGAATCACCATTGCCAAAGATATGAGACTTCAGAGATAATGCCTAATTTCAAGCATCATACAAAAACAGCTCAAGCTGCGAGATGCAGCTCGTATGCACGATTGATGTGCCATCACATCTGTCACATTACACTTGAAGCCGAGTTAGCAGACCCAGATAAAATTATTCTTCGCATGGAACCCATGAAACTTACTGACTGAATCCATGTAAAATAACTCCCTGGTAACGAACTGGACATACGATATAACGAACTCAGGCCAGCCACTGCATGCAACAAATGTGGCGTGCAGGGGTTATTTTATGTTCTCACGCCTAGGCACAGGCAGAAATTGTTGCCTACTAAGCACTGATTTGTTTTCAGTATGCGGGTTCCTTCCTTGTTTCTTTTCTCCATTGGAGATAACACATCCATATAAAGTAGAACTTTGTTATGTTTTTCAAGGAGTCGCCGAAATAATGTAACAGTGAGGAAAGCTCCAAATTTCCACAGCAGTGTCAGAAACACCACTTAATAGCTGCCAGTACAGTTATTACAGTATTTACTCACATAATACTAGCACCTTTTTCTACGAAAAATTAATGCAAAGTTGGGGGATGCCATAATTGCCAGGGAAAACATTCCCCGCTTAATTAGAACAAATACTGAGTTTCGATTGCCAATGCAGTGTTTGCGAGCATTCTGAAATTGAACACAAACGTGTATACAGTCAATGTTCGATTTGTTGGACTCCCAGGAACAGTGAAAACGTCCGAAACATCGGGTAGTCCGAAAAACACGAATGCGTGCCTTTTGCTGCCCCCAAGGGCTCAAATCGCCACAGGCACATCCGTAAAAGCTCTGAAGGCCTGCCAGTACACTTATTAGGCATATCAGGGCTCGTGCTGCGACGGGAGACTGCGGGTGCATGCGTGCATAATAAAGGAGTACATATTGTGTCCAGTGACAATTGCCCCTTCCCGCTCTTGTTATGCTTCACCGCAATACTTTGCATATGCTTCGCCACGTAACACTGCTGTGTTGAGGTGGGAACTGGCATTTATGCAATGCACCGTGCTAAGTTTCGAAGCCAATGGCAAGGATTACAAAGGTGGAGTTGGTGTCATTGCTGCCAGCTGTGAATTCTTTCCACATAATTGAACGCACATGTTTTCTGATGATTCTGCCAGTGATACACATTTTTACACACTACTACATTACGTTTGCCTGATAGGATGTATGTTCTGAAATCGTTTGCCATGCGTTGTATACATATATTCTTACAGTTTAGTTTTGCTGTCTCTTAAATGTTCGTCAATTCTTTCCACATATTGAACTCACATGTTTTCTGATGATTCTGCCACTGATACACATTTTTACACACTACTACATTACGTTTGCCTGATAGGATATATGTTCTGAAATTGTTTGCCATTCGTTGTATACATATATTCTTACAGTTTAGTTTTGCTGTCTCTTAAGTGTTCGTCAACTTGGCGCTAAAAGTAGTTTACATTTTCTTCTTCTGGAATAGTTTCACATTGTTAGCGCTAAATGCTATGTTTTCGCAAATGACACGCTGCTTATATTTTCAGATTCAGTGCTATTTCATTTTGCTCTATCTTCACACCTTAGTACTTAATGTATTGTTCGTCATGTATGTAACCACTCCTGCTTAAGGCCTCTAACCAGAGGCTGGCAGTAATATTGAAATAAATAAATAAATAAATAAATAAAATAAAATAAATAATTGTGGCACCAAATGGCAAGAAGCTTAATAGCGAATGTTGAAGCAGCTAGCCCTAGCGTTGCTGCAGTGGTGGCTATGGCTGCTAGTGCATGTGTGTGTCAGAGCACTGGTTCGAGGCGACGAGATAATCAAAATGGCAGCAGTGGTCGATTAATGCTGTTTCAGACCTGCAGTCACGGCACAAAGTCCAGAAAATCAGATGCGGAAGGGTTCTTGCATCCGAAACTTCAGACATTCTTCTACATTGACTCTGTGGTGTACGTGGTGGTGCCACGAAACCGTCCAAATTATCGGGCATATCTCAAAACGGGCTTCCGGAAAATCAGTCGTCCGGAAAATCGGGCATTGACTGTAATTAAGGGACATGTACCATATATAAATCTATCATGCACCTTCTTTCTGAGAAAATTGGTCTGGAAATTGCCTGCATATTGCAGTTGGATACAAAATGAAAACCTCATTTGTGGAGTTGGCAACTGGCTGCTGTCAGAGCCATCAGATGCAGCGTCATCGCCATCACAAGATGGATAGAACATGTTTTCATGAAGGTTGCTGCAGGCTCATTTTGTGCTTGACTCTGATCTGGAGCGTTATTCTTGGTCAATCACTTTTGGAGATACCGCCACTTTTGCGAGATTTTGTGCGTCTTGGCATTGGATGCATCAGCATATAGGGCTGCCGGCATTTCCGGTGCTGAGCCAAACTCGCTGTCTGTGCATAAGGCCAGGAACGCTCTTGGCCGGCCGTCTACTTTGACAAGTTTAATGCAGAGGATTGCAAAGTCTCGAAAAAGTCAGTAGGATCTCTAAAAGTGTTCGCTCCAAAATACTGCTTTGTGTGGCTTGGCGCCTGTGGCCAGTGAAGGGCAAATGGCAACGATGACATACCACTTTCATTATAAAAACTCATTACAGAAGAAAAAAGCTTCCCTTCTGGGAAGGTAAATTTTACTTCCGATATTTTTCTGATCATGAAAATGGGAAGCATTTTTTTTCTTACTTCTGACGCTTGAAAATTGGGTGCTTGTTAGATTTGGGGTTGCATGAGAATCATGTACATACGGTACTATGTTCAGTGGCAACAACCCCTTTACGCTTTTAAAGTGCTTCACCGCAATATTTTGCATATGCTTCACTGCATAACACAACTGTATTGTGGAGAAGCTGACTTGGAAACCTGTAAAAAGTGCAATTGCACTAAGATGTGCTTATCGGGACTGACAATTGCTTACTTCCGGAATTCATAGGTAATGCCACAAGCTTGCCTTCACAAGCTTAATCGCGAGTATACATTTATTGTCTCGAAGCATGATGTGAGAGCGAATTTGATTCTATACAACTAAGTTTATGTGGTTACCATGTTCATATGCATTGTAGGATGCTGGAACATTACAGAATGACAATGTATAAATTGGGACGTAACACATGAGTCAATGAGCTTCATGTCGAGACCACGATAATATGAGGCAGAAGCCAGAAAAACACAGCAGCGAGGAATCTATCATTGAGGTGCCACTGTATAAAGAACGCATCACAAATGTTTCGATAAGTTTAAGTTCATCATGGGCGAGTTTGGATTATTGAATCACCCGGCATGTCAAACTATGTTTAGCTCGTAAGTCTATTTGTTACAAATGGTTTTACTGTATTGCTGTATCACCTAAAATAGGGTTGGGCATCGCGCTTTTGTGTTCTCAATATATGACAAGATATCTTGTGAATTGACAGAGAACACTGGTAGGAAGCAGTTATAAGGAATGAAACACAGCTGTTGCCTCAAAATGTGCGAAAAATCTGTAGTTGTTTTCCGAAGTCACCGACATTGTTCAAGCTCCCCACCCAATACAATGAGTTCTTAATTTGGTTCTCCATGCAGCTGATCAAGTCCGGTGGATCAGACAACCAGTTCACAGACGCTTCGAACCGCTTCTACACGCTCATCCCGCACGACTTTGGCATGAGCAAACCAACGTTACTCAAGGATGACAAGCTTATTGAGGTTTGTCCTTCGCAGCTTTTGATATCTTGTTTCTTTTGGGCTCATGATCGCGGTTTGTGCAGCCTGCTTTTGTATGGGGTACTCATATTTTTGTGCAAGGCCACACTGTTTGCCCCCGCCCCATAAATTTGGGCGCGAATTTCTAGGGCGCAGACCACACACGAGTGAAGAGTAAATCAGTTTTCATCTGCTTTCAAAAACTGACATGTTTGCTGTTGTGTGCGACGATATTAGGAAGCTTTTGTTTTACCTTCGTTTGCTACTGCATTTGTTCTTGCTGCCGTGTAACCATGGAGCTAGAGAAGCTGGAGCCTGGTTCACTGCTAGAGCGCTGTTACAAGATGGCTCTGTGCTTGGATGTTTCACTATGAAAGAACTACCGTAGTTTTCACGCAACATGGAAACAGTGTTACAATTAACAGTGCCTGCATACATTTCAGACAATACTTCAAGCAACGAAAGCCCACTGCATGATCTTGTACTGTAGGTAGCAAGAGCGAAGCCCATGGGTGACAACCTAAGTGATGTACCTATGCTTTACAAACCAGTACGTATAATGTCAGAAAGACTGTGGAGAGCCGGGATACGATTTTGGTCACTGCTTACTATATCTACTCGCATAATGAATGCACTTTTTTTCCTGAAAAATATGCGCAAAGTTGGGGGGTGCATTCCTTATGTGGGGTAAAATTATGACCGATTTTTCTTTTTTCCTGCAGCCACCCCTAAAAAAGTCAGTTTGACCTGAAATGCGAACCATCGATTACGATAGATAATGTGTAGACAGCTACACGAAGTAAGGACAGTAGTTTTATTGGCCGTATCAACTTGCAAACATTCGCTTCAGTGCAAACTGTGCGGCGAGAACGCATCGCACACATAGGTATGAGCTGCCATCGACTCAGCCCCCGACGCAGATCGCTTTGAAGATAAGGCGCACTGCGGCCGCGTAGTGCGCAGTCGCTGCCAGAGGAAAACCCCCTCCCTCCCCTGCCTTCCCACTCCCCAGCGCCATGTGCGCGACGGAAGACGGTGTGTTTCCTTCCCGCTTTATTCCCTTGTATGTGGGAGATTGAGCCACGATCGTTGGCGTCCCTCGGGCGCGGTTGTGCAATACGCAGTTGCCAGAGCGCAATGCCACCGCCCTTTCCCCCCTCGGGCGCTTTTGCGCGACGAAAAATGGAGCGCGAGATTCAGCCGCGATCGTCAGCTTCCCTCGTGCACTTTCACTCACACCTACACCATGCAGCGCGTGCTGATGGCGGCGGTGAAAATGTGCTTGGAACGTCCATCCAATTTCTATCGCAATAAAAGTAGGAGACACAGTACGATCCGGCTTCCGACACGGCGTCACACACAATCGCACCTGTGGGACGCCATACCAAATGCCAAATCGTACCATGTGCCTCCTACTTCTCGGCAGCAAGGTCAGGGTGTGATCATTATGCGATAAAAAAGAAACGCACACACACACACACACACACACACACACACACACACACACACACACACACACACAAACACAAACACACACACACACACACACACACACACACACACACACACACACACGCACTTCTTGATTGGAAAAGTGGGGCTGCATTCTTTATGCGAGTGTGTTCATTATGCAAGTAAATATGGTAATTGATGACTGTGCAAACAACAGTCTGATATGCGTCTATGGGTCGCACTGATATCACACTGTTCAAAGGTAAAGCTGTCCTTGGATACGAGCTTGGATTTCATGCCATACGTGAGGTTGCATGCTATAAAACTATGTGAGCTTTTATGCGAGACGTGAACAAACTGCTATAAGACATGCACGAGCTTTTCGGCCGGTGCAGGAGCAGTGACATACGAAGTGTCGCATATTGGCGTCCAGCTGTCTGTGAAAGACGGCACTGTTTTTAAATGCAATGGCGCAAACTGTGAGGCACCAGGAAAGTAATCTTGTGTCAATGCCAACAGTTAGGTCGGTGAGCTTCCTGCCAAAAGGTTGTCTTGTGCGATCACAACTGGTGAGGATTCTGATTGTGTCAACACTTCTGCATGGTTGGGGCTGAAGCATGCGCGCATGAGGAATATAGGGATGCAGCCCATACACAAGTAATTTTTTTTCTGGGATATTTAGGCCAAAATTTAGGGGCGTGTTCCTTGCACAAGAATACATGTGATCTTTGTTCATATTGGGTCCTTTTCGAAAAGTTATTCGGGAAGATATTTCTTGAGACATTGCATTCTTGCTAGTGGGCTGCTCAGGTTTCAAGCAAATGTATTTCGGGGCCAACCTCATAATGTTAACGGGGATAATTCGTGGGTGTCGCTGTGGTTGCCGACGCTGTCTCTCTGGTTTCCTCCTACGCACGTTCAGCAAAAGGTGAACATGCTGAGCTCGCTGCTGGAGATCGAGGTGGCTGTCAACCTGCTCAAGAACGAGGGTGACACCGAGGAGGACAAGCTGCACCCCGTGGACTTCCACTACAGCCAGCTGAAGTCAGACATCCAGGTGCTGGACCGGTCGCACGACGAGTTTTCGTTGCTGAGCAAGTACGTCGAGACGACACACGCCGAGACGCATCGCTCTTACAAACTGGAGATCCTCGAGGTAAAAAGCATGCTTGTACTACCAACATAAGTTCAAGCATGAACAAGCAAGAAAGAAGACAACTGGAACACATTGTGTTTCCAGGTTTGTCTGCATTTATAACAGTGGCCTAATCCACACTTCAAATTTTACACTTGGGACGACTGCATTTTCAGAAACTGGTCTACAACACTCCGGTTGTTTAAATTTACACTAATCGTGGAAGCACATCCTTTGGAACTCTAGTATCATGGCGCTAAAATCGCAACTTGATCTTCCTGCTGTGGCCAACTGTCGCGTAATATCTATAGTAAATGTTTATAACAAGCTTTTTCATTCGCTACTGCCTAGCAACGAACCTGTCATGCTCGTCCTACATGTGTCCTACAACGCCCACCCGAATGCCATTGTCCCTCCATGTGTCCATACGACAACGTTCCAGCAGTCCTTTCTTTATACGCACTGTGCGTGACTGGAATTATCTTTGCAGCCATGCTGCAGCAATCATTGACCCTGCTGGCTTCAAATCCGCCACCGAAGAAATCGAGTCTATTTATTAATTTTTTTATTTGCACACTCTTCAGAGGCAGTACTGAGTGTAGCGGTGAGTACCTGTGTGGTCGTCGGCAACCTTGTTGAAGTTAGTGGCATCACAAATGGCAGAGATGGAGGCAGGAAGCTGGCTCCAGTCATTGGCAGTCCATGGTACGAATGAGGGAAAGTAATAGTTGGAGTCACGTGGTGGTACCCTGACCTTAATTTGATTATCAATGCGAGGTGGAATGTAGGATGGACGAAGGAACAGCTCATTTTCAGACAAGATTATTTTACTAAATCTTATGAAAGAGAGCATGAGTGCAAAAACTTAAGATGTATGGCAAAGGTCTGGCAATTCAAGGGTTGATTGCATAGGGTTGATTGATAATTTGATAAAATAAGATGAGCAGCCCTTTTCTGAAGTGATTCTAGAAGATTTGTTTATCTACTGTCGATAATGCATAAGAGTGCATTGCGTGTACTACTGTTCTCATCCTCATGCATTTTGTTCACTGTGACTGTACCCATCCCTCATGTAATGTTCGTCATGGGGCCCTTGTGTCATTATAAATAAATAAATATTTAAATAAAAAATTAATAAATAAAACCCTTGCCAGCAATCCTTCTTGTGTGTAACCCACAACCCCAATTACAACAGTTTGCAAAGAAAAAAGAAATTAGGAAGAAGTCTGTGTGTATAAACCACGCAAGAACTTCGTACAACAATGCTCACATCTTTGGAAAAACAGTGTCCATTCACGGATGCATGACTCGTCCAAGTTGTATCTTTGGCCAGTGGCTCTGTTCCCCTCCCCCTCTTCGGCAATGCTGATAATCTGCTGTGCTGTAAAGGACAGCCGTTGAGTGCAGTTAATCGTGATCCAAGTTCTAGTTTGCCGGCGCTGCATGCACTATTGCTATTGCCACAGGCACTTTGCTAACCACTAAATGGTTAGCACTAAATGGCAACCTGTAGCACTAAATGGCAACCTGTAAAGAGAAGCAGAATGGGCTACCATGAAGGTGGGGAGAAGGGAGCTTCAACAAACAGAGTTGGGGATGAGTGGGGTTCCCTAGGAGATGACTAAACTGAATGTGGAGAATCTTGCCTTGAGGTGCGGCTTCACTGCTGAGCACGAGGTCGCGAGATCGAATCCCGGCCACGGCGGCCACATATCGATAGGGGTGAAATGCGAGAACACCCGTGTACTTAGATTTAGGTGCACGTTAAAAAACCCCAGGTGAACGAAATTTCTGGAGACCTCCACTACGGCGTGCCTCATAATCAGAAAGTGGTTTTGGCACGTAAAACCCCATAATTTTTTAGGTGCGGCTTCACGGCAGCGCATTCCGCGCTGCCTTGAGCTGGGGTTTTACAACAGCGCACACTGTGCTGTCTTGATGTGCGGCTTCACGGCGGTGCGCATCGCTATGCCGTGAAGCCACACCGCAAGGTGAAATGCACAAATAACCCACACCCGGGACATTACTGCTACATTAAAAAAAATGTTTGGCGCAGGTTAAACATGGGAAAATACAGTAGCCACTATTAATAACAGTTTAGCAATACTTGAGTATTGCAGCGGCTACAGAAATTGACCCATATAATACGAGTGTCCAATAACTAGAAAAGAATGTTTGCTTGACTTTGCTCTGCTACCTGTGTAAATGCAGTTTTCCTTTCTCTAATGTTGTGAAAACCTACCCTTCAAGTCGCTTAGTGACTGTTGTGTTTTGTTGCGTTTTGCTTTGTTTTTGGCGTTTTGGTCGCAGGCCTAATTCCAAGCTGTGGCAGCTGCGTTCGGATGGGGGCTGAGGGTGAAAATGATGGTGTGCTTAGGTTTAGCGCATGTTTGAGAACCCCAGGTAGTATGAATAATCCGGAGGCCCCCTACTACGGTGTCTCTAATAGCCCTTGTGCTGCTTTATGATGTGAAACCCCATACTTTGGTTGATTTGTTGTGCACAACCATAGAACAGTAGCAATTAGAGGTCCGGTGACGCTAATCCTTGTCGTAGAATGAATTTGATACATAGGAATTTACAAGAACATTTGAAGCCAGAAGGACAAAATTCAAATTAATATGTGCCCTGACCACTGTATTTCCATGCTAGATTAACTGTTCAATTGCACTTCCCCAATATCTACCTGTACAAAAGCACCAGTTTTCTTCTGGTGATCTAGGTATGAAAATAATTGCCCCAGGGGCCGCTGTAGTGCTTAAAACAGCTCCAGGAACTGCTTTTAATTGCCTTGTTTGCTTTGCTTTCTTCAGCTGTTCAAAGTGGTGAAGGACGGCGAGGCGAAGCGCTACAAGCCCTTCCGGAAGCTTCCCAACCGCAAGCTGCTCTGGCACGGCTCGCGGCTTGCAAACTTTGCGGGCATCCTCTCCCAGGGGCTGCGCATCGCGCCTCCCGAAGCACCTGCGGTACGTTCATTTGGTCATTGCTCTTTGAGGGATAGCTTGTTCAAATCTTTGTGCATGCCGCATGCCACGCTTTCTGATGGTCATGACCTAGTCATCTCCTCTTTTACCATCATGAACCTTTTGTTGTGCCCGCTATGTGACCATCAAAGTTGACCCTTGCATGATGGCTACAATTTAAGTGCTCATGACAGCTGAAGATGATGCTTGTTGTAGGGTTGTGTTGTATGCATCGCCACGTTCAGATGCAGGAGCTAGTAAGGGGTCACAGGTTCAATTGATGGCTTCGTCAACTGCATTCTGATGGTGGCGGAAGGCAAGGATGCCTTGTGTTACGCTAAACCTTTTACGTGAACAATGTTAAGACCCATATATAATTTGAAATTGAGTGCGAGGCAGGTGAGCACGCGTCTCCTGATCGCACACGCGGGTCATGCGCTTGATGTTGGAGGTAAGGTTGGGCAAGCTGAAATGGCTGTGGCTTCATGTGCATTCTCACATGTTTAGCGCTGGAGGTCATGTTTCAAGTTTTGGATACACGTTAAGCAAGAGGCAGGCGAAGCGTTTGCTTCTGTCTGCCTGTGCTCTTTAGGATAGTGTCGTCCCCTTCTGGCGACACTATTGGCTGTGAGTAGCGGAGTGGATGCGAAATCTTTGCACTGCTGATGTGAGAATATCTTTGATCTGACATAAAACTGTATCTGTCGTTGCCGACTATCAAATTTAACGAAATATATTTTTTTCTGATTGAAATTCAATTTTTCCAATTCCTCGTTTAAAGAATGCCATAGAAAGTTCTGTGCATATCGGAGCATAAAATCCTGCACATATCACAATGAACTTTAGTGTGATTTTAATGCTTATGTTTGTCTTTTGTCGCACAGTTCGCTTCTCTGTGCTATCGCCTGTGCAACAAGAATGCATTACCAACTAGCATAATCTGCCATCCTTCTAAGCTACATTTGAAGATGATGAACAAAATTCAATACAATAGCTGAACGTGTGGGAAAGTAGTTTGTAAGAAGCATGTTCTTGGCAACTGCTTTGCAAGTTCATGCACTTTGTACGAGACCTTATGAATTTTTCATTTCTTTTTTTTTCTTTGCTCTTTTTTCTTTGCAGACTGGCTACATGTTTGGCAAGGGTATCTATTTTGCCGACATGGTCTCCAAGAGTGCCAACTACTGCTGTACATCGCCCAGCAATCCGGTGGGACTGCTGCTGCTTTGTGAAGTTGCTTTGGGAAACATGTGAGTTTGATAGAATGTTCGTCAGGAGAGATGGAGAAGTTGTGACTTATTTGTATGGCCTTGTTCAAGTTCTCTAAAGCGTTCCTGAAAGGCCGGCCTTGTTTGGACCGTCAAAAGGAGCATTTCAGCTACATTTGGATGATTCTTTCCAATAGAGGGACTCTTGGTGAGAGCAATGAGAGACGCTCCCAATGTATCGCCATCGCAGCAGCCGAGAAATTGGGTCGAATTTTTTTCAGTCACGTGATCTCGCCTGTTCCCATGGCTATGCTCGCGAAATCAGACGAACTCTTGCTTCGTTGACGGCAGGGATTATACCATCCACATGTGCCGCCCTACCAGAAGTTCCCCTCAGCTCTCGCTCTTCCCTCTCACTGCTCCAAAATGCAGCTGGTTGTTCGGCTGGCACATGATATTTCTTACTTGGTAACTCGAGTGCCTTCAAAACTAGTGAACTCAGATTGGGAGCATCACAGTGACCACCTGAAGGTTGCTATTAGTATATCGTCATATTGTATCAGTGCCATATTACTAAGCCGACCCCCGAATGTCTGGAACCAGAAAACAATTAAAAGAAACTTGCCTCGAATCTAGTCCAAACAAAAAAGGTCACAAAATGAAAACAGCATTTAATATGAACATGCCGAGCTCACTCTCTGTTATCATCGCTGCTAGCCTCGTCGCTATATCCCAGACTACACGCAAGCTCGCGTCCCTGTAGACAGTGCAGCACGGCTCACGTGTCTAAACGTGGCGCAATCTCGGTGGATAGCTCCTCTCTGTTATTGCGCGCTTATCTTCATTGTTGCTGTCCTCTCCTGATTGAGGCACACACAAAAAGCATCTCCCATTGTCCCCTCCAAAGACGGACGTTTTTCTCCTTGATGCTGAAGTCCCGCCCGGCTTGAACATTTGACGATG
The DNA here is from genome assembly GCF_050947875.1 of Dermacentor variabilis. Classification (NCBI taxonomy): domain Eukaryota; kingdom Metazoa; phylum Arthropoda; class Arachnida; order Ixodida; family Ixodidae; genus Dermacentor; species Dermacentor variabilis. Next base: position 33,881,819 of record NC_134578.1, on the reverse strand, counting down.
CCTCTGCGGCTAGCACAACTTTTCGTTTGAAAGCGGCACGACAGTGGCATCGCCTGCCTGGTGCCATTACGATAACGCCATGCTATGGACCATGCCACACGCCAATAGGACACAGGTCAAAACAGCGACGTCGCTCGTGTACTTCAGTTGGCTACTGGCGTGACTAATAGCAGCTGCGATACTGACTTTTCTAGATGCCGCTAGCTACGCACCATATTTATCATTTTAAATTACAACCTCGCGCATTTCTTAAAACCCTCAAATCTAAGCCAACCCTAGATTTTGGTGTATGATTATTTGAAGAAAAGCTGTCTGCCTAAATTCGAATAAATACGACATATCGTTGGACAAGACAGTCGCATATTTTATTTCATTTCACTGCAGTTTTGTTATTTGTTGTGCAGTTAGGAGAATTGGATGGAGAGATCAACCGTTTGGTGCATTTCAGTTTGGCTCGTGTTTATTTTTGCAGTCGAAGTCTTGGCGGTGTGGTACAGTGCTACCTTGCTTAGCCAGTTCTAGAATATATTGTGTATTCTAAACTAATGTTCAAGCAGTATTCTGTATCAAGAAAAAAAATTTATGTGGCTTTGATTCTCCCAGTCGGATGAAGATAAAGCCTGCAGAATTTAGGCTCACGGAATGTAAATTCATTCTCGCCTAATGCTCGCAGTTGTCACTACCAGATAGTTCCATGTCGTTATCTGTGAACCACAGTATGCTGTCCTCTGTGTAATCAATTGTGTTGTTATTTTGTATTCCTTGCATGACTGCAATAATCGCTAACGCAGTGGTAGCACTGGTCTTGACTAATGACTTGTACAGTTTGCCCTGCGATGCGTGCAAGTCTTTGGAACACTGAAAGCATCTGATGCAACTCTGTGGCTGCTACATTAACATGTAAAGTAACGTTTGGATGTGCTTTGGCGATGAAAGCAGTGCGTTGTCGCGCTGTTGCCGACTTACCGTGTTTAATCTATTCTAACGTGCACTTTTGTCCAAAATAAACCAATGTAATGTTTTTCCTTTTCTTAGGTATGAGCGAAAGAATGCCGAATTCATCACCAAATTGCCTCCAAATTACCATTCCACAAAGGGTAAGTTTGGGTAGATCACTACATGTGCTGTACTAATTGCTGCATGTTCTCGTATGTGCGAAACTTAACATTACACTTGACTTCAATTAATTCGAACCTGACTGGGCTGACGAAATTGGCCGAATTGTCCGACAGGTCGAAATGATCAAGTTGCAGAAAAAAAAAAAGAAAGATGCCAGAACACAACACTCCTCCTTCATTTGGCAGTATTTGCCAGATTCTAACATACCTTTGAATGAAATGCATGCTCGCATTCTGTGTGTCGAAAGCAGAAAACTGACTTAAAACATACAATAAAGCTCCTAAACAAAACAGAAATGTAACGAGCAGTTGATTATTTTAGTAAAAGAAATAGGCAGGTGTCTAATGTGTGTTGCGCAATGGTGACTGGTTTCTTAAAGTCAGCTTTGCTGCGTTAAAGATGTGTTATGCAGTGATTCATACGAACTCTGTGAAGGCGATTTTAGTTTCGTGTCCGATTGCACTGTGCAGGTAATTTCAGGCCCAGTTCCCTTGCGAAAAAAAAAAAAAAAACAAGAAAAAGAAACAAAAAGAAATGAGGCACGTGTTAGATTTGGGTAAATACCGTAATCAGATATTGTGAGCTGCAGTTATTGCTTGAAAATCTTGGGGCTGGGCGAAAATGGGCGGTTGACGGGATATCGGGTGTGTTCAAGTGCATTCGCTTTTCCTTAAGCTCCTCCGTGACAAATGCTGCCACTAAAGGGGTCACTATTGGGGTCACCCAATTGCTCAGGCAGGCGCGTGCTGACTGGTCAAGTTCGAATTATCCGGCAAAGACTAATTTTAGGATTGAAGTAATGGATGCATGTTCCTATAAACTTGCATGGGTGCCGGCCGGGGCCTTCAATCGGGATTGAATTAACTGAAAAATTGAATTAACCTTAGTTGAATTACCAGAAGTCCTTAGTTGAATTAACAGAAGTCTACTGTACCTGAATGCCTACATTCGGGTAATTTTGTGGGTTGCTAAAAAAAAGCAAGAAGTCATTATATGAAATGGTAACTTCAGATATCATGTATGTTTGCATTGTTTTCATGCATTTATTAAAACTTAATGCTAAAAGATTTAGCCGCCTAAAGAAAACGAAAGTTGCATTTTTGGATAGAAAGTGCGATTAGATAAACATGCTGAGTAAGCAAGCGGTACAGTCGAAACCCGCCATAACGAAATCCTCCGACAGCGAAATTTTCACGATGATGAAATATTTTCGCATCCATGGTGAACGCTCATAGCATTCAATGCATTTCATACCTCTTGACAACAAAATGTCACTGTACAATGATCCTGCATCAATGAAATTTGCCGGAACATAACCCTGCGTATTACCTACTTGCGCAAGGCCAGCACATTCCAAAATGTGCTCAACTGTGATTGATTTGTACTAAAATTGCGTAAAATACCTCCACATTACACATGCATGGGCACCGCCATTTTTGTTTACAAAAACAACCAAGCGCCGAAAGTGATCGCATGTGCTGGAAACATGTCATGGCCACCATCTTTTTTGCTGAGTACCCGTTTGAAGCGGTGCACATGTTGCTAGTGGCATGTGATGACGGTTTTTGCACAACTAGGTGCAGTGCATAATGTGCACTTCAGTGAGAAAAATGCAGCAAAAACGAGGAAATCCACGTCCCAATGATGTGGAATTGTTTATGACACTTGAGATGGCAGTTGCAGGAGTGCCATGAATTGGGGTGTGATTGAGCGATTGTCCGGGAATACGCATCCCTTGCTTCCAGAAAGCTGGTTTTGGTGCCACCCGACAGGCAGCACATCTGAATGCGGCGCCGGACATGGATTTGAGCGCAGGGGCTGTAATCTTGATCGACTGCCTTCGGGTGCATGAGATACGATCACTTTCGTGCTTAACACCGGACGTGTTGGCACCTAGGAGTGACAGCGTGCACTGGAGAAATGCTGCTGCTTGCGTGGAGGGCTGTTGCTCTGCGTCCAGTGCCAAGTTATGCAAAGTCTCGCAAAAGCTCCGAAAGTAATTGACCAAGAATACTGCTCCACGACAGTGTTGCCACTGCTGATCGATGTATGCGGCGCGCTTTGTACTGTTGGCAATGCGGTTCTATATCCTTGAGCAAAGCCTGCCCAAAGTAGCCTAACCGAATTTCGACAGTAAAGTTTCATTCTGTGACACATTGCCTATCCCTGCTGTCCCATTTCGCAAGTGTCTCTGAAAGCGAATTTTTTCGCAATCCCTGCCGATTTCATTATTACAAGATTCAACTGTACTGATTTGGCCTGCTGGATCCTAGCTGCTTTTGAGACAAAAGAGCAGTTAACCAAGTATGGACATGTTTCTGTGAGGGCCTTGCTAATATTGTGGAATGCAGGCGTGGGCATGGCCTATCCAAGTTGTTCATTACATATTCTGATAGAAAATGAGATAAGCACACTTAGTTGAGCTCTCAAAGACTGAAACTATATGACCACTGCTGCCACTCTTTGGTGTACAGGTGTATTTGGCAAACAGACGTGGTGAAGTTGGTGAAGGACTGGTGAATGGGCATGCCCTTGCTTCCCATATGCTGTTGCTAATCTTGCGAAATTCAAGTATGGGCGTGGCCATGTACAATACCTAGATGATGAAAATTGCATGTTTTGATCGGAGCTGACATGAGCAGGCTGAATCGAACAATGGAGATGAAGTGCAGGATCCTAGCTGCCGCTGTTATGGGATGCGAGTGTATTTGCCCGAGAGTGGAGATGTCATTGTTTCTCATTGGGAATTTGCTGATCTCTTGGAAACCAGGTGTGGGCATGACCTATCCAAACCCGGAAAACAAGGTCGTCACCCCCGACGGTGTTGAGGTGCCCATGGGGCCCTCTCTCAAGGACACCAAAGCTCGCGCCAGTAGCCTGCTCTACAACGAGTATCCTTTCAAAATGCAATAAGATGTTTTAGTGTACCCCTTGTTTTGGAGAAATTATAAGTAGGGGTGTGCAAATGGCCGAGTAGTACATTTTGAATCCAATAGGCTTGGGAGTCTCCTGAAATTGCATAACAAGACTGTAGCAAGGTATCAGTAACTTACGTATATAGAAATCAAGATGCACAGTAAGTTCCACTCTTACTAAAGGAAACACGAAATCAGTAAGCCAGTACTGATTACAACTCAGTGCGTATACCAAGGTCTCGAAACAATTTTTTTGTTGATACAATGTAAATTGAATAGAATCACGTGCTTTTTTTCTCTGGAACTAATGAATTAGTAATGTTAATTTGTACTGAATGCCAGTGAGATTCTCAATTTAATAGCGCACCTGTGTTTTGTGGCACTCATTTATTTATTGCATAAAAAGTTTTGCTTTCCAGTATTCTCTCACAAATACAGAAGGTCTGGCCCAACTTTCTGGCAGGTAGGTTATCGTAAGGCCAATCTGCACAACAGACAATATGACCTCGCATCACGTGACTCGATCATGTGCTCCAGGTGTAGCAGCATCCATGGTAAAGAGCAGGCACCGTCCACGCAGTTGTCGGGTTTGGCCCATAATTTGCCACCTGTCAAAAATTCTGAAATCTAGAGGGCCACGGGACGTTCTTGTGACTTGGTTGCACGCAACTGCGTGCAACCGGGTCACGACGCTTTCGCGCCATGTCATGGTCTTGAGATGGGTTGCCCAAAGCCCCAACAAGACGACGTGTGGCTACAAACGGCACCGGTAATGAGAGGCCCCCATACGGTGTTTCGCAAAGATGGCGGCCGTGAACAACCTTCGCACGCTAGCTTTTGTTTGCGAGGCAGTTTGTCAGCTTTTTGAGTGTTGCGCGGCTGCTGTGAATACATTTGAGTCGATTCGGCGCCAAACTGTAACTTTAGTCGTGTGTGCCTGATGAAAGTGCCGATTGGACCTAATGGTCTAGTTAAATGAAAATTCGAAGTTGTCTGATGTGACAACAGATTGCAAGCCGTTGCGGGATGCTTGCCACAAATTTTTTTGTATGGGTGGCCCATCAGCAATGTTCGATCCCGAGCTCACGCATTCGGGTTAGATGGAAGGCCGCTGAAGCAGCAAGATTCGTCGTCACGTGTTCAACATGATTCGTGTGCCTTTTGGCAGCTAATTGGCCTGATCTTTGCACATGCTTTTGCATTTTACAAAATATGCGCTACTATTGTTGCTGTTGCCTCTGTCCATGTCGCATTATTTCGATCTGTTCTGTCGACACAGATGGACCTTGTACCAACAGAGCGGCCCCAGCCAATGTAGCGCCATTGTGCGAATTTGGAGAATTAACAGTGAATTCGGAGTTAAATCTGAATTTTAAATCAGCGTGTTAAATCTGCAATCTGCTCAATATAACAAAGCTGTACTTCAAATGAAAAACTTTGTGTGAATTTAATTAAATTGAGGTTCTAAAGTTTCAGCAATAAATATTATTTCACAAGTTCCCAGGACATGCCTTGTGGATAGCATCTTATCGGGAAGAACTCATAAAGAGTTCGCAAGTAGACCGAGCCATAATAGTGAGGTTATGAGCACCAGCGGGTGGGATGAAGATCGCGCTGAGTGCAGTGCATCAGTGTGACTCACAGTGTCGCGAGATTTGTGAGTGTTGATCGCACGGCGCCATAAATATTGGACGCCATGGCTGATTGCACTTAGTGCCCACAGCTGCTATCAGATGGCACCCACAAATTAAAGAGAAAGTGTAAAGAAGGTATGGAAATTAGTTGTGAGAAAATAAAAATTGTTCCCGCCCGCTTCCACTGAAGGAACCATTAGCTCTCGCGTTTCTTCCGAGCGCTCCAAGCTGCAGCACGCCCCGCAGCCTTTGCAAGCTGTTCACCAGCGTGACAAATGGCGTGGTGTTTCCTGCATACCGTATCACGGCGTTCTTGCTGCTCAAGCTTTTCACGTGGAAAGATGCTTGCGAATAACCTTTGCCTCAACCAACATTTTTATAGTTTTTGCTAGATTTACCAGCCATACGGACTCCGAGTACATGCTTGAAAAGGCCAAAAACTTTGTTAGATCACAAACAAAGAATACATGGTTTTCAATGGAACTAAGATCGGGAAATAAAAATAGGTTGTTACAATGCGAATTTTGTTACATCGAAGTTCGTTATATCAAAGTGTGCCTCTGTGCTTGTGCTCTTCCTTAACACCCCCTTCCTCCAGGTACATTGTGTACGACACTGCTCAGGTCACCATGCGCTACCTCATGAAGGTTAAGTTCAACTACGGCATTTGAAGGGGAGGCCACGGAGATTGTGTGTTATTTGCATTGGACTGCATGCTAATGCAAATGAAGTCGGCAAGTTTAGAAGGCAAAGAATGTGTGAGCTTTGTATTGGGCGAAGCGTTTGCTGTTGCACTAGAATGTTACGCCCTGTGCATTTTTTTTGTGTGGCTCTGACTTCAGCAGTGATATTTTCTTGGGATGTGGTTTGCTTTGGGCATAAACAAATGGAAAGCTGTGTGCGTGAAGAAGGTGTACGTCCGCATTAATGCAGTAGAATCTTATACAGGCAGCGCATGAAGTAAGTGGAACACGATTCTATGTCTCTGACTGCTCATAATACGAAACCTTGAGGAGATCTTGATTGTTAAGGTTAAATGAGTGTCGGGCATCCACAAGAGTGGACGGCTGCTCCTGGCTTCTTGGATCATGTACACGTATGCATTTATGTATTGAAAAGTAGGACATAGCACCACATTCTGTTTACTCCTTAGACTATCTGCATGTAGTGTGTGGTTCCATTGAAGGCTGAAGAAAACTAAATTCTTAGACAAAGGCAAGTTGTCCCATTTGGGGCACTAAATTGGCAAAGATGAGGGTGCATAAAACGATGCTCAAGTGGGGAGCCTGTGTCCATTTGTTTACATTCTTGTCAAGCTTTCAATTGGCCCGGTCACAAGATTTTGCACGTGCAAGGCTGTTTTGGATACTGTTCATGCCTGAGGTGTGGCTGAGAGTTGGAATATGTTGCGACAACCACATGTGGTTTCCACAGCAAGCAAGGCTGTTTCAGTGGGAGGTGTGGATTGTCAGTTTCCTTGTTTTTTGTTTACGTAACGGTGCTTTGTTGGAAACTACTTCATCAAGTGTGATGTGCAGTACACTTGCTCTGCAATTGCTCTTTGAGGAGATGCACGTCTGTGTTATGCATTTTGTTACCAGCTAAGAGCACGAGTACACTCATTTTGAGGGTACTGTGAGAATAGAGTGCCTGAGCTACATGTTACAGGACTGTGACCGCATCTAATGTGGTAAGGAGGGCGGCATTTAATGTTGATAACATCATAATGAAAGCTGCTGATAAGACGCTGCCATTTAAAGCAAGACAGATGGAAGAGTGCAGGAGAATCATAAAGATACAACTTTCTGAGGATATCCTGATCATTCCGTATGTGGAGAGGCAGTCAACTTGTAACAGTGTGTCTGATTGTGCCCATTTGCTCACTCTGATGTAGGCGTTGACGGGTGTGATGGCTTCTTATGAGTCTGCCAGTAGGTGGTCGTCTAGCCGGTAGTGTTAAAAAAGTAGCCGTGTTTTGCTTGCAAGATTCAGCTGAGTCCTTAACGTTGCTGTTTCAAACGTCCGGTATGCAAGTATAGATTCTGTGAGTTTGAATGCACCAAACTGTCATGTGTCTCCTAGTGCAAGTCGGCATTTGCTGTTGATAGTCCCAAGTTGTTGGTTTCTTTTCCTTGCCAAAGAAGTCAGTTGCTTTCTGAATACTAAATAAAACAATATTAATCACTCGTATTGTACCTGCACAGAGCACAGTAGACGTATTTTTTGTTTTGGTTCTGTGGTAGCTGCTGCAGGATAGTCATGCAGGCAACCATACTTGTTAGTGTTTGAGTGTTCCCTAGGCTCTGTTTTATTTTAGTTTGCACATGTAGCTGTGTGTTGTATAATTTCCTCTGCACAATTTTTTGCCATCTTCCTGTACATAAAGCATTTAAGACTCAAGCTTTCGTGGCAATGCCGTTGACATCATTCTGGATTGCTTTCTGTTTTTGCGTTTGCCAGATCTGTGAAGATCCCACAGCTACTCTCCCCTCTGCCTTTTCTCATTGCACAGTTGTGGAACATGCATGCTAAAAGTTTCTCATACGCATTGAATTAGTAATGCCATGCTCTGTTGGTGTCATGCTGTTGGCCATAGACATGAGGGTGCCAAATTTGGCTTTCAGTAACAAGGCATCAGTAACACTTACATTTCCAGCAGCCCAAATGCCCTTAGAAGATATGTTTGTGCTGGTGTGAGGAGTGGCTGAAATGTTATGTTGTTTTTAAAGGACTGACATTGTCCAGCTCTTGCTTTGTCAAGTTGTACATACTGATGGTGTGCTTATTAAACATTTTCTTAAGCTGTGCTTTGGTTGGTCACTGCTGTTTCGAAGTGGTCCAAAAAGGAACGAGCAGATGTACAAGTAGTAGAAGGAAATTGAGTGGAGCTGATGCATTCACAAAGCTAATGACGAATTTGTGCCATGATTTCCTGGCCAGCCGGTACTTGGAGTCGGACAGTCTTCACGAGTTCTACTAATGCCACCACTGTTGTAAAGGCATCGATAGTCTTTGTAGTTCTTGTGGGGTCTTAAGTGCTGTAGAAACAAAGCAAACGGAGCGAAATGTGGCGTGACTGCCACGCTAATCGGGGGATCGTGAGAGGCAGCGCGTGGGTGTCATTCGCAGCAGCCGACGCAGACAGACCTCCACTTACGCAGTGCTTTGTTTCCATATGTGCTATCGGTGGACGCGCTCGCAGCATGCCATTGGTGAACAGACGACAGCTCGCTACTCTGGTGCTATCTCATAGCGCTCATCGGGGCAGAGTCCCTCTTGCACGGCACTATGCTTCTCACGCGTTCGCCATACCCCCTTCTGCCTTCCGCTTCGTGGTTCTGCTGCACCCTCCTACGATTTACTTCTCGCACTCTCTTCGCTATCGCAGTCTTTCATACCCCGCTCCCTCCGCATTCACTCTTTCATCCCTTGGTGCACTAGTTTGCTCGGTGCACCGAGGGACGCCGCCGACGTGAAACGCAGGAACGGGCGCCTATGAGCTGCGCTATAAAATTCCTGTGACCGCCGAAATAGTGGTCAGACTGTCGCCAAGGTAACATTAAGGGTAGCGAGACTACATTCAGTTCTTGTGAATGGCGCACACGTTTCAGAAGCGAACACTAATTCGTCCTAAAGTGGCAAGATCGAGAGCCGCCGCGTTGAACGTTGACGCGTTTTGCACTTCATTCTGATGCCAGAAGTATGCTAGAGACCTCCACAGAAAAGACAATGTGCCTGTGCGACTTTGCAGAATTGCCGCTCAGTTTGGCTGTTTTCAGCAGTTGCATTAAGAATTTTAGTTGCTTGAATTTTAGCCACACACTTTAAATCATTGTCACCTTATCACACTTTTGAGCCCTTGCTTAAGGGGTCTGCAGGAAAGGCTAGACACACATTCAACCTCGCATGCACATAACCCATAATATTCGGGGTGTCTACAAACGTGGAAAACCGGGAATTCTCAAGGATTCTGAATAGTCTCGAAATACTCGTGGAATTTGTGCTTCTGTAAGGACAAATGAGCAGTAATTTTGTTGAATGAGAACGAAAGTTACAGTAATGTGCCTCGGGTCACACAGGGGAACCGTAACGAATCCTATTTGACACCATGTCTCCTGGAGGAGTTGCCACTGTACAGCGCGAAAAAGAAGACGTCGTGTATGCAACGTTCAGTCAAAACCGGTGATAGAGGGTTTCCAGATGCAGTGGTAGACATTGTGGTAGCCTTGATTGGAGTTCTGCGTCGATGTTAAACAAAACATTGTTATTGCCTGAAGGTCACCTTCCATGCCTTCATTGTGTAAATATCGCGGCGCCAAAGATGAAGCTTCACTTTTAGTGCAAAACACAGGTTTTATGTGATCGTGGTTGTGGGCTGGCTCATCCGGCTTTTCATTACCTATAATGCCCCAGTGGCCAGGAAGCCGCTGAAATGCTATCAAATGTCCAGCGTCAGATGCCAGATGGTGTAGGTATCCTATTTCTTGAGCGAAAATGTGATTGCTTGATCTAGTGCTTGTGCGAAAGCCTTGCAATGCTGCTTTTGATAAATGCCGAGTACTACACGGTGCTGTGCTTTCTTCTCTTTTGTTCAATATATTTTGATTTGCAACGTCTTTAAAGTCGGTCAGGTGGGGCCGTTGCTGAAGTCGCATGTAACGAAAACATGTAGCATAATTGTTTATATCATTGCAACTGTGCTATCCACGCGTCCAGTTTTGGTATCGTTATGTACGCGAACTCGATCAAGTAGGTCTGGCGTGCACAGATGACTTCATCTTTGCGCCATGCATAACGCAGTTGGATCTAAATTTTGCGTCTCACTTGGCGTTTATAAAGCATCGCGTGGGAGTATCTTATGGAGATAGGCATTATATGGACACTCCAAACGAATTTCTACCATCGTCGTCGCCGTGATGTTTCGTATAAAGTCCGAACACGATAACATATCGCCTCGCGCCATATGCTGCATGTGTGAGTGCAAGCTTGTGAGGATCAGCCGACGATCGCGGCTCAATCTCGCGCGCGCGGGGGAGGGAGGCAGTGCGATGCGCGCCGTCTTCTGTCGCGCGCGAGGGGCTTCTACACCGGCGGCTGCTGCTTACGGCACGGCCACGTGGGCGCCGTGTCGTGAAGAAGAAGAAGAAACTTTAGTAAAGAATAGTCCGGCAGTTCTTGATGTGGTGGCCTCAGGTGACGGCTCGAAGTTCTTGGACTCGAGCGGCATCTTCGGCTTGCCGGACGGCCCAGAGCTGGCCTGCCAGCTCTGAACTTTTGATAGCCGCCTCCCAGCGGCGGCGACGCCTACGGAGAAGGTCCCCGGCGGCTCCCGCATCCGGGGCGGCGTCGGGAAGAACGGAGCTCGAGCCTTCTCCTACTCTGGCAACAGCCGCGATTATGGACGCGTCGCCAACGGAGCTGCTTTGATTACCGTTGTTGCCGGCACACTCTCAGAGCATGTGTCGCAGCGTTGCTCTGTGTCCGCATGTTTTACACGCGTCTATTGGATACAAACACGGATAGCACTGGTGTAAGATAGCGGGGCTAGGGTAGGTGTGTGTCTGGAGCAAGCGTAAAGTCACGGCCTCGTTCCTGTTCAATTTTTCGTGCGGTGGCGGGAATGTGCGTCTTTCGAGTCTGTAGTGTTGGGTGAGGTCTGTGAACGTGGTTAGGCGATCGCCCCACGCCCAGTGTGTTTCTTGTTGCTGTGTTTCTGTTGTAGTGTTCCGATCCGGCAGATCCGATGCCCCGCTCTCGGGGGCGGAGGCGGCCACATAATCAGCGGCGGCTCGGCGTGTGAGACCTCGAGCCGTGGCGTGGGCCGCCTCGTTTCCCGCGAGCGGAACATCGGTGTGTGCCGGGGTCCAGAGGAGGAAGACCGTAGAATTTTGGGGTTGCGAGGGCGATGACGAGTCGCCGTCGTCAGAAATTTGGAGTATGCGGGCCGCTTCCCGCGAGACACGACCGCGCGCGAAGCCGCGGATTGCCGCCTGCGCTGTCGACAAAGTGCGCGCCCACGTGGGCCTCATCTTCAAAGCGACCTGCGATGTGAATAAAGTGCATGCGCCGAGTGCCGGTAGCTTCGCATGCGTTGTGCTTTCGATGTGTAATTCACGTTGAAGCGAGAGGCAACACGAAGGTCAATTCGCTCGCTTCTGCTGCCGCGTTTCCCGATTCCAGCGTTTTGACAGCGAGTTTCCGCGAACATCGAGCGCGATGTGTTCATGTTTACCTGTGCGCGCGTGACATCATGCTTGTAAATTTAGTAAGAAGCAAATGGTTGCAACTTTGTACGGCCGATAAAACTGCTATCCTGACCTCGTATAGCTGTCTGCTAATTTACTGTCGCAATCGATGCTTCGCCTTTCGGTCGAAACTGCAAGCGTTTTGACGATCCGAGATTGAGCGGTCGCATCAGAGAGAGCTGACTGATCATTAGTAGGTATAGTCTATCAAACTTGAATCTGTGCTTATCGGTAGTTATAAGACGTGAAAGTGCGCAATCGTTTGCAGAAATTTAGCGCTTGCTCGGTTACGGCGTCCCCGCGTTTTACAAACAGAGCCCAGAAATTGCGCGAAGAGGCTCGTGTAGTAAGAAAGACGAATACCTCTTTGTGCCTACCACATGTCGCGCCACGGCGTGACCACTACGAATAAGGAGCGAGCATGATTGCAAAAATTAGACCGTATGACCCAGAACATCTTTAACATAAGTTAGGCGTGTAAGATCTTAATCCATGAATAAATATACTTGTGTTTTTGGTCACGCCCATTTTTGTACCATAGTGCCCTTACACCGTTTCAGCACGTACAAGATGCCTCACATATCTCACTGCAGCTGCGTCCCTGATACGTAGCCTACCCGATTTTTAAGCTCTGTTGCTCTCCTCGAGGATGTTCATTATACGCTTATACAGACGACATCGCGTTCCCGCGTCTACTAATGATATTCATTCTCTTCACTAACAAACGATTGAAAATGAACTTGTTCATTTTTTGCATTATTTTTGACGATAAAGCTGTCATGGAATGTCACCCGCCGTGGTTGCTCACTGGCTTTGGTGTTGCGCTGCTAAGCACGAAGTCGCCGGATCAAATCCCTATAGAGGCGGCCGCATTTCGATGGGGTCGAAGCGCAAAAACCGGGCATTGAGCGCGCATTAAAGAGCGCCAGGTGGTCGAAATTTATCCGTAGTCCCCCACTACGACGTGCCCCATAATTAGATCGTAGTTCTGGTACGTAAAACCACAGATTCTAATTTTGTAGTTGAATATCGCGACAAGTGCGCTTCCTGTGTGTCCTCTGATTCTGTATACATTTCAGTGTGGAGCCTTCATGCGATCATTATCCATGTCGAATCTTTCAAATATCTGGGCATCACTTATGTGACAGAACGCTAAATTGCAAGCCCACGCTGAGCAAGTTGCGTCTGAGGCAACTCGGCAGTCAACGCTCTTAATTGCGTTGAGATCGCATGGTTATGATACAGCTTAACGCCTCTATACACCGAAACGACCTGTATATCGAAGGATTGATACCGCGTGTCCCAGTCGGATTTCTATTGGCCTCGAGCTCCACCACTGGAAAAGTTGGCGCCACCGTCGGCGTGACGTGCTATTAGGGAGCACGTGGACATAGCGGCCGCGTCGGCTGCTTCGGGAGTGCCGAAGCGAGCTGAAAACAGGAGTTTAAATTCCCTCGTACGCTGCGGTCCTCATTTAGTGGCGAGATTTTCCCGCTTCGAGTGTCTCCTTTACAACGCTTGAAAGCACTACAATACGTAGTGGCTGCATTTGAAGGCGCGCAACATGGTAGGCTACTGCTCGGTGCCACAGTGCCGGACGTACGCAACGGAGCCCGGTGTCAGCCTTATTCACACCTAGCCGCAGTATAAGAAGCTGCGTGAAGCTTGGCTCGCGAAACATAAAACCGGCAAACAGTCATCGTCTACAACTCGGGTATGAAACAATCACAGACGCGAGGAATATTTCTACGGCGCCGGGTCTGCGATGTTCGGAAAACGCGCACTGAGACGCTCGCCCGAGTCCGCTGCCCGACTAATGTCATGACGGTTTGGTCTATGAACTTGTCCGTGCTATAGATACTGGCAAGTTCACTGGAGTGGAAAGGGAGCGGTAAGAAGCACATTAAAGAAAGCATGGCATGTGGTCACGTTTGTGTTGTGAATTAATGCACTGGATTACAAAAAAGAAGCAGCGGAAATCGTACGCTGAGAATACCGATAAACATACAGTGCGATGCAACTTGAGAAATAATATTGAAACGTACAAGAATTTAGAAGAAAAAAAATTGAATCGTCGCGACGGCACATCACAGTCCCCGTAGGCGCCGGTCTCTGCAATGAAATTATTTTTAAACAGCTCTGATAGCGCCCACGCAACAATGGTTGCTTGCATTCTGTCAAATGCTCATATTCTGCGGCCTAAAGCTCATGGCACGGTGCGAAAACGCGCACGCGGCGAAAGCGAAACAGTGCGCGGACAAGCGTGCAGACGCGCAGTCAGTCGCTGCGAAACTGTGCGATCGCTGCATTGAGGCTTCGTTCTATTACGCTCCATTTAGTTATACAAACACTATAAGAACATATTTCACGTAGTTTGCTCTCCGCGTTTGCCTACCTTCCACGCAAGAAGCCGGTTCGGGAGACTCCATCGCGGCGACCGCGCGCAGTGGCGTTCACTGTACGTATTCGGTAAAGAGATAGCGTCTGTAAACGATTCTGTGCTTTCAGTTTGCCCAAGTTTGTTATTTAGACAGTAATAAACTTCTCTCGTTTCGAAAGTACTTGCAGAAATGTCCGGGAGAGCTCGTGCGTGGTGTTTTCAGTGAGCGCTGACAGCAAAACCTATGAGGAGCGCGCCGGGTGATCCCTCATACTATGCCAGCGAGGCGCTTCCGATAGATGGCGACTCCGTAACTCCTCGCCGCCAATACTTGATATATATCGTGAATGGTTCTACAGCGAAGATCCCTAAACAACCCCGCAGGGGCGTCTGCGTCCGCAGGCGTTTGGTGTGTTGCGACACCACGTACCCGAGCACACGAGGGTTGGACCCTCCCGTGTCTAACCGTGCGCGGCTTAGCCGTGTCGGCCTGGGGGTTGAGCAGATGCTAAGTGTTTGGACCTTTAAGGACTCTTGGCGGAGTTAACACACCCCTTTGGCCTCGGCTTCACGTCGACGGCACCCCCGGGCTGACCCAACCGGGGGAAATCGGCAGTTGCCTTTTCCTGTCTCTCTCTCCCACAAACCTTCGTCTTTCTCTCGCTTTCCATCTTTCCTGTCTTCTCCTGGCTTCCTCTTCCAATGTTGTCAGGCAGCAAGGGTTAACCTTGTGTGAGTAGCCAACCTAGGCTATGTCATATTTGGTTATAGTGGTAACGTACAGCTGGCGTTTGCAGGACCTGTTTTTACAGGCCCTGCAGCGTCCCATTGTAAGGTGGGTGGCTGGCCTTGCCACCGAAAACTTCGTTTACCTATGGCTAGTTTCTTCTCTCCACTATCTGATCGCCCTCAGAAAAGAGGGCGCACCAATGAAGTGTTCCTATTTTTTGGACGACAGAAATAAATATTTTAGCGATACCATGTAATTCATTTCCAGAAACCTGAAAAGGCACTAGGAATTATCTCACCTTTCGTAGGTGCGAAATCTTTGACGGAAACTTTTGGTGCAGCCTATAAAGTATCGAAGATGGCGAACGGTGATCTTCTGGAACTCCGTGATAGGAAGCAGCATGAAAATCTGCCTAAGCTAGTCTCATTCAGGGATATCCCTGTGACAGCTATCTCACACCCTACCTTTAGACAGGGGAGAAATGCGAAAACATCCTTGTGTTTAGATTTAGGTGCACGTTAAAGAACCCCAGTTGGTCGAAATTTCCGGAGTCCCCCACTACGGCATGCCTCATATTCAGATCGTGGTTTTGGCACGTACAACCCCATAATTTAATTTTAACCCCACACCGTACCATGAACACAACCCGAAGTGTCGTCTCCGATGATGGCCTTATGGAATTGACTGAAGCCGAACTTCTTAAGGATCAGAATGCGATCAATATCAGAAGAATTAAAATGAGGTGTGACCGAAAAGAAATCAGTATCAAGCACCTAACACTTACATTTGGCTCAAACAACCCGCACTATCGAGACAGGGTATCTGAAGAACCGAGTCGGACCGTACATATTTACGTACATACCGTGCGGTACTTTAGGTGCCAGTGATTCGGCCACAGATCCGACGACGCCGTCAGAATCGTGCGAAATGCAGTGCTTACGAACACCTCTCTTAAAAATGTGAAAACCTTCTCCACTGAACTGTGATGGGGAGCAGGCCGCGTAGTTACGGTCCTGCCCATCACGAAAAAAAAAACAAAACAAAAAGAAATAGTAACAATCAAAGTAAAAGAGAACATATCATTCAAGGAGGCACGCAGGTGGGTTTCCTACCTGCCGCGTCAAATGGCGGCGAGACAACGGCTTCTGGCAGCTGTCCGGCCCACACTCAGTGATCCGGCGGTGACGCCATCCGCCCCCTCGGCGGTTACAGCTAGCGCTGCAGCGTTCCGCCACCACAGCAGAAGGGACCATCGACCTCCGGGCTTCGAAGGTCTCGTTCGACGTGTCGATGCAAACGCTTAGTGAATACTAAAGAAAACGATATTAATCGGTCTCGTATTGTATCTGCACAGAACACAGGGGACATATTTGTTTCTCTTCTGTGGTAGCTGCGAGCAGGATAGTCGTGCAGCAACCATGTTCGCTAGTGTTTCACTTTTCCCAAACCTGTGTCTTAAGTTAATTTGCACATGTAGCTGTCTGTGTTACATAACTTTTTCTGCACATTTTTTTTCCCTTCTTTGTGTACATAAAGCATTTCAGACCCAAGCTTTCGGGGCGGGGCCATTGACACCATTCAGGACTCTTATGTTTTTGCGTTTCCCAGATCTGTGACAATCCCACAGCTCCCCTTCCCTTTAATGTATTCTTTTCTGATTTCGCAGTTGTGGAACATGCATGCGAAGGGTTTCTCATGCCCATTGAAGTAGTAACGCTGTGCTTTGTTGTTGTCACGCAGTTGGCCATAGACGTGAGGGCGCGAAATTTTGCTTTCGATAACGGCATCCGTAAATT